>NC_143585.1:160218430-160556644 GCF_048544385.1 Mastigoproctus giganteus | reverse complement strand
GTAGGCAGAAAATGACACTGAAGAATTAGAAACAAGCCGATTACGATATGCAACATTCTTCTCTTGAACAGCCGTAGAACATTTATTGGAAAACCAAGGTTTAGATAATGGACGAGATTTTAAAGTTGAGTGTGGGATAAAGGATTCCATTCCTGCAAGAATAATTTCACTGACACGATCTGAGCAAACGTTGACATCAGAAGTTTTGAAACAGTAATCCGACCAAGGAAAAGAAGAAAAGAAGTCTCGCAGTTCATCCCATTTTGCATTCTTGTAATGCCAAACAACACGAGGTTGGGAATAGCCATGAGATAAAGGTTCCATTGGAGAAGAGACAATCACAAAGTTGTGATCTGAAGTGCTTAAAGGAGCTCTCACTTCGACCGTGTACTTAGAAGGGTTGTTTGTGAGAAAAAGATCAAGCGTATTGGCTGTATGATTAGGATTGTTCGGTATTCCTGTAGGTAAATGAACAATCTGTGCTAGGTCATTAGTAATTGCAAAAGCCTCAGAATCTCGACGCACTGGATTGGTATGACTAGAAAATGGAAGCCAGCTGGAATTGTGAACATTAAAATAACCAAGGAAAATTACCTCACCTTTAGGAAAGTTGGACTGGAGAAAGTCAAGTTGCAAAGACAGGAAGTCAAAGAGCTCCAAGTGATTAGTGGAGTTGGAAGAACGGTAGAGACAACAGATGAATTTGACATAATTGAGGTAGAACGATTTTAAGCCAGAGAAGATCAAAGAGAGGAGATTCCAAATTGCCAAGTCTCTGACAGGGAATATCAGAACCGACATATGCACAAGTACCACCTTTGAGGCGAAAGGAATCATACAGCGAATAATTTGGGCATCTGAGATGAGCAGTAGTTGAATCAACCAATAACTGAGATTCTGTCAGAAAAAGTACATGTGGTGTGGCAGACTGCAAGTGGAAATGGACATCGTTGAGATTAGAATTGAGATCACGTATATTTGTGGAATGAATTAGGAAGTGCTTGGGAGGTTTAGATCTTTTCGCAGATAAGCTTTCTCTATTAGTTTGACAATTCATGGTGCATTCAATAGTAAGAAAAAGTGGTGGGACATGTTGTATAAAGTAATGAAATTTTTGGATATGGCGCACACGTGGTAAGAATATACCCAGATCCTTGACATAACGTGCCCTGGACAATGCTTTCCGCATACACACTACTCGGACTCCCTCCAGTCACTATCTGGCAGAGTAGAGGTAGCAAGATTATACACTAGCTGATCCAGAAGCCTCCTAGAGAGTTACCAATAGGTTTGGTTCGGTGTACTAACTAGCGGCCGGCCTCCGAACACCGTTTTGGAGCTGTACCCTCGAAATGTAAGGAATATTGGATCTCGCCACGACGTTCATCATAACCTCAAAAGTCATCAATCATACTGCATGATGGAAGAGATAGGGAAGGGTTGACCGGAACTTAGCTCTAGAGACTAAACATGGGTTCCACCACTTCAAGCCTCCAGTAAGCAAAGTGGTAGTATTTCACCGGTTGATGAGAGTCATCTACCACCTAGATATTGCACGTGCTACAGCCCTAAATGATGCAATGCCAAGAATTAGAAACAATGCAGAGAAAATAAAAACAACTTTCATAGCAGGAACAACTCAAAGTGTAATTAAAATCCCTTAGATTAAGACACAAAGAATTGTAAGAGATGGAACGCTGTCATATGTTTAGATAGAAAATCATACAAAAAACGTTTGCTTACGATAGAAGTAAAAGCATTAGCAATATTTTATTACATAATAGTCGTTATAAAATGCGTAAGTATTTTATTACAATTATTTATTGTGTTTGGTAATGTTTTGGTTACAAATGTGTGTTCAATCTTGGGTGGTCGGCACCTAACCTCGTGCACGAGGGTTTCTAGGAACGCAACTATCATGCTATACGAGGACTGACTGTACGTCCATTATTATATTAGTAGTTGTGGTAAATGTGTAGCTTATTTTTAGTTGGATTTGCCACATTTTTTCCATAGATGACAGTTAAAATTTATTTGAAGCATTGCATGTTTTCTGCTGATCTTGAAACTCAGTTGTCAACATTTCTAGAAGTTATTATATTACAAATATTTTGTAAATGTTTTTCCCATCATTCCTGGTTTTTTGAAGCATTAGTAAAAAAAATAATAAAAAAAATTAACTAATGTTATAATTACTGCTTTTAAAATCTATAAATATATTTTTAGGCATTATCCTGTCTTGTCCAAATTGCCTCTGTAAGGAGATCTTTATTTAATAATGCTGAACGTGCAAAGTTCCTGTCTCAGTTAGTAACTGGAGTAAAAAATATTTTAGAAAATCCACAGGTAAGCATTCTTGGAAAAGGTAGGATATTATGCATTGTGATTTGCTTACTACTACATTTTATTTTTATTTATTTATTTATTTTTTTTGTAATTTTTTTTTATGACACTAATTAGTTTCAATATGAAATCTGAGGCAGGTGGCTCTGTATGGGTTGGCAGATGATATTTAATGATAATGGCATATGATGACTGTAACAGACTGTAGCATTTTTTCATGAAGCAATTTTTCACTCCAAGCTGCTGCCGTTAGCAATTTTTAATTTGGAGTGTGGAACTGTTCCTCTCAGAATATCTATCACAGCTATACTGACTATTATAACTACTGTTCCATCACATTTTGTGAAGCAGGCCTGTATTTGATTCTTAGAATTTTGTGCATCTTTTGTCTCCTGCAAACATTAAAACAAACTATAAAATACAGTAATTTGCAGACACATGATACTGACTTGTGTCAAAATGTTCTTCCACAAAAATCCAATATTCTTATGATAGCCCCAAATTTATTTGAATCTGTTCCACATGGAATACAAGCTTTTAAAATCAAAATTTGGCCCAACACCATATATCTGTAACTCTTATCACAGGTGGTTCCATTATTTTGTTCTCTCCTGTATGTAAACAATAGCTACATGCTGTATGCCAGTACAGCAAATCCCATCAAACTGCCTTAAATTTTCCTCCATCATCGTCACTATTTTTATTCTTAATGCAAGTGTATAATATTTTAAATGCATGCAGAGCTTTATAGTTTGATAAAGTATATACAATGTTTTTTTTTTTTTTTTTTTTTTGTGGAAAACTCCAAACATGAAAAGTATGAGAATAAATATAGTACTGTAGAAGAGGTGATGACATCTAGAAAAGAGAGAGGCGGCACATTAGTGTTTATGCATAAGCTGCCTATTTGCCTTCACAAATGGCATACAGTGCACAGTCCATATGTAATAAACTTCTTTTATTGCTGCTAAGTACGGTACAGGTACTAGAAACAATAATTCTTACCACGGTGACAAGGCCAGGAGTTCACATGTGCACAGAAACAAAACGTTTTCAGTTCATGCATAAAAGTCTTGGTTTTTTGCTTATTTTTTATTGTTATAAATCATAAATTATTATTTGATAGTGTACTGAAATGTAATGCCCTGCATATATTAGCTAACTTATTGACATTATTCTTGAACATTGTTTTTTGTCGATTTATTTTGCGGTTTTTGTTTTTAGCTGATTATATTTAATGTTGTAATAATTTACTGCTCAGGACCAAGATATCGACGAGGAATATTACAACTTTCTGAAAGTGATAAAGCCCAAGAAACCTATAGGGAAACAGAAATCCAAAGAAGAAAAAATTAGTCAAGAAACACTTGTCATGATGAACCAAAGACGACAAATGAAGAGCAAGAAAAACACTGACAGGGAGAAAATTGAGTATACTGAGTTATGCAAAACCATTAGAAAGAGACTCAGAGTGGACATAAGAAGATTTAACACAAGAAAAGTAGAACAAGCATTAAGGGAAAACAAAGGATTTAAATCAGTAGCCATGAGCAGTAATACAGAAAGACAAATGATACTGAAACTGAAGAATAGCGATGGTGTACTTATAAACAGCAGAGAAGGCATAATTCAAATAGCAGAAGACTACTATAGAGAATTATACAAGGAGCGAGGGAATGATACCAGCAGTGGGGAAGATGGATTGCAAAGTAGCAACACATACGACATACCCAATATTCTTCCTGATGAGGTAGAACATGCATTGAAGAAAATGAAGAATCAGAAAGCCCCGGGGGAAGATGAAGTTACTGTAGAGTTGTTAAAATTGGGAGGAAGAGACATAACACAAAAACTGGCAAGACTCTTCACAAAGTGCATTAGAAAAGGTGTGATGCCTAAGCAGTGGAATAATGCAATCATAGTTTTGCTGCATAAGAAAGGAGATAAATTAGAAATTGGAAATTATAGACCAATTAGCTTGTTATCCCATATCTACAAGTTGTTCACAAGGGTCATGACCAACAGATTAGAAAGAATACTTGATGAGAATCAACCGAAAGAGCAAGCTGGCTTTAGGACGGGATTCTCAACTATGGATCACCTTCACGTAATATCACAGCTAATGGAGAAAGCAAATGAATATAAAACACCATTATGCCTGGCATTTGTGGATTATGAAAAGGCATTTGACTCCATACAGCATAAGGCAATGTTTCGTGCACTGGAAAGACAAGGCATAGATACTCCATATATTATGATTTTGAAGAAAATATATGAGAGTGCTACATCCTTTATTAGACTAGACAAAGACAGTAGGAAATTTAAAATCGAGAAAGGAGTTCGACAAGGAGACACAATATCTCCGAAGCTGTTTACTGCTGCCCTTGAGGAAGCTTTCAGAAGATTAGACTGGTCGCAGAAAGGAGTCAATGTGAACAGAGAGTACCTAAACCATTTACGATTTGCAGATGACATTGTGGTCATAAGCCACGATCCCCAAGAATTAGAGGAAAATCTTAATCAGTTATGCACAGTTAGTAAGGATTTTGGACCAAAGATGAATATGGCTAAAACAAAAGTAATGATGAACAAGTATGCCACGGAAAGGGAAATAATGATTGAAGGAGCAGTAATTGAAAAGGTGGAGTCATATACTTATCTGGGACAAGTTATTAGCTGTAATAATGATAAATGGCTGGAAGTTAAGAGAAGAATAAATTTTGGATGGATAGCATTCAGGAAACATAGTCACATACTGAAGAGCAATATCCCAGTTTGTCTGAAACGTAAAATAATGAACCAATGTATACTTCCCATCATGACTTATGGAAGTGAAACTTGGGCACTCACCAAAAGAATGGAAGAGAAGCTGAGAACTACACAGCGAAGAATGGAACGAATTATATTGGGAATCAGACTGTTAGATAAGAAGAGAAACACATGGATAAGGCAGCAAACTCAAGTAAAGGACATTCTTATCAAAAATAAAGAACTAAAATGGTCTTGGGCAGGACACATAGCTCGAAGACATGATGACAGATGGACTAAGAAAATAACAGAATGGTACCCAAGAGGAGCTAGAAGAAAACCCGGAAGACAAAGGCGGAGATGGATAGATGAAATTCATGAGTTTTTGAGTAGTAAATGGATGGCCAGTGCTCAAAACAGAAGGAACTGAAAAGTTGCTGGAGAGGCCTTCATCCTGCAGTAGATTGAAAATGGCTGATGATGATGATGAATTTGGCTGCATGGATGGATTTTTGTGAAATTACATATTTTGGCCTTTTGCAGAGCCATTCCAAATTTCATTAAAATTTGACCTGTAGAAGTCTAACAATTATTATTTCTTTGTCCTTCTGTCTGCATGTAATAACTTGGTTCATAGTGGTTGGATTTTCACGAAATATTTTATTTTCTCCATATAGAAATATTTCTTGAGCCATCTCAAATTTAATTAAAATTAGACCAATAGACCAAAAGACCAAAATTAGACCAACAATTATTATTATAATCTATTTTATTTCCTTATTAATAATTTTTATTTTATTTATTTATTTTCTATATAAATATCAGCACTGGATAATGTTTATCACAGTGTACTGGTTGGAGGAATGAATGCACAGAAACAAAACGTTTTCGGTTCATCCATAAAAGGCTTGGTTTTTGCTTTTTTTTTTTTTTTTTTTTTTTTTGTTATAAATCGTAAATTATTATTTGATAGTGCACTGAAATGTAATGCCTTGCATATATTAACTAACTTGTTGACATTATTCTTGAACATTTTTTTTGTCGATTTATTTTGCAGTTTTTGTTTTTAGCTGATTATATTTAATGTTGAAATAATTTTCTTCCTACCTGTAGGGTTTATCTGATACTAACAACTATCATGAATTCTGTCGCCTCTTGGCAAGGTTAAAATCCAATTATCAGTTAGGAGAATTAGTAAAGGTGGAAAGCTATCCTGAAACTGTTGCTCTAATTGCAAAATTTACAGTGACCAGTTTACAGGTTCGTTTCACCTATATTTTCATCTTTTATTTTATATTATCTTTCTGGTTGTAACATAGAATAAAGTCTTGGTTATTTAATGTATCATTAAATAGTATTTCATTTAAATTAAGATGAAACCTTAGGTATAAAAGAAATCTCAAACATGTTGTATGTAATTCCTTGAAAGGAAAAGCTGAGATTTACCCTATATTCCCTGAGTTCTAGAAATTATAAATTCTTTTATTTTTTTTGTTTTGAAAATTTCTACCTAATCATATATTTACCATGTAAGTTGACCCCTGTATTTAAAGTTATCTTTTGTATTTCATGTAGAGGTATTCTCCAGTAAATTATGGATTATGAATCACTGTGAACATTTTAATCCAATTATATATGCTGTTTCAACTTTATTGACGTTTTTTTTTATGGTGCATAGTAAAATGCAAAGAAAGCTGTACACATACAGTAGATCCCTATGGCGCCTCCATAGCCAGGTTGGCAGAAGCAGCAGTGCGTAGCACACGCTTCTTGATTAGACCGGGGTTTGTGCCCGTGACCACCAAATACGGAGGATGCGGAAAGGTCAGGGAATGACCACCGCGTATCCCCGGAGCAATATGGCCTTAGTTGCTAATGCTCCTAAAAACCAAATAACAACAACAGTAGATCCCTATTAAGAAGTTTTCCAAGGGAGTGGAGGTTAAGAACTTCTTGTGAAGGAAAACTCCTTAGAAGGGAAAATGACCTAAGAATATGAAATAGTAATTACACAGATAAAAATGAAAAGATATACATAAATAAGTTAAAGGTGATTTTTAAGTACTATTTCAGAATTTATAAATATTTTACTCTGCCTATGGGAAACATTTTTAAACTGAAAATTTCTGATTGCTTAACATTCTGTTCATTAAACTCACCAAATTCCTTAGATAAGCATAAACATGTGGAAAGAATTTTCATTTGAAGTTTCATCATCATCAGCAATTTTCAATCCAAGGATGAAGGTCTCTCCAGCAACTTTCCACTTCCTTCTGTTTTGTGCAATGGCCATCCATTTACTACTCACAAACTCATGAATTTCATCTGTCCATCTCCGTTATTGTCTTCCAGGTTTTCTTCTAGCTCAACTTGGGTACCATTCTGTTATTTTCTTAGTTCTTCAAGTTATGTGTCCTGCCTAAGTCCATTTCAATTCTTCATTTTTGATAAGAATGTCCTGTACTTCAGTTTGCTGCCTAATCCATGTTTTTCTCTTCTTATTCAACAGTATGAGTCCTAATATAATTCATTCCATGCTGTACTGTGTAGTTTTCAGCTTCTCTTCCATTCTTTTGGTGAGTGCCCAGATTTCACTTCCATATGTCATGATGGGGAGTATACTTTGGTTCATTATTTTACCTTTCAGACAAATTGGGATATTGCTCCTCAGTATGAGTCTATATTTTCTGAATGCTATTCATCCAAGATTTATTCTTCTCTTGACTTCGAGCCATGTATCATTTTTAGAGCCAATATCTTGTCCAAGATAAGTATATGAATCAACTTTTTCAATTTCTGCTCCTTCAATGATTATATTCCTTCCTGTGGCATACTTGTTGATCATTAACTTTGTTTTAACCATATATTCATCTTTAGCCTGAAATCCTTACTAAAACTCTTCATAAATTTTAACAACTCTACAGGAACTTCACCTTCGCCTGGGACTTTTTGATACTTAATTTTCTTCAATGCATGTTCTGCCTCATCAGGAAGGATATCGGGTATGTCGTACGTGTTGCTAATTTGTGATCCATCTTCATCATTGCTGGCATCATTCCCTTGCTCCTTATGTAATACTTTATAATAGTCTTCTGCTGCTTGAATTATACCTTCTCTGCTATTTATAAGTACACCACCACCATTCTTCATCTTCAGTATCATTTGATTTTCTGTATTACTGTTCATGACTATTGATTTAAGTCCTTTCCTCCCCCCTTAATGCTTGTAGTAGTAGTAGTAGTAGTAGTAGCAGTGGCATTTGATGCAAGAAAGCAAGTGTATGAGCTTATGCAGCATCAGCCAAAAAAAAAAAAAAAAAAACACACCATTCCCTCCAAATGCCTGTCCAGTTCCTCCTTAAATTTATTCAACCTATCAACTTCCACAACGACAGATGGAAATTTGTTCCAGCAATTAACCACCCGCTGGCTAAAGGCAAATTTCCGCACATCTAATCTACATCTGTCTTTTCTTAATTTGAATTTATGCCCCCTTAGGTTCGTAATCTGAACAAGTGGACGGATCCCATCAGAATTCAGCGTGCTGAACCCATTCAAGGCCTTATAGACCTCAATCAGATCACCGTGCAGGTGCCTAGTCTCCAGCCACTGCAATTTGCAGAACTTAAGCTTCTCTTGATAAGAGGATCCCTTCATTTCCCTCATCAATCTTGTTGCCCTTCTCTGTACACGCTCAAGTAAATCTACATCCTTCCTAAAATGAGGCCTCCAGACCTGTACTCAGTACTCAAGGCGTGGCCTGACCATTGCTTTATACAGAGGGATAATCACCTCCTTTTCCCTGCTAGCAAAATTCCTATATATCATTGACAAAACCCCATGACCTGCCCTGGCAGCCTGTCTGCATTGCTCAGAAAACTTCATATCTGACTGCACAATTACTCCCAGGTCTTTTTCATTTTCTACCACCTTAAGTGTAGTACCACACAGTTGGTACGTTTCTCTGGGGTTACTTCTACCCATATACAGTACTTTGCATTTGTCAAGGTTAAACTTCAGTCGCCACTTCTTAGCCCATCTGCCCAAATTATCTAGATCCTGTTGCAGTAGCACACTGCCATTACTGTCATTAACAACCCTGCCAACCTTTGTATCATCTGCAAACTTCGACATTAAGCCTGATATACCTTCATCAGTATCATTGATCAAGGTATATTGTTATACAGTAATACCCCGAAATTACGCGATAGGTGGGTCCGACGAAAATCGCGTAAGTCGAATTCGCGTAAGTCGGGGTACAACTTTGCATATAAATACATATAAATTTTGCTTAATTGGTACCAAGGACTAACAAAAACACTAGTTTAGAAGAAAAATATTAATAAAATTGCAGTTCTTTATATATTAATACAAAATATGTATTAAAAAAACAAATGACTTACATTAAAAAGTTATTTCGATGTCGATGGCTTCATAAAATCTAACAAATTCCTCTGACGACACAGCGCCTTTTTTTTTCACGCAGAATTTCTTCGTAGCAAGCTAATAATTTTTTTATTCCTTGCTTTGTAGCTATAACGCGTTCTTCGTTGGAGTCTATGTTTTCTAAAATTTTTAAGCCCTTTACAATTGAGCCCTTTTCAATTTTCAACCTGTCAAGTTTGCAATTGTCATGTGCTTTTCGCCGTTGCTTCATTTAGGCCTGTAGCACGTGCAATATCACATGGTCTTTCATTTCGCTCAAAGCGTTTCACAATTTCATATTTTTTCTCTATCGACAGAGGCGGACTGGCCATAAGCCTTATCGGGGACACCATAAAATAATAAAAATCCAGTTGCGTTTCTGCTAGTGAAATCTGTTATAAACTGGTAGTAAACTCGATCTAATTGCATTTGCGATTATACCGATAGCTGGAATTGTGTTGGTTTTTACGTTATTATGGTGAAATGTGTTTTTCCCTTCACTGATATAAAAAACATAAAAGCAGCAAAGTTGAATTTTGTTCATCTTTCGCTCTCATTCTCCGCCGTCGTAACCCCGGTGGGCCATTGTGATTTTGGCCATAAACCATAGTATGAGGCCACTATAAATTTTCCCGGGTAAGAATTTTTGACCCAGTCCGCCTCTGTTTATCGATAATTGCTTTTCTTTTTCGAATCTGCAGTGTCTTCACCAGGACACTTCCTTTTCACACCTTTTAATTAAGTATTTTACTCATTTTTAGGGAATAAAGCGCAATTACAAAACGAAGAGGCACGCTTGATACGCATAAACAAAGCTGCGCGCATGTAGCAACTGAATAAACAACACCATAAAGGCAGAGATACACTATTAACACCTCACATTTCTAGGGGTTACTACCATAAAACAATAAAAATCCAGTTGCGTTTCTGCTAGTGAAATCTGTTATAAACTGGTAGTAAACTCGATCTAATTGCATTTGCGATTATACCGATAGCTGGAATTGTGTTGGTTTTTACGCTATTATGGTGAAATGTGTTTTTCCCTTCACTGATATAAAAAACATAAAAGCAGCAAAGTTGAATTTTGTTCATCTTTTGCTCTCATTCTCCACCGTCGCACCGTATATTGATAACATAATAAAAACGACCTTGAAGATAGTGGGCGGCAGCGTTGCCAAACGAAAAAATCAAGAACCGCGTAACTCCGAGTTCGCGTAAGTCGGGGTAGCGTAAGTCGGGGTATTACTGTACTTTTCTTGTGTTAAATCTTCTTATGTCCTCTCTGAGTCCCTTTCTGACAGCTTTGCATAACTCAGTATACCAAATTTTACCCTTCTCAGTGTTTATGTTGCTCTTCATTTGTCGTCTTCTTCGCTTAATCATGACAAGTGTTTCTTGACTAATTTTTTCTTTTTTGGATTTCTTTTTATCAGTAGGTTTCTTAGGCTTTATCACTTTCAAAAAGTTGTATCATTCCTCATTGATATTTTGGTTCTGAAAGGTCTGCAGAAGCTCAAACTTGTCCCTAAGTTCCAGTATATACTGCTTTTTCTCTTCTGTTATCTCAAAGACTTTCATATTATTTACTTGAGTCAGTTTTTCTTTTCTTATATCTATGTCAAGTGTGCATCTATATCAATATATTTGTTATATCTATATCAAGTGCACGATTCTGTGATCACTTCCAACATTTACCTTGTTCAGGATGGTAACATCATTCACAAGATACCTTAATGAGGATGAAGTCAATTTCATTAGTTGTTTATCCATCTTCCATGTCCACTTTCTGTTCTCCTTTTTCTTGAAAAATGTGTTCAATACTGACATTCTTTGGGATTTTGCAAATTCCACAAGTCTTTCACCTCTTTCTTTCATTTCTTTCACCAATTCCAAAATTTTTTATAGTTTACATTTCTGCGCTGTTTTTTCTCTTTCCAGCCTTAGCATTGAAGTCCCCCATAATGAAGATATAGTGAGTTTTCTGTTAATTTAAAAGTTTCTCAATTTTGGTGTACATTTCTTCAACCTCTTCATCACCATGGCTCGATGTTAGCATTAGCATTAGTAGAGGCATATGATGCAAGAAAGCAAGCTTATGCAGCATCAGCCCGGAAAAAAAAAAAAAAAAAAAAAAACGCTCCCATTTCACCCCTCTGTTCTTTCTAACTACCTGTTCAGTTCCGCCTTAAATTTATTTAGGATATTAACTTTTACAACAAAAGATGGATTTCTGTTCCACCAATCAACTACCCTCTGGCTAAAGGCAACTTCCACACATCTATCCTACAACCGTCCTTCCTCAATTTGAATTTTCAGTCAGTTATGACCACTGAAATGGAGACATGTATTATGAAAGAACTGATGTTCATTGTTAAGTTAAAAGTGCAGAATGAAACTTGAAATAAAAAATGATTGATATTAAGTCATATTGGCATTTTAATAGTTACTCATAGCCATAGCGGTGGTAATCAACCACATGAAAAATAAATACATTTTAGATATTCAATCGGGTAAAATAAAAATAAAATAAAAAATAAATAAAAAATTCATATCTTCTCTTTCTGGCAAACCTTTGTAGATGCTCTTGACAACCATGTTTTATCAGCAGGCCTATTATTATAAGAAAACTTTGTCTCAACATTCTTGAAGAGAACAGAGTCTATAATAGTCTTCCTTAAATAATCATAATTAACTATTATGGAATAGACAATGCAAACAGAAATCTATAAGCAGAAAAATCTTAGGCATGTTAATGTTTGAAACCATTCTATAGACAGTATTGTTAAACTATTCTAAGGCTATATTTTTATATAAAATATTATGTTGTAATTTTAATTTCAAGTTCAAAGTCTAGATTTAAAAAAAAAAAAAGCCCTCCTCTTTCCTAAAATCTCCTGCTTTCCTTTTGCCTACATGATCTGTTGCCTGCTCCTCCAGCTTTTCAAATGTCACAAGATAGCACTTATGATTTAGGCTTAGAAAGACGTCCATTACTGCCTATATATATTTATAAATGTAATGTAATAAATATATGTAATATATTTATTACATTACATATATTATTACATAAATCCACTTTGTTTCTCTACTTTTAAAACTCAAAAGAATTTATTAATCATCTTCATGAATAATTTTTTATTTATTTTATTTTGTATGATGTGATCAATACACGAAGGAACCAGTTTTTTCTTGCTTCCTTCGTGTATCGTGGCCGGGATATTCAACCAACTGGTTGGTTCGGCACCATCGTGATATCCAGCCCGAGGCGGGAATCGAACCCGCGACCTTTAGGTTGCCAGGCAGGCACTTTACCTACCCGGCTAGCCCAGTCAGCTTTCATGAATAATGATTTGGTGGAACTAAGATTGTTAGCTGAAAGAGAAGGCTAGATATCATATGATACTAGAAAAAGAAAATCTTAATTTCTTATGGAGGCATTAATTAAAGAAACCAATTAGCAGTACATTAGAGTACTAAATGGAGAACAAGGGATGGTTCAGTTACATGATCATAGTCTCCACTTTCAAACCTGGCATCGCTAAGAGTGATGTCATTACCTTTTTGTTGAGGTTTTTTTTTTTTTTTTATGAAAACCCCAAATATGAGAGGTATTAGAACCCATAGTACTTAGTGCCGTGCTTGAGTTGGAGGTTGAGAAGACGAAAGAAGATATTTGTTGACATTAGACTTGAACATCTGTAGGCTGTAATTTTCAGGAAATATGTATGCAGGACGGTTGTTCCAGAAAACGGCAGTTGAATGAATAAACGAGAAAAGTTGGTTCTGTGAGTTTGATGTTGCACAGTAAATGGATGTTGGCTGGTAGTGGCACATGTTCAGATTGTTTTGGAAGAGAGAGCGGGAATTATAGAAGCTAATTTAGAAGAACAGTGCCCATGGAAGTATCTGTAGAAAAGGCATGCAGCAGAAACAGTATGTCTGTGAGACTTTGAGTAGAGAGAGTCTTTTAGAGATGAGTCATTAATTAATGTAACTACCCTCTTCTGAATGGAATCTAGAAACCTGAGAGAGGTTCTGGGGGCACAGCCCCAGATGTGGGAACAATATACCTTGGTAGGGTGGATTTGAGATTTGTACAAAGTGAACAGCTGTGTGGAAGAACAGTAACAGCGAGAGCGAAAGAGAAAACCAAGTTTTTTAGATGCAGAGGAAGCAATATTTGTAATGTGCTTTTGCCAAGAGAGATTAGAAGTCAGGGTAATCCCAAAAAGAGATATATCATTTTGCCTAGAAATTGGAGTGTCACCAAATATAAGCATAGGAGCAGAAGAATCCTTTTTGTGAGATATAAGAGAAGACTGAGTTTTAGAAGGATTGAAATCAACTAAGTTGTCTTTACCCCACTGGAGAATTATGTGGAGATCGGCATTTAAAGAATTGGTAGCGGATATTCAAGAAGTTGAAGCTGATTGAGCAGGGCAAGGTTTCCCAAAATGGAAAGTGGAATGCAAATGTGAAAACTGTGGATAGGATTTCCAGTCAATGGAAGAAGGTCATTAATATACAAGAGGAAAAGAGTGGGGGAAAGAACTGAACCCTGGGCGACACCAGCATTACTGAAGTTAGAAGACAGAGAACCATATACCACCACCCTCAATGAGCAATCAGAGATTGCTCATTGAAGCTCATTTAGAAGACCTTTATGCCAAACACGATCGAAAGCCTTTGAGATGTCTAGAGCAACTGCTTGTGTTTCACCAAACTTTTCCATTGAATTTGTCCATAAATGAGTAATATAAGTTAGAATATTACCAGTGGACGGACACTGATGGAATCCGTACTGGCAATCGTTGATCAGATGGAAGGTTTCTAGGTAGTTTATGAGTTGGTGGTTAATTGATTTCTCCATTACTTTAGAAAGAGTAAAAGTAATTGCAATGGAACAATAATTGGATGGGAGGGTTTCGTCACCCTTTTTAGGAACTGGCTGGGTATGAGCAAATTTCCAAGCAGAAGGAAAAACACATTTGGAATAAGAAAGTGAAAAAAGGTGGCAAAGAACAGGAGTAAGTTCAGGAGCAGAGGTTTTGGGAACAAGTGGAGAAATACCATCAGGACCTGGAGCTTTCTTAGCATCAACATTCGTCGAAATCCTTCTGACATCCTTTTGACAGAAGACCACGGAGGCATTGAATGGAGTGTTTTGGTAATGGCGGGAACTGTTTTACCAAATCATTAATACATGAGTTGGAAGAAAAATGGGATGCTAGCAGGTCAGCTTTATCCTTGGCTGAAGTGACAACAGAACCATCTGGTTTGGTGGAAGCAGAGATGGGCAAAAGTTGCGGCCAATAGCTTTGGCAAGAGACCAGAATGCTCGGCTACCATTAGGGCAAGAAGCAAGTTTTCTACTCTTAGCCTGTTCAAACTCTAGTTTGGACTGATTAATAATAACTGCTTTACAATTGTTGCGAGCTGTGGTGTAGGCAGAAAATGAAAATGAAGAATTGGAAACAAGCCAATTATGATATGCAACGTTAACAGCCTTAGCTCATTTATTGGAAAACCAAGGTTTATATAAAGGATGAGATTTTAAAGTGGAGTGTGGAATAAAGGATTCCATTCCTGCAAGAATAATTTCACTGACATGAATTGAGCAAATGGTGACATCAAAGTTTTGAAACAGTAATTAGACCAAAGAAAAGAAATCTCTCAGGTCATCCCATTTTGCATTCTTGTAATGCCAACAATACAAGGTTGGGATTAGCCACGAGATAAAGGCTCCATTGTTGAAGCGACAATCACACAGGTTTCACAACATTTTAAAAAAGGAATGCCTGTTACATATACTGCTGGTTTTTTTATTGTTTACAGTGCAGGAATAATTGAATTAAAATCTGGACAGTGGTTCTTAATGAAGATTTTATGGTAACAGACTGCCTTGTGCAATGCGAAAGAAGACTGAAAAATGAGAGTAGTTATATGGTTCCATCTTAAAAATTTAGGATCCATCTTATATATAAGATGGATCCTAAATTTTCAGTGAAAATTTTAAATCAACTTATGTGTTGAGTCAGTTTATATTCCACAATATATATACCGTATGAAATTTATTGCTAAATCATAGTGTATAGTGTTAAAATTGTTTCTCGCATCTCTCTTATGAGAGATTGATGACATGCTGCTCTGGTCATGTTTAGAAGACCCTTTGAATGAGGATCCCATGTTCCTTGCCACTGAAGTTAATATGTTTATTTTAATATGTTTTATATGTTAAGTTACCCATATAATCCTTAGCTCCCCCTCCCCACCACCAATCTCCAGTTGGTACTTCTCCTATGTAAGGGAGATTACTCCTAAACCCAATAATGACTTCCTGATGATTTTTGAAGTTTTGGTATGCTTATTTTCTGCCTCTTTCAGTATGATTGGGCAAACACAATTAGCACCCAGGAGCAGGGACATTATCTACTTTAAAGCTCATTAATTTTTCTGTTAGACTTATTCTATAATACTAATATTGCAAAAGTGTCTAGATTAGCACCATTTGCTCGACATGAAAGGAACTCTATACTGTGAAGATTAGTATAATTTATCTGTTCAGCTCACAAAGACATCTTCTCAGTTAGTTATGATAGTACTATTTCCATTGAGCATCATGTCTGGTTTTTGCTTTTAATCTTTATATTTGTGTATGAATAAAATTTGCCTTGACCACTTTGGGTTCTCATGGGAAGTAATTATTTATACTCACAATTTGTTTGTCTAATTCCTTCTGTGTTCTTTTTACAATAAAATTATTAAGTGAATCTGAACTGACATTTTTCTCTTTAATTGTATTTTGCTGCTGCTGCCTTTTCATACATCTTTCAAGTTCATTAACTTTTCTGTTGGGCCCTTCTGTAATATCAGTATCTCAAATTACTGACGAAGATCCTCTTGCCTTCTTAATGTATATGTATACAAATAAAAGTTGGTTTCCCCAATTGTTGACATCCTCATAGCTATTGATGTTATTTTGACCAGTCCCACTGTGTGCTCTTGTTGCAAACCAGATTGTAATATGAACACAAGCTGGCTGATTTTTTTAAATTTATTTATGAAAACACCAAACAAGAAAGATATTGGAACTTATAGTAATCAGTACTGTACATGGGTTAAAGGTTAAGAAGATGAAAGGAGATACTTATTGCCCTTAGACTTGCAATTCTATAGATTGTAATTTTCATAAAATACATGTGGAGGGAGGTTGTTCCAGAAAATGGAAGATGAAGGAATAAATGAGGAAGAAGAAGAAGAAAGTTGCAGAGTAAAATTATGCTGAATGGTTGTGGAGTGTGATCGGACAGGTTTGAGAGAGAGAGAGAGAGAGAGAGAGAGAGAGAGAGAGAGAGAGAGAGAGAGAGAGAGGGGTTTATGGGGACCCATCCTACATATGGAAACAGTATTTCATCGCATGATGGATTTGAGATTTGTACAGTGAGCAGTTGTTTGAAAAAAAGTAATGCAGAGAGCAAATGAGAAAACCCAATTTTTTAGAAGCAGTGGAGTGGAAGCAGCA
Organism: Mastigoproctus giganteus; assembly: GCF_048544385.1. NCBI lineage: Eukaryota > Metazoa > Arthropoda > Arachnida > Uropygi > Thelyphonidae > Mastigoproctus > Mastigoproctus giganteus. The sequence continues at coordinate 160,539,607 of NC_143585.1, read as the reverse complement.
TTTGTGATGTGCTTATTCCAAGAGTGATTAGAAGTTAGGGTAATCTAATATGGTGATGTAATACGTCATCTTGTATGGAAATCCGAGTGTCATTGAAGAGCATAGGAGCATACGAATCCTTTTTGCAAGCTGTATATTAGACATGGCTGAGTTTTAGATGGATTGAAACCGAATAAGTTTTCTTTGTCCCACTTAGGAATTACCTTGAGATTAACGCTTAAGGGAATTGGAAGTGTATAATCGAGGTTGAAGCTGTTTGTGCCATACAAGGTTTCGCAAAGTAGAAGGAGGAATGCAATGTGCTATCTTCAGCAAAAGTATGGAAAGGATTTCCAAGGAATGGAAGGAGGCAATTAATATACAAGAGGAAAAGATTGGGAGAAAGAACTGACCCTTGGGGGAACACCAGCATTAATAGAGAAGTTACATGGTAGAAAACCATCAACCATCACCTACAGTGAGCAGTCAGAGGGAAAACTGGATACCTAATTATAAAAAACAGCTAATAAATCATAAATTGGAAGCATACTTAGAAGACCTTTATACCAAACACATCAGAAGCCTTTGAAAGGTAAAGAGCAACTGCTTGAGTTTCACTGAACTTTTCAATGGGTAACATAAGCCAGTAATTTTTCAGAAAGTACATCACGAGTTGATTGATACTGATAGAATCCATTAATGAAATGGAACTTTTCAGATAGCTTAAGAGTTGGCCGTTAATGGATCCATTACTTTAAAAAAAAGTAGAAGTAAGTGCAATACAATGAAAATTGGAAAGGGGTGTTTTTTCATCCTTTTTTAGGAACTGGTTGAATATGAGAAAATATTCATGCTGGTGGAATAAGAAAAGTGTAACAGGTGACTTAGATCAGGAGTGAGTTCAGGAGCACAGGTTTTAAGAACAAGTGGAGAAGTACCATCAGAACCTAGAGCTTTCTTGGCATCAAGATTGGTCAAGATTCTTCTGACATACTTTCGAAGGAAGACTACAAAAGGCATTAAATGGAGTATACTGGGAATAGTTTGAGGTGGTTTATCATGATCATCAATACAGGGGTTAGAAAAAAAGTAGTATGCTAGCTGGTTAGCTTTATCTTTAGCTGATATGGCAATAGAATTGTGAAGTTTTAACAGAGGTGGGAGTAGAGATGACAGAATTTATGGGAAGCCACTATGGCAAGAGACCACAATGCTTGATTATCATTGGACAAGGAGCAAGGTTTCTATTCTTAGCCTATTCACTACCTGCTTTGGACTGAATAATAAGCACTTTACAATCGTTGTGAGCTTGTCATAAGCAAAAAAATGAAAATGATGTTTTGGATGCACGCCAATTGCAATATGCAACATTCTTAACTTGAACAGCCTTTGCGTGGCCTGAGTGCCAAGCAAAGTGATTTTCCAAAGTAATTTGAAAGCATCCTTTATATAAACGAGTGGTTAAAAAGATTTCCAAAGTCTTTTCTTTCAGAGTTATTTATTTGATTTAGTTATTAATCATCTCAAGCAAAAAGAATTTAAAAAGTTGATTCTTCTTCTTCTGACATACCTGCTGTCTTAATTCTGCTTTCTTTATCAATGAAACCCCTTAACAGTTTATCTTTATATTTCTTTCAGAAAAGCATAGAGGCTGTAGCAGGTACTCCTAAAATGAAACATCCTAAGAAACATCGAACTGAAATCAATCTAGGCAGCTCCTGAAGCAAACAACCTTTGGAGGCCTTCCCATTCTGTAACCCCACACTGAATTTTAAACACCTCAAAAGAGATAATTTCAGAATGGGACCTCCTTAGTGTTCCTGTGGATGAAATTTCTGAAGAACTTAAGGTGCAACATGTCATCAGTGCTAAAAGAATAATGACCAAACAAGATGGTGTCCTTACACCCACAAGAAATGTTATCCTTATCTTTAACACTCCAAATCTCTCTCTGCATCAGTTAAACCTGGCTACCTTTCCTGTAAGATCCGACCATACATTCCAAATCCACTTAGATGCTTTAAATGCCAGAAGTATGATCATTCTACAAGACCATTATACAAGGCAATGGTTAGGCCACACCTAGAGTACTGTGTACAGATCTGGAGGCCTCATTTCAAGAAGGATGTAGAGTTGCTAGAACGAGTACAAAGAAGAGAAACAAGATTGGTGAGGGGAACAAAGGGGGCGCTCTTACCAAGAAAGGCTTAAGTTCTGCAAATTGCAGCGCCTGGAGAGTAGGCACTGAGGTGATCTGATTGAGGTGTATAAGGCCCTGAATGGGTTGAGCAAGCTGAATGCTGATGGGATTCTTCGTCTTGCTCAGACTAAGAACTTGAGGGGGGGCACAGTTTCAAATTGAGGAAAGATAGTTGTAGAATAGATGTGCGGAAATTTGCCTTTAACCAGCGGGTAGTTGATTGGTGGAACAGGCTTCATCTTTTGTTGTGGAAGCTAATAGCCTAAATATATTTAAGGCTGAGCTGGACAGGCATTTGGAATGAATGGTGGGATGAAATTGTTTTTTTTTTTTTTTGGCTGATGCTGCATAAGCTTGCTTTCTTGCATCGTATGCATCTACTAATGCTAATTCTCAAACAGCATGTCAAGGAAAGGCTATTTGCACTTCATGTGGCCGTCTGGACCACTCCCAAACTGAATGCACAGCAGTAACACCAAAGTGTCCCAACTTTCAGATTCCTCTCCCTGCATATTACAGAACTTGTGAATCTTTGAAGATAGGTAAGAAAATACTGAAGTATAAGGTAGAGAAAAATGTCTCATACCAAGAATCATGAATGCTTCTTGGTATGAGACAGTGCCCAGTGGGCCAGATCCACCCTAGTGGATGGTGAGACACTGACAGCAACAAAGACCAAGAGTACATCAAATTCTACTAATACAAAGCCATCCAAACCACAAGACAATGCCCCCCAAGTCAGGAACATTAACAAAGGAGAAGGATGCAAATCTTACACTGAATAAACAAACTGATCGAACTATGGAAATTGATGAGAAGTTGGATAATGAAGATGCAGTTCTCCTGCTATATGCTGAAGACAAGATGGATATTGCTTGTCCAGTTTTTCCAAAACGAGAGAAATATAAACAGGATCGAGGGAAAACAAAAAGGTCAGACCAATCCAGTAATGAGGAAAATCATTCAGTGGAATTGTAGAGGCCTAAGAAGCAACTTAGATGAATTAAAATATTTGATGCACCACATTATCCTGTAAGTGTCTGCAAGAAACATATTTATCATGAAATCATACTGCCACTTCTTGAGGTATACTCTATACAGAAGGGACAGATGTTCTGAATCTCTGGCAAGAGGAGGAGTAGCCATTTTAGTATGTAGAAATGTTCCTATTCAGCTTTGCACCACTCTAGAAGTAGTAGCCGTTCGCATTGGTCTTGACTTTACTCTCACTCTTTTGCCCATTTATATTCCACCAAATTCTTCATTTCCACTGCAGAACGGGACAATTTACTAAATCAACTGCCCCACCCTGTATGCCTTCTAGGTGTTATAAATGCCATCATCCTTTGTGCAGTTCCCTGAACATGGATCGGACAGGGTGGGTGATCGAAACTCTATTCAATAATCATCACTTAGCCTTCCTGAATACTGGTGTATGCACACATATCCTCCCGCTTACAGGATGAAACTCTGCTCTTGATCTGTCCATATGTTCCTCATCCGTTTAGCCTAGTCTTGAGTGGACAGTAATAATCGACTTTCACCACAGTGATCACTTTCCCATAATTTGCAAAATACAGACAGATACAAACTATGCCTCCAACCAACGAATCCATGGAATTTTTGTAGGTTTAGATAAAGGATGAGATTTAAAAGTAATTCAACAATGGAAAAGAAGAATAGTAATCTCGCAAATCATCCCATTTTACATTCTTGTAATGCACAAGGTTGAGAATGACCATGAGAGAAAGGCTCAATTTGAGAAGAGACCGTCACCAGGTTGTGATCTGAAAAGCCTTAAGGACCACTCACCTCAAATGTGTACTTGGAAGTGTTGTTTGTCAGAAAAAAAAATCAAGAGTGTTGGTTGTGAAAGCGTCATTTTCCACCTAGTATTGTCAGGTAAAACAAAGGGGCTGCATTTCACCCCTGCTTATGTTAGTTCACACTGGCATGGTCACCTCCAGTATATTAGGTACCATATTTCAGGACATCCACATGGGGGTTATGCTGAGGGTTACTAATAGTCCTACCATCATGAACCTAAACTTCTCTTGCAGAACCCTTGCTATAAATATTCCATCGGTAGTGCTTCTCCCCCTTCATAAATAAGTTTATTATTCTTTGTTATTCTGGTAGGTAAATGAACAATCTGTGTGAGGTCATTAGTAATTGCAAAAGCCTCAGCATCTCGACTAGCCTGGTCCATGTGACTAGAAAATGGAAGCCAGGATGAAATTGTAAACATTAAAATCACCAAGAAAAATTGTCACTGTTAGGAAAGTTTAACTAGAATAAGTCAATTTTCTGAAAAAAGGGATTAAAAGATTTCCAAGTGATTAGTGCAATGATACAGGCAACAGATTAATTTGATAGAATGGGTTTTTTAGTGATTTTAACCAGAGAATATTGAAAAGAGTAATTCCAAATAATTAAATCTCTGACTAGGACTACCAGAGACAACTTATGAACAGGTACCACCTTAAAGTGAAAGGAATTGTACAGTGAATGATTAAGACATCTGAGATGAGAAATGGTTGAATCAACCAGTAATTGTTTTTCTGTCAGAAAAAGTAAGTGGTGATTGCCACAGTGTAAGTGGATATGGACATCATTGAGACTGGAACTGAGACCACGTATATTTGTGAAATGAAGGAGGAAGTGTTTGTGGCATTTTTAGATCTTTTGATAAATAAGTTTATTCTATGAGGTTGACTATTCATGATGCATTTGGTAATAAGAAAAGGTGGGAGGGGGGTGGGAAAAACATCTTGTATGACGTAATGAAATTTTTGTATTTGGTATACATATGCTAAGAATAAACCTATCTCTTTGACATATGATGTCAACAATGCCTTCTCTCTCCCCTGCACATGCAGTACTTCAATCACTATGGCAGAGTAGAAGCAGCGAGATTATACACTAGTTGATCTGTATGCCTCCTGCAAAGTTGCTAGTAGGTTTTGATCCAATGAACTATCTAGTACTAGGGTGAAAACAGAACTGTACCCTTGAAATGTAAGGAAGATTAGATCTCACCATGATTCACATCATAACTTCAAAGACATCAATCATAATGCATGATGGAAAAGATTGAGGTAGGGGATGCTGAAGCTTTGCTCTGAAGACAATGTGGGTTTCTCTTCAAGCCTCCAATAAGCATAGTGGTGGTATTACCCCAGTTGGAAAGCGTCATTTTCCACCTAGTATTGTCAGGTAAAACAAAGGGGCTGCATTTCACCCCTGCTTATGTTAGTTCACACTGGCATGGTCACCTCCAGTATATTAGGTACCATATTTCAGGACATCCACATGGGGGTTATGCTGAGGGTTACTAATAGTCCTACCGTCATGAACCTAAACTTCTCTTGCAGAACCCTTGCTATAAATATTCCATCGGTAGTGCTTCTCCCCCTTCATAAAGCCAAGTTGGTTCTTGGTAATCTGATCTTGCAGTTTATCTCTCTGTCTTCATTAAACAACACTCTTTAACCACTTGATTGTCTGGCTCATTAGCTTGATAGGTCTGTAGTTTTTACTGGACAAAATTCCCCCTTGCAGCACACTAGCAGTTATTTTTCTTCTTTATGTTAATTTGTTATTTTTGGTATGCAGTTCTCAATGTGAGTTGGGATCTTATGAAAGCCAAGATGTATCTGCATGCAGGTGGTAAAAAAGGTTTCAGCAGCATATCCATTTTGCTGTAGCTGCTGTTACATTCTGCTTCCAAGTCAGCATACTGAATGGCTGATTCTGCTTTATCGTTGAAAACTTCTTTGAATGTGAGGTTAGACATAATCAATAGATTTGTTGCACAGGAGTTCTTAGCTAATGCATAGTGGTATTGTTGAGGCTATAGTGTAAGGAGATGTTTTGTTATCATAAGTAGAATTACTTTTTCTAGTATTTTGACCAGAGTCAGCCTGTAATATAGGCCTGGAGTGCTTAGATGCCGTAGGCACTGATGTCTTCTTTAGAGATCTGGTGGAGTATTTGTTCCAGTTATATGAGAGAAAAAATCACATTTAAATTGCTTACCCGTGAGTCAACAGTATGAATTATAATAAAATGTGGTGTTACCTCAGTTTCTGCAGATGCATTGTGTGTGTTTTAATTTTGCAAAATTTGTTTTGTGTTGAAAAGTATGTTTTTCCCTTTTTACATTTATGCTTGGCAGTTTTATGCCCATTTAAGACAATCCATGCAGTATGTGTGTGAGGTTAAGTAATAGGTCCATGTCAGTATGAGTCTTAATAAAACACTTATAATATTAAATATGTACTTCTATGGAATTACATTAAAAATATTAAATTATCTTTTTAAAGCTTCAACGACAACAGAATTCTCGCCTGCTTTAGTTATTTTTGAGTAATTTCCATGGCAAGTATGATACAATATCATCTAATTTATCAGAAAAATGCTAATAATTACTGTGCTATTAAATAACAATTGAATAATTTTTACTTAATAAAAGAGACTACGGTGTTCAAAAATGCTTCTCACATGTACATATAGTTTACATTCAGTAGTGGTTCTACCTGTGGTGCAGCTGCACCAGACCCAAACTTGTGGTGGTAGGGTGGAAAGGAAAGGATTTTTGCTTCCTTAAAGGTGACTACAGTGGGACCAACTGATGATGTTACCAACAGCAAATTCTAAGTGGGAAGCATTCAAGGAGCTAATTGTGGAAGCTACTAGACTTTTCATACCTATTAAGAAATATTGTTCAAGGTTCAGGCCTAATTGGTTGTCAAATGAACTAATCAGACTCGTGGTAGAGAAGAAAAATGCATGGGATGCATATAAATTATCAGGTGACACAGAAGCTTATGGCAGATATTAGCTAGTCTGCAATCAAGTCATAAAAGTGATTAGGCAAGCAAAGGCAGATTATGAGAAATCTTTGGGAAAGTATGCTAAGAAAAACAGCAAGGACTTCGTTACTTATATAAACCCTAAAAGGAAGGGGATGAATCAGATTGGTAGACTTGATATCGATGGTATCACTGTTGATGATCTTGCTCAGATAGCAAACAAATTGAATGAGTATTTTTCATCTACATTCACACATGAGGAGTTATTAAGGAAGGAAAATTCCAGAAGTTTATCAAATTGTAACAGGGTGCTTAATGATTTTGTAGTAACTGAGAGCAAAGTGGAGGAGAAATTGTTGAAGTTAAACATAAGAAAGGCACCTGGGGTGGATGGGATCTATCCAGTTATATTAAAGGAAGCAGCAAAGGAACTAAGCAAACCCTTAACCACAATTATGAGAGCATCCTTGGACTCAGGGGAAGTCCCATGGACTAGAGAAGTGCAAATGTATCTCCAGTTCACAAAGGGGGATCGAAGGATGACACGAGTAATTACAGACCAGTTAGTTTAACTTCTGTTCCGGGTAAAATAATGGAGTCGCTTGTTAAAGATGCATTGCAGGATCATGTAGACAAGACTGCAGAAATAATTGAGACACAGCATGGGTTTGTTAAGGGAAAATCTTCGCTGACAAATTTGAATGGATACTATGATGTGGTTACAAAGGAACTGGATGCAAAAAATAATTTTGATAACATACTTGGATTTCAGGAAAGCTTTTGACGCTGTTGCGCATGGAAGACTATTGTACAAATTGGAGCAGAATGGTATTAAGGGTAAGTTGCTACAATGGATAAAAGGGTGGTTGAGTGGGAGAAGACAGAGGGTGGTAATCAGTTGAGACGCTGCTCTTCATGGGCTAATGTTGTTAATGGGATCCCACAGGGTTCGGTGTTGGGCCCACTGTTTTGTATATTTATCAATAATATGATGAAGGTATATCAGGCTTAGTGTCGAAGTTTGCAGATGATACAAAGATTGGCAGTGTTGTTAATGACAGTAATGGCAGTGTCCTACTGCAACAGGATCTAGAAAATTTGGGCAGATGGGCTGAGAAGTGGCAATTGCAGTTTAACATTGACAAATGCAATGAACTGCATATGGGTAGAAGTAATCCCAGAGGAACATACCAACTGTGTGGTACTACTCTTAGGGTGGTAGAAAATGAAAAAGACCTGGGAGCAATTGTACAGTCAGTACTTGCAGACAGGCTGCAAGAGCAGGTCATGGGGTTTTGTCAATGATATATAAGAATTTTGCTAGCAGGGATAAGGAGGTGAGTATCCCCTTGTATAAGGCAGTGGTCAGGCCACACCTTGAATACTAGGTACAGGTATGGAAGCCTCATTTTAGGAAGGATGTAGATTTGCTTGAGCGTGTACAGAGAAGGGCAACAAGATTGGTGAAGGGAATGAAGGGATCCTCTTGCCAAGAGAGGCTTAAGTAGTAGTAGTAGTAGTGGCATGTGATGCAAGAAAGCAAATGTATGAGCTTATGCAGCATCAGCCAAAAAAAAAAAAAAAAAAAAAAATCACACCATTCCCTCCAAATGCCTGTCCATTTCCTCCTTAAATTTAATCAACCTATCAACTTCCACAACGACAGATGGAAGTTTGTTCCAGCAATTAACCACCTGCTGGCTAAAGGCAAATTTCCGCACATCTATTCTACATCTGTCTTTTCTTAATTTGAATTTATGCCCCCTTAGGTTCGTAATCTGAACAAGTGGAAGGATCCCATCAGAATTCAGCGTGCTGAACCCATTCAAGGCCTTATACACCTCAATCAGATCACCGTGCAGGTGCCTAGTCTCCAGCCACTGCAATTTGCAGAACTTAAGCCTCTCTTGATAAGAGGATCCCTTCATTCCCCTCACCAATCTTGTTGCCCTTCTCTGTACACGCTCAAGCAAATCTATATCCTTCCTAAAATGAGGCCTCCAGACCTGTACGCAGTACTCAATGCGTGGTCTGACCATTGCCTTATACAGAGGGACAATCACCTCCTTTTCCCTGCTAGCAAAATTCCTATATATCATTGACAAAACCCCATGACCTGCCCTGGCAGCCTGTCTGCATTGCTCAGAAAACTTCATATCTGCCTGCACAATTACTCCCAGGTCTTTTTCATTTTCTACCACCTTAAGTGTAGTACCACACAGTTGGTACGTTTCTCTGGGGTTACTTCTACCCATATGCAGTACTTTGCATTTGTCAAGGTTAAACTTCAGTTGCCACTTCTTAGCCCATCTGCCCAAATTATCTAGATCCTGTTGCAGTAGCATACTGCCATTACTGTCATTAACAACCCTGCCAACCTTTGTAAGTTCTGCAAATTGTGGTGGCTGCAGACTAGGCACCTGCGAGGTGATCTGATTGAGGTGTATAAGGCCTTGAATGGGTTGAGCACGCTGAATTCTGATGGAATTCTTCCACTTGCTCAGATTATGAACCTAATGGGGCATAAATTCAAATTGAAGAAAGACAGTTGTAGAATAGATATGTGGAAATTTGCCTTTAGCCATTGGTGATTAATTGCTGGAACAAACTTCTATCTGTTGTTGTGGAAGTTGATAGCTTAAATAAATTCAAGGAGGAACTGGACAAACATTTTAGAGACAGTGGTTGTGTGAATTTTTTTTTTAATTAATTTATTTTATTTTATTTTTTTTGGCTGTTGCTATATAAGCCCATACGCTTGCTTTGTTGCATGACAAGCCTCTATTACTATTAGCAGTAATATTTATATTACTCTTCTTTGCTAATTACACAGAAATGATCTAGATGATAATCCCGAAATCTCCTCATAACAAAACTCGTACCATATTTGGATAAATCAAAAAAAATTGATATATATATATATATATATATATGTAATATTACGGATAATATAAAGAAAATAAATCCAACAATAATACCATCAGGGACCTAAGACAACGCAAAAAAAAAAAAAATTATTATCGCTTTTTACCGACAATCTAGATGACGTCAACTGGAGCCAACCACCCAGAATGAAGGCAAAAAACGACAAGGTTCTCTGTTTCTGTGATGATCAATATATGCTAAGTAATTTAAATCTAAACCAAATATAAACCGGTATAGGCCGAAAATAAATCGAATTTAAATAAATCGAAAGATGATAATAAAATTTAGAAATATTAGAATCAAAGGTAAGAAATATAAGTAAAATATAAATGTAAGCATATATTAATCATCGTTGACCCAACAGAGAACGTAATTTAATGATTAAAATAAGATTAAATATATAATACATACTACATATTGACCGTATCTAGGACATAATGTAATAGTCGTCAAAATAATATGTGGTGCCCCCTATGTGATGGATACGGTAAAAATAAATAATTAAATTAAATTAACGCATAGAGAAACATGCAGATAGTAAGAAGAAAAACTAAAGGAGTAGGAATAATAGAACCTGAACTCCACAAAGGCGAAAAATAGTGGTATAGATAAGAAATAGTTTCTCCTACGTCCTCGGATTGCCCTAATAATTTCGGAGAAATAAAAATAAAGAGTGTAGGACAGTTTAAAGACATTACAAGATATAAGTTGTTGCTCGGGTATGCTCGGGATCGCAAACCCATTCCTATAGTAGGACCCTGAGCTGAATTTGCATGTTATCTCAGTGTGAATTTAAGTAAATTTAAATGAATTTAACTATATATTTAAAAAAAAAAAAAAATAAGATACACTGTAATTTGCAAGCCGGTGGGTACAAGTTTTCTACGCCGTAAGACACCAAGAATGCAAAGTGTATCCTATTTACATATATACATGGCACTAAATATAACGATTATATTGAAATTATATTAAAACAATAGGTTCAGAAAACAAATTTTTGAAATTAATAATGTTTATCGCTTTCCTGAAATGATATTTCAGGTAAGCGATAGGGAAATGATTATTGATCAACCTGCCGTACAACACTGTTAAGCCCGCTGAACAATTTTTATTACTATTGCAGATATAAGCAATCCTTAGACATTGTGATAAAATTGTATTAGCATGCACTGATTTTGTTATATTAGATATCTAATCAGATATCTAATATATCAAATTAGATAATTAATCTAATCTAATTAGATTAGATTATCTCGTTTTAACTTTCTTTACGTTTTTATCAATAATTATAATTATACATATATATATATATATATATACAGGCGAATCTCGTAACAAAGTTCAAGGCACCTAAATTTTCATGTTTTGTAATAATGAGGTTTTTAGTAATGAGGTCCCCCAAAATTGTCAAAATTTTACTGTGTTGTTTTCTTTTTTTTTTTTACTATATATCAAAAAATACTGATAAATAATAATATCAAAGTTAATATCAAATAATAATAAAATCAAAATAAATGAAAAAATAAATTAATTTAAATTACTAAAATAAAATAATAAAAATATAATATAATAAAATAAAAGCCTTGCCTAACAATATAATAGGAATAACACATTTTTTTAAAGAATTTAATTTATTTGTAAAATAAGCTGAGAGAAAAGCAATTAACAGAAATGAAAATATTGCGCAGTATATATTTTGATATACAAGCAGTTCTCACTTTACGAGTTTTCGCTTTACTAGTTCCTGGGTTTACGAGTTTTTTTTTTTTTCTTCAAGTATCAACAAAATCGAAAAAATTAATTGCAAAAAAGGAATATTATACATTCATAAATACCACATTTCAAACCACACATATAGCTATACAATACAGTGTACCCCACTTTACGATATTAATCTGTTATGATTAGGGCTTGCAAACCAGTTTTATAAACTGGTTAAATCCGATTTTCATATTGAGTTGTTAAAACCGAAACCGAGCTTCTAAAACCGGATTCGAATATTTTCTTAGTTAGCCCTTGAATATAGTTTTTTGTTATGCACATTTTCTTTTGTTTGTTCGTTTGTCTGGATCGTTCAACCGCTTCATGTTTTAAACATGTTTTTTATTTTATTTTATGTTTAGGTACGAATCTTATGGGCAAGTGGCCCAAATCTAGGAGGGGTACCTTTTATTTTCCCACCTGTATCATGGCACGATGCAGGTGTACTCATTTATGACTGAGTGAGTCTGAGCAAAAGCGTAAAAGAAAATGCTCAACATTTCACCATTCCATCTATCTTGTTCGCCAGGCAAGTTATGGAACGCCTTATTGATGGTTACCCACTAGAAACAGATTCGCTGAATATTGCATCAAATTTCAATCGTAGAAAGTTTTTTGCTTCTTTATTCCTATTATATTTGCGATCAAATGTTCTCCAAAAAGCAGCTTCACCAAATTTAGCTTTTATGTAATTTTGAAAATACAATAGATTTAATTGGGTGAAAAAAATTGCAAGTAAATAAATAAAAAATTTCTTTCGTGGAAATTTTTAAACTTGCCTCGTTTAGACTCTTCATTTAGTGCTTGCGGGAGTGACGCATAGTATTGTGCCTTTGTTATCTTCAATATTTTTATTTAAAATTGTCACTGATATAAATTCCTACTAATTAATATTTATTACTCTTAATATGTCTAAGATGAAATCAAATGTATGGAATTATTTTGCTCGAAAAAGCAAAGTTGAAGCACAATGTTCGAAATGTCAGAAGATAATGAAGTCGTCTGGAGGATCTACATCATCTTTAATGTTGCATTTAAAGAAAATGCATCGGATTGACATTAAACAAGATAACAGTGAACCTCCCGTAAAAAATGGTAAGAACATTAGAAAACTTTATCGTTAAAAAATCTATGGAAGAAGAGATTTCAAAATTAGCTGCTTTAGATGGATTTTCTTTTAATTCAATTGCCAAGAGTGAGTTTATACAATCAAGCCTTCACCTTCAGAGAAATAGATACGATAAATTACCACCAGCCTCAGTGAATGGAATTAAAAATATGGTTCTGAATTATTATAAAACTAAGAAAGAAGAACTCATTCAGCATTTAAAAAATTCATTGGTTTTGGGTGCACGGTATTCATTGACTCTAGACGAATATACAAAATAAAAGGTATATGAGTATAAATGTGCATTCAAAAGACAATCATTGGTCGTTAGTTCTTATTGAGATTAATGGTTCACTTGATAGCAGAAGAACTGAGCAAATTGTGAATGGATACTTGAAGGAATTTGGTTTGAACTTGGATGAGGATATTGTTGCCTGCACCACCGATGGAGCAGCAATGATGATTAAGTTTGGCAAGAAAATTACGCCTAAACATCAACAATGTATAGCCCATTGTATACATCTGTCAGTTATAGATGTATTTTATGAAAAAGCAATCAATTATGGTGCCACAGTCTCTGAGTTTCCCAAAGACAATGAAGAAAATGAAAATGAAAATAAAAAAAAATAATAATGAGAAAATAGTGATGTTGAAGAAGTTGAAGAAAGCCAGCAAGGCATGCTTTATCAAACCGACTTTACCCAATGAGCTCATTTGTTTCTTCAATCCAATGGCCAATATTGCACAAACTATTAATAAAGTCAGAAAAATTTGCAAGCTTTTTTCGAAAATCGCCTACCAAAAATGACATATTACATAATTTTGTTAAAGCAAAATTTAATGGGAAAGAATATAAACTTATATTAGATTGCAAGACTAGATGGGATAGCACATTCTATATGATTGAGAGATTTTTGAAATTGAAAAATTGCATTCCAAATGCTCTATGTTCAATATTGTCAACTGAAGCTGTCTCTGACGATGACTGGAAAACACTTGAATTGCTATGTGAAACTTTGCAACCAGTTGAAATGATTCTGAAGGCTATAACCTCAGAAGATACAGACTTATTTAAAGCAGAGTCTTCAATAGAATTTCTGCTTGCTAAGCTTGATACAGCAGAAAACCCATTTGCTTTAAAGTTTCACCAGAGCCTTTTGCAGCGTTACACAAGACGAAATTGCCAAACTGTGGCTTTGCTAAGCTCTCTACACAACCCCAAAAAAGTTTAGGAAAGAAGATTCAGGTTCAAGAACTTTTGATTTTCCAAGTAAGCAAGTTTTGAATAAGCATGCTGAGAGATTTATCAGAGATTATTTGCAAAACATTCCGAAGGAGTCTAAGTGTTGAATGAAGAAACTGAAAATAAACGAACTGTTCTTTTAGAAGAAAACAAAGACTCGTCTAGTTCCGATGTTGGAGATAGACTCATGCGAGAGTATGATAGTGTAATAAAGAGATTAACTAAAGAGCCTTCAATATATCCGAGTGAATTGGAAATCAGTAAAGAATTTAAAATTTTGGAGGCAACTAGCAGTAGAAGTGAAAAGATGGAGAAAGTTTATAGAGCACTGCTGACCATTAAACCAACAAGTGTCCAATCTGAGAGTGTTTTCGATCACTGGTCTCTTTAACACAAAAATAAGGTCATGTCTATCAGGAAAAATGCTTAATATACTGTGTTTTTTAAAGGATCATTTTCAGAAAAAAGCCGAGCAATAAATAGTAAAGTAATTTCCCCAATTTTTTTTTTTTTTCACATTATTTTTATTTATTTATTATTATTATTATAGGGCTTATTATTTTTTTGTTTACGAGAAGATAGTTTTTATTCAAAGGATTTGAATACAATTTGTAATTTTGTATAATCTCAAGCTGGTTACTTTTTTGGAGCATTTTAATTTTTTTTATTTTTTTTTACTATAAGAGGTGATAGATTTTGTTTAAAAGATTTGATTACGATTTGTACAATCTACCCAAGATAAAATAAATACCTGTGTTATAAGCTTTTAATTATTTTCCCTAAGCCTGAGAAAATCGGTTTTAAAACTGGTTTTAAAAGTAAACTTCATTTAAACTCGGTTTTGAAATTTCTCGGTTTTATGCAAGCCCTAGTTACCATCGTATTGTGAAAATGTCGTAAGTGAACCCAGTAACACATTGTTTTTTGGTAATTCATTCCACACCCTCGGAAGTTCAAAATTTCGCTGTATAACTCCATAAAAGGTCATTTTTATAGTGTAAATTGTATTAGTTACCAATTCAAATCATTAAATGAACTACACTTTCATTGTTATCATATGTTCTGTTATAAGAACCAATTTTGAACTTTGTGATATTTTTCTAAAGCACATTTCTGGAAGTCACGACCATAAAAAAATAAAAACAATTTGCACTTTCTGGTTTATTGGGCTTTTCTATTACGGCAAGCAATTATAAATGGGTAGTAAACTCCAAGTTATTGCATTTGCGAAAATACCGATAGCTGGAATTGTGTGGATCTTTACGTTATTATGGTGAAATGTGTTTGCTCTTTACTGAAATCTTCAATTGTATAAAAAACAAATAAATTTTCAGAATCTTCTCTTCCTTCCTTTTTTTTTTTAAAGCTTCATAAACTTGTTACTCCGCGCAAATCGTGTTAGTTGCAATTTGCGCATTCCTTTAAAAAACGCTTATGCATGCTATTGAAATTTATAAAGAAAAGAAAAGATTATTTTGGAAATAAATGCCTCTTGAAGCATTTCTGAAGAAGACGACTCCTTGTGCAACAAACCAGCAAGTACCGAGCCAATAATGAGCGATCAACGAGTGTGCATTTAGTTGACGATGATGATATGATGATCATGTTGAAGAATAAACATTGTTTTACATTTGTATGTCATAAATAATTTCTCTATTATTCTAATTTGCTTAATTTTACAGGCTACATTTTCATTTCTTTGGATAAATCAATTATCAAAAAAAAAAAAAAAAAACAATTTTATTGTTTAAAGCTAACTAATTTCATTGTTGATAACGTAACCCCTATTTTAACATTAGGTCTATGGGAAATAAATTCCCACTTTATGAGTTTTTGCTTTACGAGTGCTCGCTAGGAAAGAATTAACTCGTAAAGTCGAGAACCACCTGTACAATATTTTAGTATCATGGTGAAAAGAATTACAATCTCAATATAAAAGGAGACACACAAACCATTAACTATTAAATAAATTAATCTAATTGAAAGAATCCAGTGTTGTTTGTTCAGTTTTTGTCCTATATGCATTTTTAACTACAGCACAGATGTTGTCAAATGCGATGTTACTGCAGGCCATCACATTCTCTATTATGTTCAGTGCATTTTGAGCATCTTTTTTAGATGGCAATGTGGGCGCTTCTTCACTTTTGCTGTCACTGGTAACAAAAACATTGTTGTTTTGTTTGGTGCTCAGCAGGCCTTCTGGTGTTGGCATTGCAGTGGTAGCAACTTCATCTACCTTCACAAACTCTTCAAATTCGCCAACAAAATCCATATGCTCCTTCAAATTCCTCCCTTCCTCATTGTTGCTATCACATTCGTCTGCTGGACCATGTTTTTTGATGATATTCTCTCCAAGGCCACTCTTTCTGAAGCAGTTGATTAATACACTTGATGCAATACTGTCCCAAGCAATTAACAAGATTATGGATAGCATCGAAGACATTCCAATTTAGCTGCAAATTGTTCCCTCCTTCCTTCTCTGTTGCGGATCAAATGCCTTATCAGGCAATCTCTATATGTTCTCTTGAGGATATAAATAATGCCTTAATCCAGTGACTGCATAAAACTGGTGGTACTGGGAGGTAAAAACAACAGCCGTATATATTTGCCAACTGAAGTGTCTCGGCACAATGTGCAGTACAATGATCTAGAATCATCAAAATGTTCCTTTTTTCTGAAGCCATTCTTCTGTCCACTTTTGATAACCAAGATTGAAAATTTTTGACTGTGAGCCAAGCACTGCTATTGGCTTCATAATCATATCGAAGTTGGTTAACTTCTTTAAAGCATCTTGGCTGGGAAAACTTACCAATCACAAGTGGGCGTAGTTTTGTATTGCCATCTGAATTGCAGCATAACAGAACAGTCTTTGTTTACTTAATTTTCCACCATGACAAGACTCTCCTCGAATAGCAAATATTTTGTTTGGCAGAAAATTATAAAATAAACCTATCTGGTCTAGATTAAAAATATCCTTTACCACATATTTTTCATGGTCTAGATTAAAAATATCCTTTACCACATATTTTTCAAGAATGAACCATACAGATTACAACCAGTGTGTAGCATTTTCTTTGTTGACTAATCCAGACTCGCTGCAAACATTTTGTGAAACCAAATTATTCCTCACTTTAAATCTTTGCAGCCAGCTACTGCTGTGTTTGAAGTCTCTAATTCTATGTTGCTGATTTTTGATTCTGTGTCTTAAAATCTTTGCAGCCAGCTACTGCTGCATTTGAAGTCGCTAATTCTATGTTGCTGAGCTAGATAATTTGCCTTGTCTTTCTAAATCAGACCTGGTATTGGCAAATTAGATGCATGCATTTGTTGGTACCACCCAAAAAGTTTTATTTTAAGTTCCTGGTGTTTTGCACCATGAATTTGTTTCCTGTTTTTTTTATCGCTGCTCGAGTGTCACACACTTTTTCAAGTTTTTTCGGTATTGTAAATAAAGTAAGTAAACGGATGGTGTATTCCTTTGCAGTGTCCTTTACTTTGATCCATCCTATCAGCCTCTTGTATAATTTTCAGCCCAAAATCCAGGCTTATTTCCATCCATTTACATTTTGTTGCCATAACATTGCTAGATATGATTTAATATAAACAAATTTTAAATTAATTTAATGACACAAGTTCCAAAAAAGACAAACTATGATAAAATAGCACAAAAAATATATTAATGTATATTGTAGCAAAAGACTCTTTGAACTGGTGTAACTATTGGAACTGACCTTAATCTCATTGAGAGTGAGGGAGTGTATGTAAACTACTCAGAAAAATTAATTTTATTCTTTTGTTAATTTAACAGCTCATCCTTCAGAACGATGTTTTTCTGAGTGCACTTATGTTGTAGATACCATAAAATGTTTTATTTTAATAAAAGTAATTTCTAACAATTCAGTGCCATCCTTTGGGAGGTAGGGAACCAGGTGGCCAGAGGCCAAAATCAGACAGCTGTGCCAAGATTTGTATTAAACAGTACAAAATAACAATATTCATTTCCCACAGGACGAAAATTAACTTTGTAATACATATTAACCAAATTTTATTTTAAACAAATATATTTACATAGAAAACCCTATCCTTTTGCAGAAGAATGGTATGTGCTTCATATAAACGAGCACTTTGTATAAATGAAGTTTGTATTAACAAAATTTTACTGTGTGTGTGTGTGTGTGTGTGTGTGTGTGTGTGTGTGTGTGTGTGTGTGTGTGTGTGTGTGTGTGTGTGTGTGAGGTCTATGAACTTTGAGTAGAAACCCTAAGCACTGAGCTAACTGCTGCCTATTATCCTTAGCTACTTAACTTCTTACAAGCCTGAAAATGTGGTATTAAAATGTAATATGAACACAACTTTTTTTTTTGTGTTTATATTAAATATTAATGTTTAGTCAAGAAATTAATTATATATAAAGTGCTTAATGTGTGGTATAATTTGAACACAATAAATGTGTTGTATTCTGAACATAATAATTTTTAAGAAATGACTGTTATTTATTTTGAACACTTTTTTTAATTAATGGGTATTAATTTTGAACATAAAATTAATGAGTGTTATTTTCCTAACTGAACGTATATTCATGGATTTTTAATTTCACAATAGTGTTTAATCAGCAAAGTAATTATTTTTAACCAACACATTATTTATAATTAATAATTTATTATAATATAATATCATTTAAAATAATTTATAACTTATAATTATTTATAATTAATAATAAAATATAATTTAATATAATTTATAACTTATAATTATTTATAATTAATTAATTAATAAATAATAAAATATAATTATGTATAATTTATAATTAATATTTATAATTAATTAATTAATAAATAATAAAATGTAATTATTTATAATTAATCAACAAATTAATGATTTTTAATGAATAAAATAATATTTTAATATTTCCTTAACTTTTTCAACTGGTACTTTCTCTCTCCTAATTCTCTAAATCTCTGTCCTCTACCAGAGCACTTACAGTAGCTCCGTGGCGCTTACCCCCCTGAACTGATCACTGTGCACTAGCGCAGTTTCTCCGTATGTGGGACAGGTGGTTAGATAAGTTTTACTGTTAAGTTGTAGAATGGTAATCCCTTTAGCTCTTTTAATTCAAGCTTAGCAGCAGTATTAATTGCCTAAATTTCCTGAAGGCTAGAAGTGCAAACAGTGCATAATCCTTTCGTTATATGAAAATTTTCTTCGCTCAACGGAAACTATTTTAAATGTAATTACAAACGGGAATTCAAAAAAAATGTAACTATAAAAGAGTTTGTTAAACAGAGGTCCACTAAGTAATATAACATTCTAAAAATGGCTATAGTTTTATATAGCAAAAATTCTTAACAATAGACAATGAATAATTCAAATTTAGTTACAGTTTATATGAATAATACGTAAACATGTAAAAAAAAAATTACTGAATATTACAAATTTTGAAATGTACTGCATCCAGATGTCACGCAATGCTGTTAATAAAGGCACCTGTATGCTGTACCTTTGCGTACTGTCCCCAAAAAGCACTGCCTGTACCTATGCTGCTGTTGTATATTTGTATAATTATAGATAGTTAAAACCTAACAGTACAATAAATGAGAAAAGATATTTTGTATTTGGAGTAGAGAGAAAGTAGAAATTTGGTACTGAATGTTAAATGTAAAGCATATTTTATTAATGGTGCATAGCCTATTTTAGATGGTGTCCATGGCAAGTGTCTCTCTTGCAGAGCCCTAGCGCTTGCCCTGACTTTCTGTTTGCATTAGAGAATTGGCACTTTTTTTTGTGAATGTCTGACATAAAATCCTGGTTATGCCACTGCTACTGTTTGATTTAACGAATGTTCATGTGAAGTTCCTTTGACACCACTTTTTGAAGTTATAACACCACTACAATAAATTTAGGAGAAGTCCGGTTGGCCTGCCTCCCTAAAATCGACTCATGCACACCTTCTCGATGGTAAGCCCTGTTACGTCACTTAGGTGGCAACGAACGTGTAGAGTGGTTCTCTTCAAGACGCCTGGTCAGTGTGAAGAGGAAAAGACCAAACCCTCCAGCATATGACAGCACGACAAAAGAAATGGCCCTCAGTCTCCAGCAGCTTTCACTCTCCCTCTTACAGCAGCGAGAGGATCAGAGTGGAAGCAGAGGGTGCTAAGAATCTCTGGGTACGATCAGGCTGCCATGCACGGAAACTGAACTTGGCTTGTTATAACGTAAGATCTGCTCAGGACCAAGATATCGACGAGGAATACTACAACTTTCTGAAAGTGATAAAGCCCAAGAAACCTATAGGGAAAAAGAAATCCAAAGAAGAAAAAATTAGTCAAGAAACACGTGTCATGATGAACCGAAGATGACAAATGAAGAAGAAGTAAAACACTGATAGGGAGAAAATTGAGTATACTGAGTTATGCAAAGTCATTAGAAAGACTCAGAGAGGACATAAGAAGATTTAACACAAGAAAAGAACAAACATTAAGGCAAAACAAAGGATTTAAATCAGCAGCCATGAACAGTGATACAGAAAGACAAATGATACTGAAACTGAAGAATAGCAATGGTGTACTTATAAACAGCAGAGAAGGCATAATTCAATTAGCAGAAGACTACTATAGAGAATTATACAAGGAGCAAGGGAATTCTGCCAGCAGTAGGGAAGATGGATTGCAAAGTAGCAACACATACGACATACCCGATATTCTTCCTGATGAGGTAGAACATGCATTGAAGAAAATGAAGAATCAGAAAGCCCCGGGGGAAGATGAAGTTACTGTAGAGTTGTTAAAATTGGGAGGAAGAGACATAACACAAAAACTGGCAAGGTTCTTCACGAAGTGCATTAGAAAAGGTGTGACGCCTAAGCAGTGGAATAATGCAATCATAGTTTTGCTGCATAAGAAAGGAGATAAATCAGAAATTGGAAATTATAGACCAATTAGCTTGTTATCCCACATCTACAAGTTGTTCACAAGGGTCATTACTAACAGATTAGAAAGAATACTTGATGAGAATCAACCGAAAGAGCAAGCTGGCTTTAGGACTGGATTCTCACCTATGGATCACCTTCACGTAATATCACAGCTAATGGAGAAAGCAAATGAATATAAAACACCATTATGCCTGGCATTTGTGGATTATGAAAAGGCATTTGACTCCATACAGCATAAGGCAATATTTCGGGCACTGGAAAGACAAGGCATAGATACCCCATATATTATGATTTTGAAGAAAATATATTAGAGTGCTACCCCCCTTTATTAGACTAGACAAAGACAGTAGGAAATTTAAAATCGAGAAAGGAGTTCGACAAGGAGACACAATATCTCCGAAGCTGTTTACTGCTGCCCTTGAGGAAGCTTTCAGAAGATTAGACTTGTCACAGAAAGGAGTCAATGTGAACGGAGAGTACTTAAACCATTTACGATTTGGAGATGACATTGTGGTCATTAGCCACGATCCCAAAGAATTAGAGGAAAATCTTAATCAGTTATGCAGAGTTAGTAAGGATTTTGGACTAAAGATGAATATGGCTAAAACAAAAGTAATGATGAACAAGTATGCCACAGAAAGGGAAATAATGATTGAAGGAGCAGTAATTGAAAAGATGGAGTCATATACTTATCTGGGACAAGTTATTAGCTGTAATAATGATAAATGGCTGGAAGTCAAGAGAAGAATAAATTTTGGATGGATAGCATTCAGGAAATATAGTCACATACTGAAGAGCAATATCCCAGTTTGTCTGAAACGTAAAATAATGAACCAGTGTATACTCCCCACCATGACTTATGGAAGTGAAACTTGGGCACTCACCAAAAGAATGGAAGAGAAGCTGAGAACTACACAGCGAAGAATGGAACGAATTATATTGGGAATCAGACTGTTAGATAAGAAGAGAAACACATCGATAAGGCAGCAAACTCAAGTAAAGGACATTCTTATCAAAAATAAAGAACTAAAATGGTCTTGGGCAGGACACATAGCTCGAAGACATGATGACAGATGGACTAAGAAAACAACAGAATGATACCCAAGTGGAGCTAGAAGAAAACCTGGAAGACAAAGGCGGAGATGGATAGATGAAATTCATGAGTTTTTGTGTAGTAAATGGATGGCCAGTGCTCAAAACAGAAGGAACTGGAAAGTTGCTGGAGAGGCTTCATCCTGCAGTGGATTGAAAATGGCTCATGATGATGATCAATAAATATTTTCTGGAAATTTCATTAGAACAAAAAATATACATCCAAAACGTGCTGTTCCATTATTGTTCCCTAAAAACAACTAAAATAAAACAAACTTTTCTTTTATCAGTTTTACACATTTTTTTCCATTTCCAGTGTGGCTTCGATTAGATGAATTTCCTTGATTTTGTTTTAGTAGATGCAATACTTGTTGAAGAAACGAGGTATGATATTTTTGTTTTTCAAAAACAATACATTGCAATTCTTTTGGATAAGGTTATTTTTCAAACAAATTCAGTGATGCGTTCTATAATCAAGGTCGATTGCCTGATTGTTTTTCTCCGGAATAATTAGAAAATGCATACTTGAAATTTTGCTATTTGCGTGTTAATTAATAGATTTTTCTGAATTTTAAAGTTGGGATATCAAAGAAAACACTTCTGTTTACATAATATTGGTGTAAATACACCATATAAAACTCTTAAACGAAAAAACTACATTTGTAGTTTGAAGGGGCATCATTTTATCTGTATCTCATATTGTGCTCCTCCTTCACAACGAATTGCCATGTATTGCACTACCTCGAAAATTAACCCTTCACCAAAAGAGAAGACTATTGTTACTTATTCTCAGTGGGCGCCACCACCACCCAGATGGCACCGTTTCAAGGCTTGTTGGCCCTTCATCAGTGGGTGGGCAAGCACCCTGGTATAGCAGACATGACAATCCAGTTGCAAAGATAATCACATAATATTAGAGATGCAGAAGGTGTCCATGTTAAAATGAAGATTGATTCAATAAAGCATCATATGTTTAAGAGTGTAAATATTTTATATAATATTGGTGTAAATACACCATAGAAAACTCTTAAACGAAAAACGTTTGTTTTTTGAAGATGCCCCTTCAAATGTTTGTAGTTTGAATGGGCATCGTTTTATCTGTATCTCATACCAGGGTGCCTGCCCACCCACTGATGAAGGGCCAACAAGCCTTGAAACGGTGCCGTCTGGTTGGTGGTGCCCACCGAGAATAAGAAACAATAATCTTCTCTTTTGGTGAAGCGTTACGTATTCGAAGTAGTGCAATACATGGCAACTTGTTGTGAAGGAGGAGGAGCACAATATGAGATACAGATAAAATGATGCCCCTTCAAACTACAAACATAGTTTTTTCGTTTAAGAGTTTTCTATGGTGTATTTACACCAATATTATATAGAATATTTACACTCTTAAACACGTGATGCTTTATTGCATCAATCTTCATTTTAACTTCTGTTTATGTATATTGGGAGTTTCAATTTTGTAGATAGAATAGAAATTATAGAAATAATTAGTTAATTTCACTATGGTAATTTTTACCACCCCAGCAGACTAACAACGCCTGAAAAAGCAATGGGACCGAAGCAGGGTGTTTGTTGGAAATAATGTTGCTGTAAAATTGCTAGCCAAGGTAATCCATACACAGACTGCCACATACGTAGGGAAGGGAGAAAGGAAATACAAAGGGTGCCGAAATAACTGTGCCCTGGCTGGATTTTCCGTGTCAACATATAATATTGGTGTAAATACACCATAGAAATATGACCTAAATACCGCTAGCCATCATGGATTTCAGTGCGTGCTGCTCTACAGTTTATAGCCATTGTCAGTGTAACAACCAGCTTGCAAAATTCTTGAAAATTTAACAACTGGCTTGTGCAAGCTGGCGACAGCACATCACTGACTGTAGGTAGTATACTAGTCTTATAATAATATAAAATTTGAACAAAGATTTTCTTTTTATAAAAATAGCTGCAGGGCCCATACGTAAAGCTCACAACTGCAGTTGGACTGCGGGCCACATTTTGTGAACCTCTGTGATAAAACTCTGACAAATGCTAATATGTTTATATGCTATTAATGTGTTTGTTCCCATTAATATACTTTGTCATTTGTGACACTTATCTGCACTACTAAAGCAAGCTGCTTGCTTTCCACCTGTTTTTAACCTTGGCTTTTTTAAAATTGGATTTATTGTTAAGTTAATTAGAATTGTACTTTTGACATACTGAAGAGTGGAGATTTGAATATAGCCAAATTACAATATGCTGTATTGTTATACTGAACAATCAGTAAGAACTTTGGGATTCGGTCTTTCACAAATAATTTTAGGAGAGTCAAAATGGTAGCACAACCAAGTAAAGAGTAATAGCGATCATGCAGATTAACTTACCTTGTAATGGTGTTATGCCAAACTATATTAGAGGTGAGAAGTTTCTTGTAGCAGACTCCTTGGCAGAAGTACATGGATTGCTCCATTGATTTTTAATGGGGAAAAGCAACAGAAAGGTAGAGTTTAGATAAGAGCTGCCATCAAGTGCGATCTGAAGTACCTAGAGGCCAATTTAATGTTAGCAGTTTACTCAGACGGTTTGCTGGTGAGGAAGAGATGAAGAATTATCGGTGTGTAATAATTAGAATTATCCATATTTTTTAGTTAAATCATTAGGTCAGTAGTCATATACTGTATATATATATATATATAAAATACATTTGTTTAGCTTTATATACAAAATTATATTCGACTGAAGTCAGCTGTATCATTGAAATTAGGAGGTGAAATTATTTCTCTTTTAGGAAAGTCAGGTTGGAAGAATTCTAAAAGTTATCTTCCTTATATACACTTAATGGACAGAAATCATGGGATACCTACCTAGTAACAGGTAGGCCTGGATAAGGGCAGTCACACAGCAAGGCATTGCGTCGACTAGTTCATGAAAGCATTCCACAGGTATCTCCATCCATCCATCCATCCATGCTTGCTGCACCACTGTCCAAAGCTTGAACGGACCTTTTCACAGCATCCCAAAGATGCTCCATAGTGTTTGTCTGGTGAATGAGGAGGCTATTCCGTTGTGGTAGGATCTGCAGAATGCTCTTTGAACCATGTTCTAGTCACCATGGCTCTGGGGAAGCGACATTGTCCTGCATGAAGAGTTCATTGTCGTGTGGGTGCACGATGACCATTAAGGGATGCAGATGGTCTGCAAAGATGGACATGTAACTTGGACCATTCAGAGATACTGTACCATAAGTTCCAACATGTGCCAGTTGAACATGCTCCAGACCATTACCGCCGTCCACCTGTTCCTTTTGACATGATGGGCACATAGCCTTGTGTGGTTTCCGCCAGATACCACCCTCCCCATCCGCTTGAAATAACTGGAAATGAAACTCCTCAGACCAGGAGACCCATCTCCAATCATCCAAGGTTCAGTGCCAATGTCCTTTCGCCCAGTTCAGGCATAGAGTCCTGTGTTGTAGTGTTAGGAATGGGACTCTGCTGGATCAGCAGCTCCCATAATCTATTGTGGCTACTGATGGTCTTGGTTGAGATGTTTCTGGTACCTCCCTTGTTGAAATTGGTGATGATTTGTGCCACTGTTGCTCTATGGTTGGCTGAAACAATGCAAGACACACATTGATGGCCACTTTCCTGCACCACGTTTCTCTGCCCACAGTGCTGTCCATGATGAGGTGTTATTCTGGAAATAGCATATTCCCGATACACTCTTGATAGATACTTTTGAATGGGGACGGTGCAATTTCTGTACCACCTCTGTGATAGTGACCCATGCATTGGGCACCAACTATCATCCCTCTTTCAAAGTCTGTTAACTCACAATGTTTATCCATACTGGCATCAGTTTTCTATCTATGTGAATGCAGTGTACATATAGACGTTCACTGCCACTGAGTGGGTTTGTCCACTTATTGGCATTGAACAGTGGCAAGAGTGGAGACAGTGTCGTGTTGCCCAGGAACCAGGTATCCTATGAATCCTGTCCTTTCAATGTATACCTCCCTCAAGATGGGATTTAATAAAAAGGAATGTATGACTTTCTGTGAAAGAATCTGAGAGATTGATTTTGCATTGAACATTCCACTGAAATGAAGTTGCACTTCTGTTAAGAAACCCGTGCCTTTGGCTGTAAACCTGCCTTTTATTGTATCCATTGCCACTGTCAACAGAATTATTATAATCTTATTACTGGTCTATTTCCTAGTCACTGTTGTGGGAGAAGTTCTTGTAAAGGGAGATTTTTCAAAACACATTGGTAATTTTAGCATGTACACTTCTGACATTAATGTAAAGAGGTAAACCTTGAAAAAAAGGAAATAAAACTTTGGCATTTGGAAAGTTCATGTCTGTGTAATTAATGGGTTAAGCAAAGAAAAGATTCCTGTTGGATATAAACATGTCTCAGTACATGTCTCATGTCTAAGCAGGTCTTAGTACCTGGCAAATTGGATATTTTGATTTGCATTTATGATAAATTTAAATGCACACAATGTTTTTTGTTCAAAGTTGTCAGCTATGTTAGCATAATTATTTGCTGTTTTGTTAAACAGGAATTTTTGTTTTGGCACCTCCGTAGCCAGGTGGGCAGGAGCAGCAGTGCATAGCACACACTCCTTGATTAGACCGGGGTTTGAGCCCGTGACCACCAAATACGGAGGATGTGGAAAGGTCAGGGAATGACTACCACATATCCCCGAAGCAATATGGACTTAGTTGCTAATGCTCTTAAAAACCAAATAACAACGACAATTTTTTTTTTTATCAACAAAATAGTGGTTATGATGAAACATTGTCATCTATTGTGAGTTTAAATATTGTTACACGCCAGTCACATCTGAATTGTGACTCTCCTATATTCCCTATGTTGTCTATTTGCAGCAGGATAATGGGCCATCTGATACTGTTTTTTCTGCCCACTACATATTATATTCCAATGCGAATGGCTAAATATTACAGGAATTTTTTTATGTACAAATAATGACTATGGTAGCTATTTAGGACTCCTAGATTTGACATTAGTTTTTTTTTGACTAAATGTTGTGTAGAACTGTCTCTCTCTTCTGCCCCCCCCCATTGATTTTATTTATACCTATTCATATCTGTTAATTATTTGCTGACTATTTTTTTATATACAGGATGGCCATAAACTAAATGCAACTGAAATAACTTTGAAAATATATCATTATTTTGGTGTGATAATGTTTCCAATGTTTCTATTACTAGAAACATTGGTAAACATTGTATACCCTGATACTACTCTCTACCTTTCATTCCCTGAAAAGGAATGCAAAGTAAAGAGTGGAAAACACAAAGAATGAAGGATAGGAAAGATCTTGTTTCAACTTCAGTATTTGAAAGCTGATGTACTGATATATCAGTGTTTGGGAAGTTACATACTGATAACACACACACACACACACACACACACACACACACACACACACACACACACACACACACACACACACACACACACACACAGAACGCTCTTGATTCAGGTGCAACTACTGCTGACGTAAACAGAACGAACTGCGAACAAATTATGTCCAACTTCACTTGCTCTGGAGAATGTAATGCAACAGAGTGTTCAAGAGTTTGCATATACTTATCTGCACTAAAATGAGAGATCAAGATCCTGAAACTGCACACTCATAATTTCAGATTAAGAGCTCTTTCCCCTCAGACCTAGAAGCCCCCCTCGACGTGGGCACCTGTACGTGGTGAGGGGGACCTCCCAGTGACGCTGCTGGACTTCCAGACTAGCGTCACTGAGATCCAACGCCCACAGCCCAGGTTCCAGGCTTACATCAATGGAATCCGGCGTGTTTGCCGTGCGCTGCGACCCGTGGAAATTCGGAAAGGGGAATCCTGGTGGTTGAGGGGCCCAGCTTCAATACACCACTTTGGCCCCTGCTTCGACAAGACGGGTGGTCCTGGAAGGCCCGGCTAGGATCAATCGGATAGTAGGCTCGCCTGCAAGGGTCAACCGTGTCAATGCCACGCCCCTACCCTCATGGTCCGAGGGACAGGATTCAGGCTGGCGGCGGTGCGGGTATAGTGTCTGGGTAGCCCTGGCGTTCCACTCCCGAGCGCATTTATTGCATGCCGGGTAGTGGGCGTCCCTTTGGGCTCCGTGGTGGGTGGGGAGCCCGGGCACTGAACAATTTAAAAACCTATATGAATCCTGATAAACTTATTTCTTCAGGGGCCCCAACCCGGTCCCTATCTGAAAACAACGACACAGATACAGATAGCATTATTGCTAAAAAGAGGCAGCGAACCGAACTACCATCTGGGCCTGTCCCAAGGTTCCTAATTATACATTCCACCAGTGAAAAACCGTTGGTAAAATGTCGCCCTTTTTATTCAAAAAGGGTTAGACGGGTTAGCAGGTTCACCCAAATCAGTTAAGAGGCTTCGTTCTGGAGACCTTTTAATTGAAACTAAAAATGACAGGCAAGCGGAACATCAACTCCGAACAACATCAATCGGAGGAATCCCTATAACAGTGACACCACACAGAACACTCAACTCATCGAGAGGTGTCATTTCGGAGTGGGACCTTCTCGACGTAACCGAGGAGGAAATCTGCTCTGAATTAAAACCCCAGGGAGTTATTGCCGTCAAGAGAATTACTGCGCGAAGGGATGGAAAAATTGTTAAAACCAGGAGCGTTATCCTGAGTTTTAACTCTCCTAAACCTCCTGACGAGATTAAAGCTGGATATATCAACTGTTCAGTGCGTCCATACGTTCCGAACCCTTTACGGTGTTTTAAATGCCAGAAGTATGGACATTCTCAAAAGGCCTGCCGTGGAGTCCTTGCATGTGTCGATGCGGTGCAAAGGACCACGAAACAACAGCATGTTCAGCCGCAAAACCCACCTGTATTAACTGTGAAGGCGAACACCCGGCCTACTCACGAGCATATCCAGAGGTGGAAAGAAGAAAAAGAAATTCAACGGCTGAAGGCAGAGCTAAATATATCATACCAGGAGGCAAGGAAATCGGTCAAACCCCTGAATATCAACAAACCTACCTACGCCCAGAGGGTAGCAGGGAGATGTTCCGTCGGAACTCAGACGGACATGACCATTCCTCCTAAGGAGTCTTTCACTCCCATCGCGCGGTACCTCTTAAGTTCTCAAAAACCTGCAACAAGCAACAAAGGTAATTATGAAAGAAAAGAATAAGAAAGGGGAAGTCTCCCGTAGTACCCAAGATAAGATGGATGTCGAGCAGAAGGAGGTACCCGAAGATTCAGTCTTGGAACTCTTTGCGGAGGAAGAAATGGACACGGGACAGCGTCCATTCTTCCCCAAAAAAGATAAATCGAAGACTCATAAAAGTAAGCCCTCAGCACCTCGGAAGCCGCCTGATGGACCCACCAAGCCAAAATAATGGCTAAATTCCTACAATGGAATTGTCATGGATTCCGGCGAAATATTGATGACATCAAGGCCCTCCTGCAAAAGCACGAGCCAGTTTGCTTTTGCTTGCAGGAGACATATCTAAAGGCAAATGATGATCCCACCATGCACAACATCACCTTTTTTCGAAAGGATAGAATTGCGGATGGCTCTGTACATGGGGGAGTGGCCATCCTTGTGGGTAACCAGACCCCAGTGCAGCCCTTGCTAATTACAACCAGTATAGAGGCTGTTGCAATTCGCCTTTCAGTGGGATTTCTATTAACTGTGTGCTCCATTTATTTGCCATCTGGGACTGACATCTCCCAGGAAGACCTTGATGATCTTCTAACGCAGCTGCCTTCCCCTTTCTTACTTCTCGGGGATTTTAACGGACATAACGCCCTGTGATGTAGTGCTAACATCAACGGAAGGGGACGAGTCATAGAGCGTATGCTCAATGACAATGACCTTTCCCTTCTAAATACTGGAACAAACACCTTCTTCCACATGCCTACCCGTACTTTTTCTGCCATTGATCTCTCTATCTGCTCCCCTTCTCTACTCCCTTCACTCACTTGGGAAGTGGAGGAGAATCCATACGGAAGCGATCACTTCCCTGTGATAACCTCGTTACACAGTGGGAGACCATGTCGTCCCTTCAGGTTACCATGGTGGAAGATTGATCAGGCTGACTGGACTGCCTTCCAACATCAGGCAAATTTTGATCTTAGCACAGTCAGTCAAGAGCCTATCAATGATGCAGTCAAGTACATCACAGAAAATATTGTCCAAGCAGCTGCGAATGCTGTTCCAAAAACATCTGCCCAGTTTCCACCATTTCCCAAACCTTGGTGGAATTCACAATGCACAGCAGCAAAAAAGGCTCAAAACAAAGCGTGGGGGATATTCCGCCGATATCCTACCACGACCAACCTTATAGCCTTTAAACGTGCACGAGCCAAAGCACGATATATCCGTCGTCAGAGTCAAAAGGAATCTTGGATCCGTTTTACCTCATCTATTAACCAGGCTACCAATTCTAAGGTAGTCTGGGATAAAATCCGGAAAATGAAGGGAAAATATACATCCCACCCTTCTTCAATCCTAGATTATAATGGATGCGCTATTGCAGATCCAACTGCAATAGCTAATTGTCTTGGGGAAACATTCTCTAACATCTCTGCAACATCTTCGTATTCCCCAGAGTTCCTGGTCCTGAAACATAAAATAGAAAAACAGGCACTGAACTTTAAATCTAAGAGCATTTATCCCTACAACGGGGATTTCATTATTCTGGAACTGACGTCGCTCTTTCCAAAGCAAGTGCCGTTGGACCAGATGGCATCCATTATGAAATGATTAAACATCTTTCATCAAAATCTATGGATTGTCTGCTCCTTCTGTATAACAGAATCTTTATTGAAGGGCAGTTTCCGGACTCCTGGCGAAAGGCAATCCTTGTTGCCTTTCCTAAGCCAGGAAAGGATCCAAAAGTCACCGCCAATTATCGTCCTATTGCTCGGACTAGCTGTTTGTGCAAAATCCTGGAGAGAATGGTTAATTCTCGTTTAATCTGGTATTTAGAATCAAATGACCTTCTCTCCAATATCCAGTGCAGCTTCCGAAGGAACCAGTCCACTTTGGACCATCTTATTAGACTGGAAACATCCATCTGGGATGCTTTCCTAAAACGCGAACACTTGGTGTTCTTTGACATGGAGAAAGCGTATGACACAACTTGGAGATTTGGCATCTTAAAAGATTTGCACTGCCTAGGCCTTAGAGGGCATCTCCCCGTGTTTATTCAAAACTTTTTAGCCAATCGATCTTTCCAAGTTCGTGTGGGATCCTCACTCTCTCGTTCCTTCAGCCAAGAGGAGGGAGTACCACAAGGATCAGTATTAAGTGTCACGCTTTTCGCCATCAAAATAAATTCCATCACAGAACAACTTCCTCCAACTATAAACAGTGCCCTCTATGTTGATGACTTTAGCATTTTTTGTCAGTCATGCAACATGAGGGTTATTGAAAGACAACTGCAGAAAGCCATTGATCGACTCAATTCCTGGGCACTTGCTAATGGCTTCAGGTTCTCGCCGGAGAAGACCGTTTGTGTACATTTTTGTCGTAAGCGTAATGTTCATCCTGAACCTGAATTAATGCTCGGACAAAATGCTATTCCAGTAGTGTCAAGCACAAAATTCTTGGGACTTGTGTTTGACAAAAAGTTGACATTTCTTGAACATATTCGTCAACTTCGTACAAAGTGCACAAAGGGACTAAATATTCTTCCCTCTCTCTCCTCTACGCGTTGGGGAGCAGATAGGTGCACCCTACTACGTATTTATCGTGCACTTGTACGATCCAAATTAGACTACGGAGCCTAGGTATACTCCTCAGCTAGAGACTGTGTCCTTCGATGGTTGGATTCCGTCCACCATCAGGCTATCCGTATCGCTACTGGAGCATTTCGAACATCTCCTGTCCAGAGCTTATACGTCGAAGCAAACGAACCACCGTTAGCCCTTCGACGTAAGCAGTTGTCTTTAAGCTATGCTTTAAAGCTGAAATCCCTGCCAGACCATCCTACGTGGACATCTGTCTTTGAGCCACATTGGGAAAACTTGTACAATACCCGTCAGACTGCCAACCGACCTTTTGGTATTCGTGTCCAAGAGCTACTAAGAGCGTTTAACATCATGGTAGACAAGGTTGCACAAACACCAAAAGAGACTCTTCCACCCTGGCATGCTCATACTCCATCGTGCGACTTCTCCCTTAAGTGATGAGTGATAAGTTAACATATAGTGCAGTTTCTCATTTACTTTCATAATTGGACTGGATTTTATAAGGAAATAGTTAAGGGACGTTTTGTATTATATTGTGTGGAAATGTGGCGATAAGTTTAAATGTCATTTTCCATACGTGTGTGTGTGTGTGTGTGTGTGTGAGAGAGAGAGAGAGAGAGAGAGAGAGAGAGAGAGAGAATATGATCTTTAACGACAATGGGATTATGAGCACTTTATTCACTGGAGAGTTACTGCATTATGTAGAGAATGTCCTGCCAAAAAAAAAATCAGTAGAGTTTTAAAAACAGTGGGCATTTTGAAGTTCAAATTTTAACTGTGCTGGTTTTCCCCCCAACAAACACGATCAAAAAATATTTCACAAGAGGCTGTGTTCATAATTTCAAGTACTTCAATTTCAGCTGTTGTTGATTTGGATCATGATATTTTGGTGAATATTTCTAGCCATATAAATTGAGGCCCCACAATAAAGCTGGATTATGTTTTCCTGTTTTTGCAGAGATATGTTTAATTTTGCATATATTTCAATTTTGACATAAAAACATATATATAAAGTTAAATAATGTTTTTCATTTTTTTAGCATAATTTTTGTTTTTCTATGTTTATTAAACTTAAAGTAAATAAAATTGTTTCAAAGCCAGAGATTTTATAAGAGAAAAATAAATTAAATCATTTGTTTATGTAAAAATATATTAGTAATATGCAGCTGAATTTAACTTGTATGCATTATTTATGTTCCCTGTTCATCTGTTTGGATAGTCACTGTATTTTTCCCCCCATATTATTTATAATGGTTTTAAATTTCTAAAATTTTAATATTATGAAAAAAATAATAATAATTTTATTTTTATTTTTTTATTTATTTTTTTTTTAGCTTTTTGTAATACTACTCTAAATCATAATTTCCTGCACTTTTGAGTTTGTGAAAAAGCAAAAATAAATTAAATAAAATTATATTTGTAGTAATAGTAATCACCATAGTGCAAGGAAGCCCCAGACGTTTGCTGCACTGGCAAGGGGGAAATGAGAAAGCAAGCATATATAGCACAGCCAAAATAAACAAAAAAATAATAAAAAAAAAAAAAAAATTCCACACATCCATTTGCCCTAAATGTTTGGCCATTTCTTCCAAGGTTTTTTTTTTAAGCTGCCAACTTCCACAACGACAGATGGAAATTTGTTCCAGCAATCAACTACCCGCTGGTTAAAGGCAAATTTCCACACATCTCTTCTACAACTGCCTTTCCTCAGTTTGAATTTATGCCCCTTCAAGTTCGCAATCTAAGCAAGAGAAAGAATTCCTTCAGTATTGGGCCTGCTCAACCCATTCAAAGCCTTATGCACCTCGATCAGATCACCTTGCAGGTGCCTAGTCTCCAGATTAGCAAAACAAGTTATTCTTGGTAAGAGGACTTCGTTCCCCTCACCAATCTTGTTGCCTTTCTCTGTTCTTGTTCTACCAACTCTAGATCCTTCCTAAAACGAGACTTTCAGACCTGTATGCAGTACTCAAGGTCATTGCCTTGTACAAAGTGATAATCACCTTCTTATCCCTACTAGCAAAATTCCTGTGTATCATTGACCTGCTCTAGAACCTGTCTGCACTCCTCAGAAAACTTCATATCTGACTGCACAATTATCCCTAGGTCTCTTTCATTCTCTCCCACCCTGAGTGCAGTACCACCCAGTTGGTAAATTTCTCTGATGTTACTTCTACTCATATGCAATACTTCGTATTTGACAATGTTAAACTTCAGTTGCTACGTCTCTAGATCCTGTTCCAGTAGAATACTGTTATTAACAACCCTGCCAACCCTTGTATCATCTGCATCTTGGATATTAAGCCTGATATAATTTTGTCAATATCGTTGATAAATATGCAAAACAACAATGGGTCCAACACAGATCTCCAAATAGACGTAGTACCCAGGTACTACGTCTAAAAACATTAGTCCATTAATTACCACTCTGTCTTCTCCAAGTCAACCTCCCTTTTTTCCCTTGTAGCGCTGACCGGGCTAGCCAGGTGAGTAAAGTGCAAAAACTTTGGGAGGTGCATTATGGTCACAGAAGCCAATGCACCAATTCATTCAACTGCCGTTTTCTGGAACAACCTTCCTTCATACGTATTTTCTGAAAATTACAATCTACAGAAGTTCAAGTCCAATGTCAACAAATATCTTCTTTCGTCTTCTCAACCTCCAACCCAAGCACGGTACTAAGTACTATAGGTTCTAATACCTCTCGTGTTTGGGGTTCACATAAAAAAAAAAAAAAACTAACAAAAAAAAAAAAAAAAAAAAATTCCATTGTAGCAACTTGCCCTTAATGGCATACTCTTCCAATTTGTATGGTAATCTTCCATGTGCAACATTATTGGAAGATTTTCTGAAATCCAAGTATATGATATAAAAATTATTTTTTGCATCGAGTTCCTTTGTGATCACTTCGTAGTATCCAATCAAATTGGTCAGACAAGACTTTCCCTTAACAAATCCATGCTATCCAATTGAATTGGTCAGACAAGACAAGACTTTCCCTTAACAAATCCATGCTGTGACTAGATGATCCTGTAATGGTTCTTTAACATGTGTCTAGATGATCCTGCAATGCTTCCTTAACTTGTGTCTAGGTGATCCTGCAATGCTTCCTTAACTTGTATCTAGATGATCCTGCAATAGTTCTTTAACCAGTGACTCCTCTATTTTCCCCAGAACAGAATTTCTCCTTTATTTTCCACAGAACAGTAATTACAGATCTACCAGATCTGTAATTACTCATGTCACTCTTTGACCCTCCTTTGTGAATTGGCAATACATTTGCAAATCTTACAGTTGCTGTATACAGTGGGATTATGACCTCTTATATCTCTTCAGCAGTTTTCTGAACCTGTGTGCCGCGGAAAATGCAAAAAAAAAAAATAATAAATCCAAGTTTTATAATAAAAATTAATTCAAACAAAAATTCATTTATTTACGCTGTGCCGATCTGAGCATTTCCGGCTGTCAGTGTGACGTCATTTTTTGATTCCTAGTAATAGATCTATTCACATACTACACAAATAAAAAGTGTATTATTAAACTTAACCAATAGAAATAACTTGCCATTTGTGAATATATGAGGATAGCAGTGAAAATGTGTGTAGTGTGCCGCAGCAATGAAAAGGTTAAGAAACGCCACTCTACAGGATAATGTTTTATAAATCATCGATAGGACATCATGGGCTTCCTGGCTACCTGTCTACACTGCTCAGAAAACTTCATATCTGCCCATATTTTAACTACCAGGTCCATTTCTTCCTCTACTGTTTTTAGTTCAACCCCACGAGGTGTATAATTTATTTCTAGGTTGCTATTCCCCAAGTGTAAGACCTTGCATTTAGCGGCATTAAAGCATAGCTGCCACTTTTCTGAATATCTTTGAAGTCATCTGTTCAAGTCATCCTGAAGGAGTGCAGCTTGATACTGATCATTAAAGACTCTGCAAATCTTTATGTTTTCTGTCCCTTCTTATGTCATTTATGAAAATAGAAACAACAGTGGTTCAAGAACTGATCCTTGGGGAACCCCATTCCCAACTTGACACCAATCAGAAGAATATCCTTTAATCACAGCCTTGTGCCATATAGCCATCCAGCTATCGATCTTAGAATCTTTCCAGTAATCTGAACATGTACCAGCTTATACAGTAACCTCTCGTGAGGGGACTGAGTTAAATTAGCATTAGTAGAGGCATACGATGCAAGAAAGCAAACTTATGCAGCATCAGCCAAAAAAACCCCTCCCATTTCACCCCTCCCTCCCAGTTTACTTACTAAATGGCTTACTAAAATCCAAACAAATTATATCGAAATTGTTTCCTACATCCAGCTCATGAGTAACTGTATCAAAATAACCTACTAAGTTAGTTAAATGTGATTTTCCCTCAACGAAGCCATTTACATAGATATGGCATTCCCGCAGAATGTCATATGCATCTAAATGTCCCTGTATTGCACTCTTAAGATTTTCCCTGCCACCAAAGTCAGACTAACTGGGCTGTGGTTACCAACTTTGTTTGTAGAGTCACATTTATGTATTGGTGATATGCTGGCACTTCTCCAATTTAATAATCTCCCCCGAGTCCAAAGATGCCCTCATATTTAACCTGAATGGTTCAGTACACTCCCCGGCAGTCTCCCTCAAAATTACCAAATATACAAAGGGTACTAGGAAAGTTTTGCAATACAGCTTTGTTTATTTAATTTTTTCAAAGTAATTTCCTCTACATTCAATACACCTCTCCATCCTCCGAAACCAATCTTTAAACCAGTTCTGCCAAGTTTTACTAGGGAGTAAAGCACACTCGTTGTTCCAAGCCCGTAGAAGGTCCTCATCACTGGAAAACCGCCTCCCTTTTAGCTTCATTTTCACATGCAGGAACAGTGCAAAGTTGCAGGGCGCAAGGTCTGGACTGTAGGGAGGGTGCTCGAGAAGTTTCAGTCCTGTCGTGGTCAAATATTCGGTGCAGGCTTTGGCGCGGTGAGCTGGAGCATTTTCGTGATGGAGGTACCAGGTGTCCATTCTTGACTTTGGCCGCAGGTTCTTCATAGATCCAATGACTTTAGGCAGGCATTGTTCAGTATACCACTTAGCTGTGACTGTCTTCTGCGTGTCCAAAACGACACGTTCCACAATTCCACTCGATTTGAAAAATACAGCTATCATTTTCTTCTTTACAGATCGGGATTTTCTGACAATTACGGGTGTGTCGTCATCATCAAAAACCCAAACTTTGTTTTGAGCCTTGGTCGGCAGATCATAATAGTACAGCCAAGTCTCGTCACCTGTCACGATGTTGTTCACATACCGAGATTGTCCCTTATCAAACTTTTTTAACATCTCCCGGCACTAAGTCACACGTCGTGTCATCTGCTCTTCAGTCAGTTGATGCGGCACCCAGAGAGAACAAAGTTTCTTCACGTGCAAATGATCTTGCAGAATCGAACGAATTGCTGGTGCATTTAGGCCCAAAGTATCCTCTATCTGTTGGTAGGTCACTCGCTTGTTTTCGTCAAGCATTTTCCTCACAGCAGTAACGTTTTCCTCCGTAACTGACGTTCGTGGCCTTCCCGGCCTCTCAGAATCCTCCAGAGTGAAATTTCCCCTTTGGAATTCTCTATACCACCTGAATATCGTTGTACGATGTGGACAATCATCATCTAGTGCAAGAGTCATTTCTTCTAAGCACTGGTCTATGGTTAAACCACGCACGAAATTATACCGCAAAACTGTCCTTATCTCATTTCGTGACCACGATGCCATCGCAAGCACTTTACACTCTCACTACTAATGAATAACTGAGTCCATCGACTTGGCGCGGCAGCTACTATGCACGTATGAACATGTCTCAACATGCAGCAACAAGCAGCTTCCTGTGATTCATTGTTATGTCATATTGCAAAACTTTCCTAGTACCCTTTGTATATGCCATGAACTGCGGGAGCCCTACTCGCCTTTATGCCTGAAAGTTTTTCTAATAATCAGTCATCTGTAATTATGAAATCACTAATTACATATGCCTCAGTCTCACTCGCTCAGCCTCTTCTCAGCATGAAGGGACTTAAGTAAAGACCGATGCAAAGTACCTATTCAATTCATATGCAATGTTAGCTAGGTTATTTAAGACTAGATTATTCCCACATTCAGTACACACAAGAGTCCGATTCAATTCTTTTTCTTTTTCTTGTATTCACATACATTAAAAATTCCTTGTCCCTATTCTTTGTTCTCTTGACCAATGGTTTCTCATATGCAGCCTTGGGCTCCTTAACTAATTTATGGTACTATTACAGATCAATCTGTACCTTGTAAGCTTCAGTAGGTGTTGTAACTTAGTACTTTTCATTTCTCCGTAACTATCCCATGCTGTCTTTTTCTTCTCTATTTGACCTGCCAGCTCGTCAGTCATCCAATTGGCATGTACCTCCTGCAATATTTTCTTAATGGTATGTATATATTCATGGCTTCTGTGATTTTTGCTTTAAAAGTATTCCATAATTCAAATGTATTTGTACTGACTTGATAATCCATCCAATTAATAGATGCCATATAGCACGTTAAACTGTTAAAGTCTCTTCTTCTGAAGTTAAAACCCCTGCCTTTACCATTAACTATTGCAACATCTTTTATCATCTTCCAACTGATGATTGCAAGATCACTTCTTGACAATGGCTCCTGTATTTTATTCCCTGTAATGGCTCCTGTATTTTATTCCCTGTAATGTCATCTGTTTTGTTAATAATGATGTCTAGAATATTCTTACCTCTGTTATTTTTTCTATCATGCTTGTACAAATAATAATCATATAGTTTATTTAAAACTTTTGTACCCCATGGTAAGTTTCCCACCCACTTACTGCTCTAGACTAGCGCAGTGAAGCAACTCGCACAGAGTAGTGAGAGTGCTGTGGCTTGGGGGGAGAACAAAAGGGGGCGATTTTCCAATGAATCATGGCCTAACAAAATGCAACGTGTGCAATGTTCGCAGATATTTCAGGAACAGGACATATACAACCAAGGGTATGTCTTCGTATGTTCAGTGCAGACAGTATGAAGAAATCAGGTTCTGACTCAGCGTTCTGATTGGCATTTATGAGAGTTTGAAGAGTAGGATAGATGGCCTCAAAAAAAATTAAAATTGGAGGGCCCATCAAGCTTTCAGCTGCCCACCCCAGTGCCATAGCCCACACTTATGCATCAGGCAACACAGCGGCAATCTCCAAGGCAGAATGTGTGAGTCCCACAGGAAGTGAATGTTGGCGATGACTCTATTGTCAAAAAACAGGAAATAGGTTGTGCAAGAAGGATAGGTGAAATAGGACCAGGATTTGTGTGCCAAGGGCAAAAATAGATGACATTGGGGAGCAATCATCTTTTAAGGGAAGAAAAGGTGATATTGTTGTACATGTTAACAATAATGATATTAATAGTAGGAGATATGAGGACTTACTAAAGAATACAGGGCAATGTTGGGAAAAAGTTGACTTTGGATTGAATGTGAAAGTGCCTGCAATTCTGCCCAGACACGATAGGAGGGAGTACATGATGAGAGCCTTGTCAATCAATCTGACCCTAGAGAGATTGTGCAAGGCTCATGGGTAGAATTTTTCTCGGTGAGGTCTGTGCTTTTTAGCAGGAGAGACTGTTTTTACAGAGATGGGATACACTTAAATGGAAAGGATGCAAGAATATTTGTATGCTATTGAGGCAGTGTTACATGGGTTGAAAACTGCTAGGCTGGGGGGGGATACTCAGACTAATAGAATAACCAGAGCTACACGCAATGTTAGAGTTGATTCTTGCACTGCTTCTATTGGTAAATGTAGCAGCCTGAAAACAAGGCCCTTCTGTGGGTCATAATGAAACCAGTGAATACATGGTCTGTGTAAGAGGAATTAGGGCAAGAACAAGCGCACATACATTAATGCCAAGATTTTTTGTAAAAAACCTCATGAATTTAATGTACTCATTAAATAATCAAATGTAGACATTGTAGGGATAGCAGAGGTGTTTCACGTAGACATAAGTGATGGTGGAGTACAATGTATACAGGAAGGACCGACAGCACAGGAGGGGTGGAGGGATTATACTCTTACTTAAGAAGCATATTAAAAATAATGCAGTGCAACCAGTTGACATGAGTGACCAGTGCCATGTTGTGATGTGCATGAGTGACATCACAACATTGACATGACAGTTGACATGAGTGACCAGTGCAATGATGTGATATAAACACTGCGAAAACAAAATTGAGATTGAGTGTTTTATAGGCCAGAAGATAGATTTTGATGAGTGTACCAAACAGCGATACACAGAAATAGAATGGTTAGTGAATCAAATATCTTCTGATGGGGGGGGGATTCTAACTTTGGTCAATTACACACTAGCAAGACTTTTGTAGATTTCTTGGAAGACTGTTTTCTACAATAGCATGTTAGAGAGGCAAAAAAGGAGCAATACTCTTGATCTAGTTATCAGCAGTGATTCTACACACATTAAGAATTAAGTTAAAACATAAGTATGTCAGGGATAAAGGGAAAGGCTTTTAATTTTATAAGGGTGACTACAGTGCTCTCAGATATTTTTTTAAATTCTATGCAATAGGGTCAATTGATAATGTGGCCAACAACAAATTCTAGATGGGAAGCATTCAGGGAGTAATCATAAAAGATACTAGGCTTTTGATACCAGTGAAGAGATCCTGTTCAAGGCCTACCTAAATGGATGTCAGATGAACTATTGAGACAAGTGACATAGAAGAAAAGTGTGTGGATCCATATAAATTGTCAAGTGATTCAGATACCCATGATGGATACAAATTAGCTTGGAAACAAGCCACATAAGTTATTAGGCAAGCTAAGGTACATTATGAATGGTCTGGCAAGAATATAAAGAAAATCAGCAAAGACTGCAATGCTTGTATTATCCCTTCTTTCTACTTCTTGTATTAGCAGTAAAAGTAAGGGATTGATTCACATTGGGCCACTGATATGTCAATAGGTTATCTTTTGCTGACCCTTCTCAGGATGCTGACAAATTGAATAGTTATTTTGCATCTACATTCACATATGAGGAATTCACTAAATGACTGTGATAACTGAAAGGAAAGTGAAAGAGGAATTGTTGAAGCTTAACATAAAAAAATAGACACCTGGTGTGGACTTGATCTATCCAGTCATATTAAGGGAGGCAGCAAAGGAGGCGAGCAAACTCTTAGCCATAATTATGAGACCATTTTTGGATTTGGGGGAGGTTTCTATGGACTAGAGATGTGTGAATATATTGCCAATTCAAATTTTTGCTAATTCAGAGTTTAGCTGTGTACTAATACGATGCCTTTGCATTAACTTGTACATAGACCTATTAGCTTAACTTCTCTTTCAGGGAAAATAATGGAGTCACTGGTTAAAGAAGTAATGCATGACCATCTGGACAGGAATGCAGTTATACTGCAGTCACAGCATGGATTTGTTAAGGGATGGTCTTGTCAAACCAGTTCGATAGGTTGCTATGATGCAGTGCCAAGGAACAGGATGCCAAAAATAATTTTGATATCATATACTTGGATTTCAGATAGGCTTCGGATACTATTTCACTTAAAAGATTACTGAATAAACTGGAGAAATGTTCCATTAAGGGCAAGTTTCTGCTGTGGATGAAAGGATGGTTAAGTGGAAGAAGACAGAGAGAGGTTATCAATGGGCACTGCTCTTTTTAGTCTACAAAGAGTAGTGGTTATCAATGGGCACTGCTCTTTGTAGACTAATATTATTATTGGAGTCCTCCAGGGTTCAGTGCTGGACCCATTGTTGTGTTTTCAGTATTTATTAATTGTATCGATGAAAGTACATTAGACTTAATGCCAAAGTACGCAGATGATAATAACAGTAATCAGGGTGAATTACTGCAACAAGATCTATGAAAATTGGGTCATTGGGCTGAGATATGGCAATTGAAGTTTAGCATTGACAAATGCAAAGTACTGCATATGGGTAGCAATAATCACAGAGTAACTTATCAAGTGTGTGACACTATATTTAGGGTAGTTGAAAATGAAAAAAAGATCTGAGGGTAATTGTGGAGTCAGATATGAAATTTTTCGATATACAGAAACTTTGCTAGCACGGATAAGGAAGTGATTATCCCTTTGATGGTTATGCTGCATATTCATTTTTGTATATAGTTCTCAAAACCTCACTTTAGAAAGGATTTAGATCTGCTGGAACGGATGCATAGAAGGGCCCCAGGTTGATGAAGGGAACAAAAGGGTGCTCTTACCCAGAATGTTTCAGTTCTGCAAATTGATGAAGCTTCTGGAGACTAGGCACCTGTGACGAGATCTAATTGAGGTGTATAAGGCCTTTTCTGGACTGAGTAAGATGACTGTGAATGGCATTCTTCCTCATGCTGAGACAACACACACACACACACACACGCACACTAGGCACATAAATTTAAGTTAGGAAGGATGGTTGCAGGATAGATGTGTGGAACTGTGCCTTCAGCCAACAGGTGGTTGATTGTTGGAATAGGGTTCATTGTGTTGTTGTGGAAGTGGATGTTTTTAATTAATTCAAGGAATAATTAGACAAATTTTTGGAGGGTATGGAATGGAAAAGTACATAGTGTTTTGGTTTTTTATTTATTTATTTTTTTTTGTTCATGCCATATAAGCTTGGCTACCTGCACTATTTTCCTCTACTACTGCACAGATACACTGTTCTGGTAGGCATAAATGCAGATCTACCAAAATGCTGTTTTTGTTCCAAGCCTACTTTTGATATGATGCATGTCCTCACCACTCTTTCTACATTCCCTATCTTTAGTTCCTAAATACATACCATTTTCCTGGTGGCAGACATGTTTCTCTTTGTCCTACTATGCCAGCATTAGTTTCCCTAAGCAGGAGTTAGAATTCAGCCATTTTATCACTCCAGAGATTACTCTATACAGAGTAGACTTAGTAATCTTCTCTCATTTACTACCCTGTAGATTTTCTGGAATGGTACATAGAAGGGCACAAGATTGGTGAAGGGAACAAAAGGGTGCCCTTACCTAGAAAGTTTTCACTTCTGCAAATTGAAGCTTCTGGAGACAAGGCACCTGCGTTTAGATGTGATTGAGATGTTTAAGGCCTTTTCTGGATTGAATAAGATGAATGTGAATGGCATTCTTCCTCTTGAAGTTATTTAGGTTTCTTTCACTAGCTTTATCTTCCCCCTCATTTGTAATGTTGCTGCCCTCAGCACATCTTACCAGCATCAGCTTTTGCAGCAACAAACAAGAATTCTTTGTCATCATCAAATAACTGTGGATCTAAGTTATCCTTCTTCCCACTAACAGCTTCCCTGAATCCTTAAGATGTACTCATTGATACTGGAAAAAATCCTTGCACTGCCTGTATTCAAATGAATACCATCTCTACAAAGTAGATTCCTTTTAAAATATTAAAAATTCCTTTTGTCATT
Organism: Mastigoproctus giganteus; assembly: GCF_048544385.1. Classification (NCBI taxonomy): domain Eukaryota; kingdom Metazoa; phylum Arthropoda; class Arachnida; order Uropygi; family Thelyphonidae; genus Mastigoproctus; species Mastigoproctus giganteus. The sequence continues at coordinate 160,496,329 of NC_143585.1, read as the reverse complement.
TAAAAGAAAAATCACCCCAGTGCATTATAGATTCCCTCAAATCTTGAGTTAATCCACGAGGCTTTCAGCATATATAATACCTCCTATTGCACCTGAGCAGAATTGCTGACACATACATATTCTGACCTAACTCATAGCATTTTTTCTTAGCCTAGTTCATAGTCCTATATTTATCCAACAGATGGTCAAGTCATGTGTGTTTAATATCGTTAGTTCCCACATGAATAATAATACTCTCTTTATTCACCATAAAATCTGGCAATCTGTTGGTAACATCATTTGTTGTTGCTCTGGAAACACACTTTGGTTCTGGTCCAGCTATCTTTATTACAAAAATGTTACTTGTTTCCCTTACATTAGAGTCCCCCAATAAAATTGCATCACCTTCGACCAGAGCAGTCTTCACTTGACTATTCTTTTCTGGGATGTGAATCACAGGTGCATCATTTGTGATGTCACAAGATACTTAAATCTCCTACAAGCTTTCAGTTACATTAGTTTCTAGGGCAAGTGCTCATTTCTTCACTGACTCAGAGCCTTTTCTTAATGCACAATGCGCCAAATTCTAATTTGAGATCGGTGCACTTCTTACAATGGGTGTTAAGAAAAAAATCATCAGTTGAGCTATGTCTATCTACTAGACCAGCCTTAGAATATATGTCATAGGCTATACAAATCATAAAGTCGCTACTTACACTGGAAATGCCAACAGGCATTTCCATCTGAGTCACAACGGAAACTCACTTTATGTGATTATAAGGTAGAAATTAACTTCACAGTCATACAAGGGTACTTCAAAAATTCAAGTTTAACATCAACACCTATTGACTTTCATCTTCTCAACCTTCAAACCATAGACTGTAATAAGTACTATAAGTTCTAATAGCTTTTGTGTTTGTGGTTTTCATAAAAAATAAAAATAATAGTTCTTAGTTTTGTCTGTGATGGATGTAAGAACCATTCCTTTTATTTGTTGATTGATAATTTAATTTTTCTCAGAAAATGATCATTTTGGATTTAGCTAGAGAAATGAAAAGTTTATTGGAGACTGACCACTTCCTGTAGATCTGAAATATTGAATCCTGCACATTGTTCTGAAACCACAGTGTGATCTTCTAGATATGGCAAGTGTGATGTCACTTGCCTGTGGAGTTAAGTGTTTTTAGATATGGCAAGTGTGATGTCACTTGCCTGTGGAGTTAAGTGTTTTTAGGTATGGCAAGTGTGATGTCACTTGCCTGTGGAGTGAAGTGTTTTTTAAAATTACAGATGACTCTATTGTTAGGAAAACAGGAAGTATATTATGTAAAAAGGTTAGGTGGAATAGGACCAGGGTATGTCTGACTTGACAGAAGTTGATGGCCTCAAGCAGATATCGTTAAAGGCAGCTATCAATAAATGTGATATTGTTTTATTCCTTGACACTGATATTAAAAATAGGAGATCTGAGGACTTAAGTACAGGCAATGTTGAGGAGAAAATTTGCAATTAGGATTAAAGTTGAAAGTATTTATAATTCTGTTCAGCCACGATTGGATGGAGGCATGATGAGAGCCTTGATATGTCCATTCGTCGAGAAACTCTTTGAGATTTGTGGAGTAGAATTTTTATCAGGAGAGACTAAAACTTTTGTAGAGATAGTTTACACTTAAATAGAAGGGGTACACAAATATTTTCTGATGCTCCCCTTGGATTCACAGGAGATCTTTGTGTACTGGAGATGTGTAAATGTTTCCCTGTTGCACAAAGCCAATTCAGATGGCGATAAGAATAATTACAGACCTGTTAGATTAACTTCTCTTCCAGGGAAAATAACATTCATTGGTTAAACAACTAATGCAGCGATGCATTCACAACATGGATTTGTTATGTGGCTACCTTGTCTGACCAATCTGATTGGATACTATTACGTAGCAAGAGAGGAACTGAATATAAAAAAATAATTTTGATATCCTATACTTGAATTTTAGAAAAGTTTTTGTTACTGTTGCACATCAAAGCAATGGCAGTTGACTTTTAACATTGAAAACTGCAAGGTACTACATTAGGGTAGCAGTAATCACAGATTAATGTGCTACGGTAAAGGTTTTGGAAAAAGAAAAAGAATGGGTATAATTGTACAGTTAAGTATGAAGTTCTATGAGCGGTGCGTCCAGGACAGCTTATGGGATTTTGTCACTGGTATACGGGAACTTTGCCAGTAGGGATAATTTAGGTGATTATCCCATTATACAGGGCAGTGGTCAAGCCTCAACTTGAGTACTGTTGAATGGATTGAGAAATTTCAGTGTTTACTGCATTTATTCGTCTTCCTTTCAGCCATTGGGAAGTTGAGTGATTAAAACTAACCTCTGTCTGTTGTTGTGGAAGTGGGTAGTTTGAATAAATCCAAGTAAGAATTGGAAAAACTATTGAAGTGGATAGACAGGTGATGTGGGAATTTTTTTTTTTTTTTTTTTTTTTGTCTGATGCTGTATAAGCTTGGTTTTTTTGCATCATTTGTTTCTGCTAATGCCAAATATCATTGTATCCTTAGGAAAATATATATATAAAAAAACCCACTTTTTTTCTAAATTAAAAGGGAAGTGTCTCCCTGTCAGTGATAGTGCCACTGTGTTTGCATCATTTGGGAAGTGGGGGGGGGGAACACAACTCTAGTTAAGAAGAACATCAAAAACAAGAGTTTAACCCATTTTTGCCACTGGTCTTTTATGAAAAATCTTGATTTATAACATCCAACTTTTCTTGGTCATTGGGTTTTCCATTGGTCTCTCTGATGAATCTTTGCTTGCTCAAGGGTCAGATGATTTGTGTTATTGTCTGTTAGTAAATACCAACATGCAATAGCAGAAAACAAATATTATTTTTAGTCTGAAAATTGTTGTAGGTAATGCCAAAGTAATTTTTCACATTACACAAGCTTGATTTCTTTTTATATACTCATGCCCTTTAGGATTATATTCCTATTTAAAAGATCCTTCAGTGTTTGACCATAGGATACAGTCCAGGACCTTTTTATTATATATATCAGAGATTATTTGCTGTTGACATCATCACAGTATTGACTGTGTGCAGTGCTGAAATGCTGTAATAATTCTCTGTATTCACTATGTGCACTGAACATGGCTGCTCTACATTTTCCTGATTTAGTCACTGACATCCTTAACTTTAAACTTTTATGAACAAATAACTAGCTACTCTATCTCTTTTCCTTATGGGCACTATGGAACAGAGTACTTTGAGATAACCTTCATCTATTTGCTTGAGTCTTATTCATTTTTATTTGGGCCATCGTAAGAATATTACTGTATATTAGATCTCAACTTTGCAGAAAATAGTTTCCCTAATGCTGTTATTTTATTAGTTTATCCATTATCCAAAATCAGTTCACCTTTTTGATACTTTCATTAGTAACGGCTGGATGTTGTTCAAGAAACTATTATATTTTTAAAATTCAATTTACATTTTTTTTTTATCGTACTTCTGACAACCATTATTGATGTGATATTTTATTATATTATTGTGACTATCCAATGGATATATTTTCCCTAATTTTAAAGAATACAGTGACTATCCCTGTAGAATCTGATTATCAGTCAGGGTAATTAAATCGTAACTAAGAGTGTTAGTAGCTTATTACTGACCAGTGTAGTAGCTGGTATCCTGTGCCCACATAACACAGGTAGAGCTGATGCCAACAGCATGTCTGATGGTCCCACCCCCTCCAGATGTGGCAGTTTGCCCCCAACAGCATCCACTACCTCCTCAGCTTGTGGCAGCGTATGGTGGCATCCGTTCCCTATGTGAAGGCTTCAGAACCTCATCTGTTGGAAACGTATACACCAGAGGTCACACATGCCTACATCACATCAAGATTGGAATCCGTTACGGCCATTATCAGGTAAAAATAATTTAATAAATGTTTCATACAATTTATAGTAGCTTTTGTTACATTTTATTGAAATGTTACTTTCTTTTAATCCCATTCAGACTGTTAGGACAAAGACAGGCGGCATATAATCAGGCTGTATTTAATATAGAAGCCCAATAAATTAATGTAAATATAATTTCTAAAAATATTTCTTCTGTGTGTTCTTTTACACCAAGTGGCTTTTAAAACTTTATTTTGAATATGTAGATCCATTACAGTATGTTCAAATTCAGAATGTTCAAATTCAGTATGTTCAAATTCAAATTTACCAAGATCATTAATACATGAGCTGGAAGAAAAATGGGATGCTAGCAGGTCAGCTTTATCCTTGGCTGAAGTAACAACAGAACCATCTGGTTTGGACAGAGGTGGGAGCAGAGATGGGCAAAAGTTGCGGCCAATAGCTTTGTCAAGGGACCAGAATGCTCGGCTACCATCAGGGTAAGAAGCAAGTTTTCTACTCTTAACCTGTTCAAACTCTAGTTTGGACTGATTAATAACTGCTTTACAATTGTTGCGAGCTTTGGTGTAGGCAGAAAATGAACCTGAAGGATTAGAAACAAGCCAATTATGATATGCAACATTCTTCTCTTGAACAGCCTTAGCGCATTTTTTGGAAAACAAGGTTTAGATAAAGGACGAGATTTTAAAGTGGAGTGTGGGATACAGGATTCCATTTGTGCAAGAATAATTTTACTGACATGATCTGAGCAAACGTTGACATCAGAAGTTTTGAAACAGTAATCTGACCAAGGAGAAAAAAAAAAAGAAACCTTGCAGGTCATCCCATTTTACATTCTTGTAATGCCAAACATCACTAAGTTGGGAATAGCCATGAGATAAAAGCTCCATTGGAGAAGAGACAATCACCAAGTTGTGATCTGAAGTGCCTAAAGGACCTTTCACTTCGACCGTGTACTTAGAAGGGTTGTTTTTGAGAAAAAGATCAAGCGTGTTGTCTGTATGATTAGGATTGTCCTGTATTCTTGTAGGTAAATGAACGATCTGTGCTAGGTCATTAGTAATTGCAAAAGCCTCAGCATCTCGACCAGCTGGGTTGGTGTGACTAGGAACGGAAGCCAGTTGGAGTTGTGAACATTAAAATCACCAAGGAAAATTACCTCACTGTTAGGAAAGTTGGACTGGAGAAAATCAAGTTACAAAGAGAGGAAGTCAAAGAGCTCCAAGTGATTAGTGGAGTTGGGAGAATGTTAGAGACAACAGATGAATTTTACACAATAAGGTAGAGAGATTTTAAGCCAGAGAAGATCAAAGAGAGCAGATTCCAAATTGCCAAGTCTCTGACAGGGAATGTCAGAATGGACATATGTCCAAGTACCACCTTTCAGGCGAAAGGAATCATACAGCGAATAATTTGGGCATCTCAGATGAGCATTAGTTGAATCAACTGATAACTGAGATTCTGTCATAAAAAGTACATGTGGTGTGGCAGACTGCAAGTGGAAATGGACATCGTTAAGATTAGAATTGAGACCACGTATATTTGTGAAATGAAAAAGAAGTGATTATGCAAGGCTCATGCATAATAGGGGTAGAATTTTTTTCAGCATGGTCTGTGATTGCTAACAGGAGAGACTGCTTCTACAAGGATGGGATATACTTAAATAGAAAGGGTGCAAGAATATTTCCCGATGTTATCAAAGCAGTGTTGGGTGGGTCGGAAAACTGCTAGCTTGAGAAGTTCACAGAATAAAATTGTAGCTGTATCTGCAGTCAGAGGCAAAAGTGATTCTTGCACTGCTTCTATTGAGTAGTCGCCTAGAGATCTAGTTGCTTGGGATTTCAAGAGCTGCTAGGAGTCATCATGGAACAAGTAAATACATGGGCTTTGTTAGGGTAATGAATTGTAGACAGGTGCATGCATACTTGCATGTACACCAGTACTAGAAAAGTATAGTAAATAAATATGATGAATTTGAAGTGCTAATCAAGGCATCAAATTCAGATATTGTTGGGATCTCAGAGACATGGTGTCATACAGATATAAGCAGTGCAGAATTGGATTTTAGGAAGTACAATGTGTAAGAAAGGGTAGGAAGGGAGGAGGGGTTTTGCTGTTAGTTAAGAAACGCAGAAAATCTAAGGAAGTGCATCCAGTTGACATGGGTGGACAGTGCAATGTTGAGCCTGTTTGGTGTGAAATTGTCTGAATGATCACACTGACGATGTATTTTCTATAGTTTCTGATGTTGATTACTTGGTCTTGGGGAAGAATGTGCTGCTTGTGAGCCATGCATTGGAAGCCATTTTATCTATGTGATCTTGATGGAAGTAATTGTTGTGTGTGCCGTGTAGTCTCTCCTTTGCCCATCTTTCTAGCTGTGTTTGTGCCATCTGAGTGGGGGGGGGACTCGTCGCTTAGGATGAGTTTTGTATGCCACTTGTCTATCTTCTGTATGGCCTGGTACAATATGGCTGTGTTTTTCTGGAAGGAATCTTTCATGTTAGCTACTGCTTATTCTTTTGCTCACTAGGTCTATCAGGTCCCTTCCTCCCTCTTTCCGAACTATTGTCAATCTCTCTCTCTCTCTCCGCAGCTGAGTTTGGGTATTGTTGGCTGCTCTTAGTCATCATTGATCTTGTCCTTCTCATGATATACTCCAGCTCTGCATTAGTCCAATCTATCATCCCGATGGAATATGTTAGCACTTGGACTGCCTATGTGTTTGTGGATTTAACTGTGTTCTCTCTGTTCAGCTTTGCTTTGAACAGGCTTCTGAGTCTCTGATTGTATTTTTCAGTCAGGCAGTCCTTAATTTCATTGTGCTCTAACTGCTGAGCCTACATCATTCCCAGGTAATTGTAGTCTCTCTCTCTGACATGGCTTCGATCTCATTACCAATCTGTATCTGATAGTTTTGGTTGAATAATTTGCCCTGATGCATTCCATGAGTCTTGCATTTGTCTAGACTAAATTCCATCTTGATATCATTGCTGAATTCTTCAGTTTTACGGATTATTTGCTGGAGTTGCTTCTTGTTTGCTTTTTAGAGCTTGATGCCATCAATGTACATATGATGGGAGAGGGTGTACAGGTTTTTCCTTTCTTCTTTTTTGAGGTCATATCCATGCTTCCTGTTGTTGAGCATGGTGCATAGCAGGTTGAGTCCTAGACAGAACCACAGTAGGCTAAGGGCATCTCCCTGAAAGGTTCCTCTCCTTTTGGGGATTGGTCTGGTTGGTAGATCTTCGGCATCTCTATTAGCCAGCTATGAGGCAGTAAGTCGATGGACTTGCGGTAATCGATGTAGGCATTGTACAAGTTGCAGAATTTCTTGTGGACTTGTTTTATAACTGGGGGATCTGTATTTAATTGTTCCTTGCATCTTTTGTTGTTCTGCTTGCATCCTTCTGCCGTTTGGCCATTATGTTCTGGCTCTCCAAGTGGTCTGATATCTTGGTTATGCAGGTGATCAGGATCTTGTACATTGTTGGGAGACAGGTGATTGGCCGGTATTTTTCCAGCTTTCTTATATCTTGGTCTTTACCCTTTAGATTCCTTGAGTAAGAAACTGTGGGATTGTTTCTGGGTGCTTTATCATCAGGTGTACTGTTCTGCTAGGGGTAGAGTATGCGCAGGTGAGATTCTTTTAGTTGTGGACATTATCTATTCCTGTTGGGTGTTTCCTGTTCCTGACGGTTTGCAAGTTGTGGGAGTTTTTGATCGACCATTTTACTTCTTCCTCCCGATTTTCCCACTCTCTCATCTCTTGTATGCCCTTCGTTTTCTTCTTTTCTAGTTCTATCCAGGGGTCTCGACTTTTATGTCTTACTTCACTGCTCAGGTAGTCCATTTCCATCTTTCCTGTCTTCTTCTTTGATTTGGTTTTTTGGTTTTTTTAGGAGCATTAGCAACTAAGGCCATATTGCTCCGTGAACATGCGGTGGTCATTCCTGACCTTTCTGCATCCTCCGTATTTGGTGGTGACGGGCTCGAACCCCAGTCTAATCAAGAAGCGTGTGCTACTCACTGCTGCTCCTTCCCACCTGGCTACGGAGGCGCCCTTCTTCTTTGAGACTCCTGTTGAAGGCTGTTTGGTCTTCATCAAAGATTCTGTTTATTTTACTCTGGTAGCTCTCTTTGTATTGGCTCTCTTGCTGAGTGTGAGTTGGTTCTCTTCAGTACGTTTAAGTATTCTCCTATTCTCTGATTTTTGGCCTTTTGTTTGTTCTGGACATTGTCTCTCATGAGGATGCTTTTCACTTTTCCAATCACTGTCTTACTTCTATTACCCCATTGGTACTGGGTCATTTGGCCTGTCTTGACTCTTTCTTCTTCTATCTTCTGCTGAAGTCTTTTCCAAGCTGGTGGTTGTTTCTTTTTTCTGTTCTTCTCTTGCTGGTCTCTCGTTTCTCATCCGTTAATCCTAGTGGCTGCTATTGCAGCATAGTATATTGCTGGGTGGATGGCCTCCCGTATCGCACCATTGTCGTCAAGGTAATATGGTATTATTTGCTGATTGAGGTGGTCTATGACTATCCACAGGATTCTACTGGGTCTCTACTGCTTTGCTATCATGGGAGTCTTTCTGGGGTCCATTCCTTTGAATTCTGTTTGGGCCTTCTTCCACTTGACTTGTGTTCTGGATATCATGACCCTGTCTCTTTCCACTTCAACTTCTCTGGGTTGTATTTCTTCTTGCTTTTCCTCCTGTGGTTCCATTCATATTCTTTGTTCTTTGTAGTTGATCACTCTCATCCTGCCTGATTTTTTCCAAGATTGCATGTGTTATCAGATTCTTCTTGACGGTGGTCCTCTGGTCTGCTATTCAGTGACCGGATTATCCCAGAATCATTCAAACCCCTTGGTATGTAGTCTCGACTAGTTAATTGTCATATAGGTCTCTAGCTTGGTTATTTTATTATTTTTTTTTATTTTTTTTCATTATTCTGTTAAAATCAGGTTATTTATGTTTATCTGATAAATTCGATGAATTTTTTTTTTTTTTTTTTTTTTTTTTGGGCTCTCAGAAATTGTTCTTAAATAAGAGTCTCAACTTCAGATATTGTTTATGTACTTGTGTAAGGATTTGCGTATTCTCTCCAACTGTTCTTGGAGAGAATTTCTGCTACCATTGTCTGCCATTTATTGCATTGATATTAGAATGACATAAACATTATTTAATTTTTTTTATGCAATTCCATAGGAGTATAATTAATATTAGAAGTTTTTTTAATTATGTTTCTTAATTGTAAATTTATAATAATATGATAACACATTATACTGCTATCACATAATGTGGGTATAGTTTAGTGTGGTTCGGGAAGTTTTATTTGTTTATCATCCCATTGTTTAACATTTGGTTAATTAGATGCCACTGTCAATCACTTGCACACTACAGTTTGCGATGGTTCACATCAGGTCATATTGCCGTTTTTTCAGTTTGCTTTATGTCTTTATTTTGAATTACTCACAATTTCTTGTTAAATTTAATTGAAACTCTAATGTTACTTTCAGTTATGTGTATATATTTAAATATTTTCAAATTAATTTAAAAATGCTAAAATTATGTTTAGATACACTTAACTATGAGGGGGGGTATTAAAAAGTTCATACCCTGACCTAGATAAAACATCAGTAGGATGATGCCATTTTTAATTTAAATTGTCTACATATTCAATAACTAATGTGAAATTTCATTACTGTAGGTGATCGTACACCAGAGCTGGAGCCTGGAATCTGAATAAGGACCCTGTGGTTGACAAAGTGTAGTAACAAGCAGTGATCAAGTTCCTGCATTTGCAGGGCAAGAAAGCTGAGGCAATTGACGAAGAAAATGAAAGTGGGTGTGTATGGGCAGAATTGTCCATTCGATGACACTGTAAAAAAGTGGAAACAGGAGTTCCAGTGTAGTCGTACAAGTGTCTTTGAAGAGCCAAGAGAAGGAAGGCCATCAACATCCACATACGGTGAGATGGTTGCAAAGGTTGAGCAGCTGGTGCTGAGTGACAGGTGTGTGACAATTCATTTCATTGTAAATGTAGTGGGAATTAGTTATGGATCTGCCCACAGCATTTTACACAACCATATGCACATGTCTAAAGTCTCTGCATGATTGCAGACGCCTTTGCAGAAGCAATGTCGAATGCAATGTTCTCACCAACCATTGGATTTGTGTAATGCGGATGTTGAGAACTTTTTTGATCAATTGGTGACGAATGCTGGGTGTACCAGTATGATCCAGAGACTAAAGACATGTCAAAGCAGTGAAAGCACACCTCCTCCCCACCTCCCAAAAAGGCAAGGACTATTCCACCTGCGAAGAAGGTAATGTTACCCGTGTTTTGGAACAGAAAATCCTGACAGATTATCTACCTTGTGGTTACACACCACCAGAGAATACTACAGAAATCTTTTGAAAAAGTTACGCAATGCTTTGAAGGTGAAAATGCGTGGAATATTAACCAAAGGTGTCCATGTTCTGTTACACAATGCACCGGATCACTTTGCCGTTGCCACCACCAACTTTGTTGCCCAGCGGCTTTGAACTACTGCAGCACCCACCCTGTTCTCCTGAACTAGCGCCATCAGACTTCTTGTTTCGAGAAATGAAAAAACCATTGCGTGGACGCCACTTTGATTCATCTCAGAAAGTCAATGAAGTGGAATCGTGGTTTTGAGGCAAAAAGTGTGGATTTTATGGTCAAGGCATTAAACAACTGATCCATAGATGGGAGAAATGTGTTACTGTACATGAAGTACATAGAAAAGGATTAAATTTCGTGTAAAATTTCACCTTTCTAGGGCTATTATTGCTAAGTACGCCCTTTTTTGATACCCCCCCCCCAGTATAAAAATAAAATTGATCTTAATTGTGTAATGTAGTTTAATATCCAATTGTGAAAATGATACCCAACTTAATTATGACATCTAAATCGGCTGTAACATCAGTTGATAGTTTTGTGTCATTAATGAGAAAGGCTAATCAGTGCACTAGATTTATGACTGCAATGTCGGTGTGTGCATGAGAGAGAGAGAGAGAGAATCCATAATTATTTGGAGAAAGTGCAAGTGAAGATTACCTTTTAGTGCAGGTCATGAATAATTTGATCACTTGAAGTGCAGGGTCCTGTTAAGAAAAGCAAGTAAAAGCAGAAACTCAGTTTTTTTTAAAAAAAATAATGCAGCAGTAACCCGAGTCCTTGCAGAAATACACTGGTGACTATTTTCTTTATTTATATCTTCTACATTTTATACCAAAGAGAAAAACAGCAACTCAACAATAAATTATATGGGAAAGAGGGGGGTTGAGCTTCTATTTGTTTTTCTGTTTAGTAATTTTTTTTAATGTGCTTTTTATGCACAAAAATAATATATACAGCAATACCCCGCAAAGCACTGATAATTGGTACTGAAACTGTGCTGTGCTGTGTTATATGAAACTGTGTTGATTAAGGTATAATTATAATGGGTTTTAAATGAATTCTTACCAGAGAAACAGTCTATAAACAAATTATAATAAATCTATAAACAATTTATGCTTGATAGCCAATTAAAAGGATTTGAAATTAAAAATATTTCCAAAATTTTATTAATGAAAAGGTAACATCATGAGAGATGTGAAAAAAAGCTTCATTGTTTATTTGGATATTTCAAAAATGAAGTTTGGTGAGGTCATCTCTTCTTTTTCTCGGTATACAAGTCTTTGTAGCATTGAATCCCATCTTATAAAGTTTGCCGTATCTGGATGCCACATCCAACATTCGGATCTCCATTCATAATTGCCTCACAGGCTATGTCAAGCCCCAAAAAACATTTTATTCGATTCTTTTGGTGCCACTTCAGTGTTATCCACTTCAGAATTGTTTTTCTCTTCTTCATATGCAATTTTCTCATCAATTTCAATTACAGTTGCATCATCCAAGTTATTTGCATATGTTTTGCAACACAGCCATGTACATTGGCAGTGTCTAAAGTTTCGAATCCCAAGTCTTTTCCGATCTTCACAATGTCTTCCGCAACTTGCGATTCAAACCAATGAAATCATTTGCCAAATGGGACAAAACATAACGCATGTTGTTGGCAATTATTTCTAACCAAGATGCAGATATATTTTTGATCGTATTTAAAGGGGTAAAAAATAAATTGTGAAATGAAACGTTTGAAAAGCTATCATGTCATCTTGTCAGGATGGAATTAAGAAAAGTGAACACTGTTGCCACTGGCTGCCTGAGGGGATTTCTCTTGTGTATGAGTCATATGGCATGTATGAGACAATAGAGTTGGCACCGCAACATGTATGTACCTGTTCCTAGGCTATTGAATGAATTTTAATATGTACAGTAAATTTTCAACTTCAATTTAATTTAAAATCATATTATAGTGAAGCCTGTGCTGTTTGAAGCCATGCTAAGCGAGGTATTACTGTATACACATCCCCCCCCCCTCCTTTCTAACATATCTTTTGTATAATACATGTAGAAAAGATACATTAGACATATCAAATACAAATCAGTGTATATGGAGGCTGTGTCACTTTTGTTCATTATTTTTGATGTAGGTCACGTTTCCAGGAAGTTAACTACAGCAAATAATGAGACCTTCTTGTAGTATTATTCGAAATTTCAAGTGAAGTCATAGCTCAGTCTAGACTAGCGAATCACGGAGTTCCTATTAGTGGAAATACTTTTGCTTCGGGGTGACCTGCCATTGCTGGTTCTCCTGCAAATCATAGCATTATATGATGCATTTCTTGCTGGTTATATGTGCATATATATCTGCAAATACATTATGCATCCAAAGGGGATGCCTTTGTGTGTTTTCTTTGTAAAGAATAGGGGAGCAATTTAAGTAAAAATTCAGCTTTCAATCTGATGGGTGAATATGAGCTTGAAGAACGGAATTAATGCCCGTGCACAAAGAAATTAAAATGAAGGACCTATCAAACACTCAGCTTAACACTCGAACTCAGTCATACATCAGTCACAGTCTCCCCAATAATGTAACTTTTTGTTTCTGTTATTAGGGAAAAGAGGAATATGTTTTGCAAAAAGGATGAATAGAATACTAGCAATGTATTTTTGCCAGCGACAAAAGTTGATATTATAGAACAGTTGTTTTAAGGTGGCACAAATGATGTTCTTTTATGTTTTTTTGTACGAATGATATTGAATCTGAGGATTGAGGATTTACTTAACATATTAGCATCGATATTTACAAATGAAAAACCTTTTGTCGCAATGGGAAATTGTGGGAGCGAAGTTAAAAAATATGTAATTAATGATATTGAAATATCGCAGGATTATTTAATGAAAAAACTTTCGAGCCTACAGACCAGTAAGGCCCCTGGAGCTGATGGAATATACCCTATAATCTTAAGGGAGGTGGCAAGCGAGTGCATTGAACCATTGAGGCTAATTATTCGAGCATCGCTAGACTCTGGGGAGATTCCCTTGGATTGGAAAAGTGCAAATGTATTTCCCATACATAAGGGTGTCTCTAAAAATGAAGTTGGAAATTATCGACCTGTCAGTCGGGAAGGAGTTAGCCATACGACTATTTGGAATATTCTCCATGAAAACCTTCTGTACCCCTACCACCTTCAAAGGGTGCAAGGACTTACTGAAGCAGACTTTCTGTCATGAAGAACGTTGTGCCAACGCATTCAACAAAAGTGTGCTGTGGTCCTGAATTTCTTGGCATTTATCTTGTTCACTGATGTGGCTGGTTTTACATGTGATGGGGGCTAACCTTAGGGGCTCACATCTGGTGAGTATGGGCTTGGCACATACCTAGGGTCCTGAGCTGGATATCATCATTCTTCTCTTTCTTGGTGATTCCCTTCTACTTCTCTCTCTCTCTCTCTCTCTCTCTCTCTCTCTCTCTCTCTCTCTCTCTCTCTCTCTCTCTCTCTCTCTCTCAGGGTAACTCGGGATTTTTTTTTTTTTTTTGGCTGGTGCTGCATAAGTCTCAGGCTTCCTTGCACCATATGGCTAATAATAACAACCACATCTGAAGCGATGACAACCCTCATGCACCATGAGAGGACAAACATCAACATAAGTTCAGTCTGAATGTTTGGGCTGGAGTCGTTTATGATCATTTGATAGGCCCCTATTTTTTTCCTCCATGTCAGACACGAAACATTTATCTGCAGTTGAAAATGCATTGCACCATTTAATGGACATGTACCTCTGAACGTCGTCCAACAAATGTGGTTCATCAGCATTTGGATGGCCATTTCCTCAAAGATGGATTGGTCGCTCGATCACCAGATTTGAACCCAATGGATTTTTATCTCCGAGGACATTTAAAGTGCATTGTTTACACAACTCCTGTGCCTAATGTTGACGTTTTAAGTGAGCATATCGTAAATGGATGTGAGCAAATACATAACACTCCAGGTGTATTCAACAGAGTACAACAAAGCATGGAATGCAGGCTCAGAGGATGCATTGAAACAGGAGGAAACCATTTTGAAAAATTTTTGTAACAAAATGTTCTGTCTTATGTTTACTTTGTTTTTGTTTGTTTCTGTTAAACTTTGTCTTGTTTAATTGCGTTACTTGTTCTGTAGGATTGCTTATTAATTGTTTGATATTGTTAAACAATAAAATTCCTCCTACTTCAGAAACTGAGCGTTTCTAGACACATGTTTATATGAACTTTTTTTTATTGTTTGGTAAATGGGAATACACCCCTAGGATATTTGACACCAATTTAAATACACCCTATATATGACAGACAAGAGGGACAGGCATGATATGAGCCTTATCAATGACCCTGCAAAGAATTTTACTGAGAATGGTCTTGTTCTTTTTAACAGGAAGACCATTTTACAGGAACGGTATACACTTAAATAAAAGAGGTGTGAGAATATTTGCTGATGCTATCAAAGTCAGTGTTAAGTGGGTTTAAAACTGCTAGTTTTGAGGGGGGGGGAACAACCCACAGATTTTGCCTGCTAGTGATGTATAAGCTTGTTTCCATGCAGGTGGTTTAATTTTATGCAGCCACTGCATAAATTTTAATGCTTTTACCTCTGCTTGATGAAGTTGAAGTATTGGTTAAGTCATTATAGGGACATCAGAAATATTGTGCTACTTGGACACAATATTTCAGATATCTCAGTTAAGGACTTGGAATGTGCATCCAGTTGACACGAGTGCCATTATAATGTTGAATCATTCTATGGTATAAACACTGGAAGCACAGATGTGGGAGTAGATTATAGGCCAAACAACTGGGAAAACAATAATGAACAACTATACAGACAATCAGAATGTGCTAGTAAATCAGACTGTCTTATGGGGTATTTTCACTTTCTAGATGTTTTAGTTGTAACTTGTTTGCTTGTTGCTTACATTATAAAAGAGCCTTTCTGGATGAATTGAATGACTTTTTTCTGCACTACAAGTTAAAGAAGCATCGAGAAAAAGTGGTTCCTCTTTATTTGATTATCAGCAGTGACCCTTCATGAATTAATAATCTCCATAGAAAGGAACCACTAATTGACAGTAGTCATAGTGTATTGATGTGGGATTTATGTGCAAGTATTATTACTCTCAAGACCGAAGGGAAGGGATTTTGCTTTTGTAATGGTGACTACAATGTTCATAGAGTTTTTAAGTTTAAGATTTTTAAATACAGTTTTTAAATTCTTTTCATTGAGACAAATTGATGATGTTATCCAGCGGTGGACTGAGTCAAAAATTCTTAACGGGGGAAAACAAGTATCATGTATCAGATGCAGAGATCAGATTGTAATATAGAAAATCACATCAGCGTCCAGCCCACCAGGGTATCCCCTGTAAGTCTTATCATTGGAATAGCTCTTTAACAGGGTAAAGTTATGATCAATAGTGCAATAGGTGTTGTATAAGGTTTAAAACATGAACAATATTTCTTAGTTAGTATAAAAAACTCAGTACATTCTATGATTACTTCACTGATTTGTGTCCATTTAGAAGGTTCAGATGATAACGTATCTGAAACTTCTAAATGGACACAAATCAGTGAAGTAATCATAGAATGTAAGCCTTTTATGCCAACTAAGAGATATTGTTAAAGTTTTCTTGTATAACACCTGTTGCACTGATGATCATAACTCTTCCCTGTTGAAGATTGCACACTGTACACAAGGTTTCCTATTCACCGAGGGTAACTCTTATGCCTTGGTATGCTTGTGCTCCAGCATGTGATTTCTCCCTTAAGAAATGGGTGAAGTGTGATACTCCATCTTCTGTCTACCTGCAGCTTATTCAGCACACAGAGCTGAACATTCTGATTTGTTTCCAGTTTATGCAGGTTTGAAGGCTTGAAGGCTTTATGCAGAGCATACCTTGTCATGCAGGGTATGCTCTGCTATCTTTTCTGCAACTACTGTATCTGAACAGGTATCTTTGCAGAGCTTCATGCTATGAATTTAGCCTTGGATCACATAACTTGCCTGTACCAAGTTATGTGAAGTTATGTGTATTTTATTTTATACACATATTCTATGATCATATTATAGGCTATAATAGTGAAGTTACATACTACTCATCCAATCCAGATTCAGATTGTTGTGGCTCAGATTCAGCACATTTCTCTGTGAGTATAAATTAGATGTTCATTACTGCTGGATTCTTGCCCATGTTTGGATTGGGAAAATGAATACCGCAGCAGTTTCCAGAAAAAAATTCCTGGCCTGTCAGTCCCTCATACATTCTACAGCAAATGATACTTTATACTTTCAGAGAAAAGATACATGGAATGAACAGACTACAGCAAATAATAATTTATATTACCAATGGAAAGATAAATGGAATGAGCAGACTACAGGAAATAATACTTTATATTCCCAATTTAAAGATACATGGAATGAATTAATGGGCTAGAAATATATTATATCAGATACCTCTATAATTGAAACATTGCAGTAGTTGTGCAATAATTGTGAAGATACATGGAATGAATTAATAGGCTAGAAATATATTATATCAGCTACCTCTATAATTGAAACATTGCAGTAGTCGTGCAATAATTGTGAAGAGGGAGTTGTTCTTGCTGAGGGCTGATGACTCTTGTATATGCGAGTGTATCACCATACATTTGATTAAAATGTGTTTTAGACATTTAATCGACCGTATGGATTTTAGCAATCTAGATGTTTTACTCCTTTTAACCATATGAGTGTTAGCTCTTTTTAACCTCTTACAATTTATTATTTGTATACATAATAAGTATAGTCAGCTCTTTCTGGGGATGCAGTACTTATTTTTATCATTTTGTGACTTTGGTTTGGCACTTAATAGCCTTTATTGCTGAAATGTAAATAAAACTGTAAACCTAACTAACTCAGTAAATTCTCTTCTACTTTGATTCATGAATTCTTACTCTGATGTTTCAAGTTGTATTTCATCAGCTTCCTTTTCTTCATTATTTTCAGATTAATAATAGAATAAGAGCAATTACCTCTATATTTTCTGTAGAACGCTTCACTCCCCAAAACTTTCAATGAATATAAAATCTATCTGGAATGAATACCAAACACTCGTAAACACATCAGTAATTTGACGCTGCCAGAATTGAATGTTAAGGATCTCTAACCCGACCCCAAAATACATTAAATTATAATTTACGATGAAGGGCCAACAAGCCTTGAAACAGTGCCGTCTGGGTGGTGGTGTCCACCGAGAATAAGTAACAATAGACTAGAAAGGCTTTTGGTGAAGTGTTACTTATTCGAAGTAGTGCAATACATGGCAATTCGTTGTGAAGGAGGAGCACAATATGAGATACAGATAAAATGATGCCCCTTCAAACTACAAACATAGTTTTTTCTGTTTAAGAGTTTTCTTTGATGTATTTACACCAATAAGCAACTTATATAGAATATTTACACTCTTAAACATATGATGCTTTAAGGCGCCTCCGTAGCCAGGTGGGAAGGAGCAGCAGTGCGTAGCACACGCTTCTTGATTAGACCGGGGTTCAAGCCCGTGACCACCAAATACGGAGAATGCGGAAAGGTCAGGGAATGACTACCGCATATCCCGGAGCAATATGGCCTTAGTTGCTAATGCTCCTAAAAAAAAAAAAAAAAAAAAAACCAAAACAACAAAAATGATGCTTTATTACATCAATCTTCATTTTTACATTAAATTACAAATAAATATCTATGAGCAAAGGAAGACATTTTGTCTATTAATAAAACGAGCGAGAAAACTATTACGGAAATGAATCTGAACTTGATTTTATTAACTCCTTTACTGTTATAGACATGACATCAGCCCACTTTATGCAGTAAAGATGGTCAGTATTGTTCTGCTTGTATTTAACTCACAGGCCATTTTACTGTTACTTTCCCAACGTTATTTTATCCATTGCCCCTCAGAATTAGAAAATTCTAATGTCTATGCTCATTTAGAGTATTTAGTGGTAAGGTGAAGTTGTACATAGTCAAACCAATAGCATTCTAAGCTTCTCATATTAACAGAAAACTTTTAGTTACTGCCCCTTGATGGCATAAATAAAATTAGCACTTCCTTTCATATCTAATTTAGTATTGCATTAACTAGTATCTTTTATACATTTAGTATAAAATGTATAAATAGATATAGAATAGATGTACAGAAATTTGCCTTTAGCCAGTGGGTGGTTGATAGTTGGAACAAACTTCCATATGTTGTAGAGGAGGTCAGCAACTTAAATAAGTTCAAGACAGAACTAGACAAACATTTGGAGTGAATTGGATGTTTGAAATGGGAAGGGGTTTTATTTTATTTATTTACTTATAGATATATATATATATTTTTTTTTTTTTGGCTGATGCTGTATAAGCTTGTTTTCTTGCCATCATATTCCTCTACTAATGCTAGTATTATCCTTATTTATATCATTCTAGTAGGAAGTTGAGCCACAGATTGAATTTTGAAAGACAATTATTTGTCTTACATGAGGCAAATGGTTTGTTTTCAGAAGTCTTATTTAAAGCATGGTTTTACTAGATTTTTACAAATATTTTGTGCCAGTTTTATTCGCTGGTTTGATGCTATAACAGAGAATAGACATGTAAGTTTTTGATATCAGATATTGCATTCAAATAAAATAAGATTATTTATATGCATGGATTGAAAAAAATAA
Organism: Mastigoproctus giganteus; assembly: GCF_048544385.1. NCBI lineage: Eukaryota > Metazoa > Arthropoda > Arachnida > Uropygi > Thelyphonidae > Mastigoproctus > Mastigoproctus giganteus. The sequence goes on along the minus strand of NC_143585.1, from coordinate 160,477,310 downwards.
AATCTCACTTAATTTAAAGTTATTACTGAAAACTGAAATATACTTCTAAATACAATTTTTTTGTCCACCTTCATGATGGTCAGAATAAGCACACGTTTTACATTTTTTATAAGGTCATGTGACTGGTTATACTATAGAAAGGCGCTTGATTTATTAACCGCCTTTCCTTAGATGGCAGGATTAATTATTATTATTTTATTTTTTTCGTTTTATTTTGTAATAATTTTTAAGTTTTGTTATTCTCTCTACATATAAAAACAGTTGTTAATTTACACCTGTTATGTTCTCATTATCTGATTAGTTTTTGAGATCACTGTTTCCCTTTTTTTTTCAAAGGGATGGTTTGGAGGATCCTTTGGATGATGTTGGCATGGTTCAACAACAGTTAGATCAGGTATGTTCTAGCATGCTTCTTTTACCTTTTTAATTTGATATTTGATAAATTATTTGTAGCTTGAACTTTGTCATCATTCTTTTTGTTTTAATATTTGAGAGGCAGGATGAAAAATGTGTGAATTCCCACAACAGTCCTCGATTCTTGTGGGAATTCACAACAATCGAGGACTGTTGTGAATCCTCTTGCTCAGAATAATCACCTGAGAGGGCATAAATTCGAATTGAGGAACGACAGATTTAGGATAGATGTGTGGAAATTTGCCTTTAGCCAGCAGGTAGTTGGTTGGTGGAACAGACTTCCATCCCTTGTTGTGGATGTTGATAGCCTAAGTAAATTTAAGGCTCAGCTGGACAGGTATTTCGAACGAACAGAGGGGTGAAATGGGAGAGTTTTTTTTTTTTTTTTTTTTTTTGCTGATGCTGCATAAGCTTGCTTTCTTGCATCACATGCCTCTACTAATGCTAATTGTTGTTCTTCTTCTTCTTTGGTCCTTAGCTGGCAGCTGGGGGAGGCGGTTGGCCACGCAACCAGTATGCTGCTGTAGGTGCCGCAGGGTTTCGGACTTGCTCTGTGATGTTCTTCCATACCTTACGATCAATGGCGTCAGTCCTGGCCTGGTTAAGGTCGAGACGTCGGCTCTTCAAGTCATTTTCCACTTGCTTGGCCCACGTTTTCCTAGGCACGGTTCTTTGGATGCTCCATTGGGTGGGCCGTTGTCTCCAAAGGAGTCTGGATGGTATTCTGTTCGTGCCCATCCTACATACATGGCCAAACCATCTAAGCCTTCGCTTCTGGATTTGGTCGGCAATGGTTGGTTGCTGTTGGCATCTGGCGTGGATGGTATCATTAGTGATGCGGTCGCGAAGAGAGATGCCCAAGATCTGCCACAGGAATCGCATTTGGAATACCTCAAGTTTGTTCAAATCTAACTTGAGACAAATCCATGTTTCCGATCCGTAAAGAAGAATGGGCAGAATCAAAGTCCGGAAGAGTCGGATTTTAGTCTTTGTGGAAATGTTGGTCCTCTTCCACAGACACCATTTGAGCGAGGTGAACGCAGTGGCCGCCTGTCCAATTCTGCTGTGGATTTCCATGGTGGATGCAACTTTTTTCTCCTGGACCAGCGACCCAAGGTATTTAAAGTCCTGCACTTGCTCGATCTGGACGCCTTCGAGATAGATGGTGGCTTGCGACCCATCTGTTGTCAGGGCCTTTGTCTTACCAGCATTGATCTTCAAACCGTATGGCCGGGCAATGCGGGCAATGTCGTAGAGGATGTCCGTGGCTTCAGCGTCGTTACTGGCAAGGATAGCACTATCATCAGCAAACATCAGGTCAGTCACATAGTGGTCCTTGTCATATTGTATGCCCTGTCTGTTTCTGAATGCTTGCCTCATAATGGCGTCGACCACGATGTTGAAAAGCAACGGGGAGGCTACATCCCCTTGGCGGACTCCAGTTTGGACGGTAAATGCTAATTGTTACCAGACCATTATATTTTAATTCGATTAGTTTAAACCATTGTATATTCAGTTTGTTCGAGTAATAATTCCTTAGTCAGTGCACATGTAATCTTGGTTGTATTGTGTTTCATTGTTGTCCAATGATTTATTTTTTTTAATGTAGTTTCATGTTATTGTTTTGCAATTCAGGTGATACAGAAGCCTATGGTAGATATAAATTAGTCTGTAATCAAGTCACAAAGGAGGTTAGGCAAGCTAAGGCAGATTATGAGAATCTCTGGCAAAGAATACAAAAAAAAAACAGCAAAGACTTCTATGCTTATATCAACAGTAGAACGAAGAGATGGAATCACATTTAGAACGAAGAGATGGAATTAACTGTTGATAACCCTGCTATGGTTGCTGACAAATTGAATAGGTATTTTGCATCTAAATTCACACATGAGGAATTCTTTTGGGTAGTGGATGCCAGAAGTTTATCAAACTCCTGGCATCGCATACCCTAAAGGAGCTAAATAACTTTGTGATAACCGAAAGGAAAGTGGAGGAAAAATTGTTGAGGATGAACATAAAAAAGGCACCCGAGGCGGGGGAAATCCATACAGTTATAATAAGGGAGGTAGCAAAGGAGGTAAGCAAACCCTTAGCCATAATTATGAGAGCATCCTTCGATTCAGGGGTGGACCCTATGGACTGGAGAAGTACGAATAATTCCCAAATCCATCATCATCATCAGCTATTTTCAATCCACTGCTGGATGAAGGCCTCTCCAACAACTTTACAGTTCCTTCTGTTTTGAGCACTGGCCATCCATTTACTACCCACAAACTCATGAATTTCATCTATCCATTTCCACCATTGCCTTCGAGGTTTTCTTCTAGCTCCTCTTGGGTACCATTCTCATATTTTCGTAGTCCATCTGTCATCATGTCTTCAAGCTTTGTGTCCTGCCCAAGACCATTTTAGTTATTTAGTTTTGATAAGAATGTCCTTTAATTGAGTTTGCTGCCTAATCCATGTGTTTCTCTTCTTATCTAACAGTCTGATTCCAAATATAATTCGTTCCATTCTTCGCTGCGTAGTTCTTAGCTTCTCTTCCATTTTTTTGGTGAGTGCCCAAGTTTCACTTCCATAAGTCATGGTGGGGAATATACATTGGTTCATTATTTTACGTTTCAGACAAACTGGGAAATATAGTCACAAACTCTTCAGTATGTGACTATATTTCCTGAATACTATCCATCCAAAATTTATTCTTCTCTTGACTTCCAGCCATTTATCATTATTACAGCTAATAACTTGTCCCAGATAAGTATATGACTCCATCTTTTCAATTACTGCTCCTTCAATCATTATGTCCCTTTCTGTGGCATACTTGTTTATCATTACTTTTGTTTTAACCATATTCATCTTTAGTCCAAACTTTTTTTTTAGCCATATTCATCTTTAGTCCAAAATCCTTACTAACTGTGCATAACTGATTAAGATTTTCCTCTAATTCTTTGGGATTGTGGTTTATGACCACAATGTCATCTGCAAATCTTAAATGGTTTAGGTACTCTCCATTCACATTGACTCCTTTCTGCAACCAGTCTAATCTTCCGAAAGCTTCCTCAAGGGCAGCAGTAAGCAGCATTAGAAAAATAGTCTCTCCTTGTCGAACTGCTTTCTCGATTTTAAATTTGCTACTGTCTTTGTCTAGTCTAATAAAGGAGGTAGTGTTCTCATATATTTTCTTCAAAATCATAATATATGGGGTACCTATGCCTTGTCTTTCCAGTGCCCGAAACATTGCCTTATGTTGTATGGAGTCAATTGCCTTTTCATAATCCACAAATGCCAGTCATAATGGTGTTTTATATTCATTTGCTTTCTCCATTTGCTGTGATATTACGTGAAGGTGACCATAGTTGAGAATCCTGTCCTAAAGCCAGCTTGCTCTTTCGGTTGATTCTCATCAAGTTTTCTTTCTAATCTGTTAGTAATGACCTTTGTGAACAACTTGTAGATGTGGGATAACAAGCTAATTGGTATATAATTTCCAATTTCTGATTTATCTCCTTTCTTTGCAGTAAAACTATGATTGCATTATTCCATTGCTTAGGGGTCACACCTTTTTTAATGCATTTTGTGAAGAGCCTTGCCAGTTTTTGTGTTATATCTCTTCCTCCCAATTTTAACAACTCTACAGTGACTTCATCTTCCCCCGGGGCTTTCTGATTCTTCATTTTCTGCAACGCATGTTCTACTTCATCAGGAAGAATATTTAGTATGTTGTATGTGTTGCTAATTTTCGATCCATCTTCCCCACTACTGGCATCATTCCCTTGCTCCTTGTATAATTCTCTATAGTAGTCTTCTGCTATTTGAATTATGCCTTCTCTGCTATTTATAAGTACATCATCGCTATTCTTCAGTGTCAGTATCATTTGTCTTTCTGTATTACTGCTCATGGCTGCTAATTTAAATCCTTTGTTTTCCCTTAATGCTTGTTCTACTTTTCTTGTGTTAAATCTTCTTATGTCCTCTCTGAGTCTCTTTCTAATGGCTTTGCATAACTCAGTATACTCAATTTTCTCCTTGTCAGTGTTTATCTTGCTCTTCATTTGTCGCCTTCGGGTCATCATAACAAGTGTTTCTTGACTAATTTTTTCTTCTTTGGATTTCTTTTTTTCTATAGGTTTCTTGGGCTTTATCACTTTCAGAAATTTGTAATATTACAACTTTCTGAATGTACCCCAAATCATAAATGGGATCAAAATATGACATGAGTAATTACAGACCTGTTAACTTAACGTCTTTTCCTGGAAAAATAATGGCATTACTGGTTAAAAAAATAATGCAGGACAATTTAGACAGGAATGCAATTATACTGCAATCACAGCATAATTTTTCAAGGGGTGGTCTTTGTGTAACCAATCTGATAGTTTACTATGATGCAGTTACCAAGGAACTGGATGAAAAAAATAATTTTTACATTATATAATTAGATTTCGAGTAGGCTTTTGATACTGTTGTGCATAAAACACTGCTGTACTAACTGGAGCAATGTGGTATTGAAGACAAGTTACTGCTATGGATAAAGGGATGGTTAAGTGGAACAAGACAAAGTGGTTATCAGTGGGTACTGCTCTCGTGGATTAATGTTATTAGTGGAGTTCCCTTGGGTTCAGTGCTGGGACCTTTTTTATTTTCAATATTTATCAGTATTGATGAGGGTTAAGTTAACTGCAGCCATTATCAACCCACTGCAGGATGGAAGCCTCCTCAACAATTCATGCTGAGGGAAATGGACAATAATCTGCCACACTGGTCCAGTGCAGGTTGGCAGATCGACCGTTGGCAGATTTATCAGTCAGGGGCTTGAACAAAGAGCGTGTGCTACTGCACTCCCGCTCCTGACCACTCGGCTAAGGAAGCGTGCGTGCATGTGTGTGTGTGTGAAAGAGAGAGAGAGACTTTATCCCCTGCCCCAAATGGAGAGAATACTCTGTGTGCATGGTTATTGTACACCACTGATTATCAGAAACTTCTCTCAGGCTTAATGTCTTAGTTTGAAGATTGGCAGAGTGGTTATCAAGAGTCATCAGGGTGAGTTGCTGTAACAAGATCTAGGAAACATGGGTTGATGGACCGAGACATGTCATTTTGAAGTTTAACATTGACAAATGCAAGGTATTGTATATGGGTAGCAGTAACCCTCCAGAATAACTTATTAATGTGTGGTACTACACTCAGGGTAGTGGAGAATGAAAAAGACTGGGAGCAGTTGTGTCAGACATGAAATTTCTCCAAGCAGTGCAGACATGCTTCCAAGACATCCCATGGGGTTTTGTCAATGATATACCGAAACTTTGAAAGCAGGGATAAGAAGGTAATTGTTACTTTGTATAAGATCATATATAGGTCACATCTGGAATACTGTATAGGTCTGGAGGTCTCACTTTGCTGAAGAATTGGCAGTATTTAAGTGTGGTGTAGTGATTTTTTTGAGTTTTGTTCTGTTGTGTTACTGATCATTCAGAAATTAACTCTCTTATGAGAAGTTACATTTGTCGTTTTTATTCTGTTCCATTTTTAACTTGCTTTTTGCTTTGTAATTTTTATTTTTTGAGTGGATACCATTGCATCATAAGAAAGTTCCCATTATACGAGGTGTCCATATTGCAGAGGTCAATGTTGCCAGTTTCAATAATTTGGAAAACTGAAATTCTCTCTAACTAATTGCTTACTCATGAGGTGTTTTTTTACTTATCCTTTCTTATTGATTATCATTGAACATGTGAGTTTAGTTAATTAACACTTAATAAATAAAACAATTCTTAATATGCATATAATTAAACTTTTAGCAAAAATTAATATGCATGGCGTTTTTTGGAGAATTTCATCTTGGCAGTTTCATTTTCATTATGTATTATTGGGTCCCTTGACTTCTAATCTCTCTTAGCACTGTCATATGAGAAATTGCTTCCTCTGAATTAAAAAATTATATATATGCATAAAAAAAAAATAATAGTAAACTCTCCCCCCCCCCCCCCCAAGCCTTGAGGTTACTTTTCTCCTATTTTTTCCACCTCATCTTCATCTGTCATTGTTCCACGGGTCACCATAAGAAACCTTGCCGCCATGTCTTGTCCATGTACTTATCTCCATTGTTGTTTGCACTCTAGTTTCCTCCTCTCTTTCTCTTAATGACATTGGTCTTTATCATGTCCTGCCACTTCATTCTTGGTCTTTTGTCCTTTAGTTGCGATTCAAACATTCTTGGCAAATGCCTCTCATTCTCCTCCATTTTTTCCAACTATTCACTAAAAATCTCAGATCTATCCTATTATGAAATAATGATTTAATACGGGGTCCTCTCAAAATCTCCCTTTCAAAATAGAACAGTCAGGTTAATCAATGATCCATCTTTTCTTTAGATACCCTAAGTGGCACTTTTTTTCCTGGATTGGAATCTCAAATTCCCCTGCCCTCTTCTAAACCAGTCTGAACACATATTGCACAATATCATCATCTTTTCACTGTCAAACTGCAAACTCCCAAAACCAACTCTTCCTCATTAATTCCTTCTACATCTATTTTCTGGAAGAATATATATATATTGTAACATATGTATATGTATTTGCACAACATTTATTGTAAAAAGTCATACTCTACCAAAATTCAAGTCATATGTCAGCAGGTATCTTCTCTCTTTTCTAACTTCAACTCATACGTTGTTCTAAGTATTGTAAGTTTCAGTACCTTTGATGTTTGGGATTTTCAATAAATAAATTAATATACTTTCTTAAAATAAAGAAATGAAGGAAAGGTCATACATGTTTTGAGATAATTCCATTATTTCAAGTAATTTCACCATTTCATGAATAGATGCTTTCAGTTTGAATTTTGTTGACATCCAAGTTCTTGGTTTTTGAGGAGATTTCAATTTGCAGTGAAAGCTCATTCAAACTTCTCTGTGTAATAAAAAGTGTGACACTGATTTAAGTTGATGAAAGACTCATTCAGTTTTTTGAGGAAATTTTTTTTTTTTTTTTTTATGGCAGGCCCAAACACGAGAGGTATCAGAACCTTTAGTACTTAGTACCGTGCTTGGGTTGTAGGTTGAGGAGACGAGAGAAGATATTTGTTGACATTAGACTTGAATTTCTGCAGACTGTAATTTTCAGGAAAGACATAAGAAGAAAGGCTGTTCCAGAAAACACCAGTTGAATGAATAAAAGAGGAAGATTGGTTCTGTGAGTTTGAAGTTGGACAGTAAATGGATGTTGTCTGATGGCGGCACGTATTCGGACTGTTTTGAAAGAGAGAGCCAGAATTATAGAAGCCAATTCAGAAGAACAGTTCCCATGGAAATATCTGTAGAAAAGGCATGCAGCAGAAACAGTATGTCAATGAGACAGAAAATGGAAGGACTGTGTTAGAGATGAGTCATTAATTAATCTAACTGCCCTCTTCTGAATGGAATCTATAAGCCTGAGAGAGGTTTTGGGAGCACCGCCCTAGATGTGGGAACAATATACCTTGATAGGGTGGATTTGAGATTTGTACAGAGTGAACAGCTGTGTGGAAGAACAGCGAGAGTGAAAGAGAAAACCAAGTTTTTTAGATGCAGAGGAAGCAATATTTGTAATGTGCTTGTGCCAAGAGAGATTAGAAGTCAGGGTAATCCCTAAAAGAGATATATCATTTTTCCTAGAAATCGTAGTGTCACCAAAGATAGGCATAAGAGCAGAAGAATCCTTTTTGCGAGATATAAGACAAGACTGAGTTTTAGAAGGATTGAAATCAACTAAGTTGTCTTTGCCCCACTGGAGAATTACCTGGAGATTGATTGGCATTTAAGGAATTGGTAGCGGATATTTGAGAAGTTGAAGCTGATTGAGCAGGGCAAGGTTTCTCAAAATGGAAAGTTGAATGCAATGTGCTATCATCAGCAAAACTATGGATAGGATTTCCAGTCAATGGAAGAAGGTCATTAATATACAAGAGGAAAAGAGTGGGGGAATGCACTGAACCTTGGGGAACACCAGCATTAGTGGAGAACTTAGAAGACAGAGAGCCATCTACCATCACCCTCAGTGAGCGATCAGAGAGAAAACTGGATAACCAATTACAAAAAAACAGTCGGCAAACCATAAGATGGAAGCTTGTTTAGAAGACCTTTATGCCACACATGATCGAAAGCCTTTGAGATGTCTAGAGCAACTGCTTGTGTTTCAACAAACGTTTCCATTGAATTTGTCCATAAATGGGTAACATAAGCCATGATATCACAGTGGATCGACTTTGACGGAATCCATACTGGCAATCCTTGATCATACAGAAGGTATCTAGATGGTTTAAGAGTTGGTGGTTAATTGATTTCTCCATTACTATAGAAAGAGTAGAAGTAATTGCAATGGGACGATAATTGGATGAGAGGGATTTGGCACCGTTTTCAGGAACTGGCTGGATATGAGGAAATTTCCAAGCAGAAGGAAAAACACCTTTGGAATAAGAAAGCGAAAAAAGGTGGCAAAGAACAGGAGTTAGTTCGGGAGCACAGGTTTTGAGAACAAGTGGAGAAATAACATCCGGACCTGGAGCTTCCTTAGCATCAAGATTCATCAAAATCCTTCTGATATCCTTTTGACGGAAGACCACAGGAGGCATTGAATGGAGCGTGTTGGGAATGGTGGGAGGTGTTTTACCAAGATCATTAATACACGAGTTGAAAGAAAAATGGGATGCTAGCAGGTCAGCTTTATCCTTCACCAAAGTGACAACAGGACCATCCGGTTTTGACAGAGGTGGGAGCAGAAATGGGCAAAAATTGCAGCCAAAATAGCTTTGGTAACAGACCAGAATGCTCGGCTACCATTAGGACAAGAAGCAAGTTTTTCTAGTCTCGGCCTGTTCAAAATCTAGTTTGGACTGATTAATAACTGCTTTACATTTGGTGTAGGCAGAAAATGAATCTGAAGAATTGGAAACAAGCCAATTACGATGTGCAACATTCTTCTCCTGAACGGGCTTAGCACATTTATTGGAAAACCAAGGTTTAGATAAAGAATGAGATTTTAAAGTGGAGTGTGGGATGAAGGATTCCATTCCAAAAAGATAATTTCATTGACACGATCTGAGCAAATGTTGACATCAGAAGTTTTGAAACAGTAGTCGGACCAAGGAAAATAAGAAAAGAAATCTCGTAGGTCATCCCATTTTGCATTCTTGTAATGCCAAACAACACGAGGTTGGGAATTACCATGAGATAAAGGCTCCATTGGAGAAGAGATGATCATCAAGTTGTGATCTGAGGTGCCTAAAGGACCACTCACTTCAACCATGTACTTAGAAGGGTTGTTTGTGAGAAAAAAATCAGATGTGTTGGCTTTATGGTTAGGATTGTCCAGTATTCTTGTAGGTAAATGAACGATCTGTGCAAGGTCATTAGTAAGTGGAAAAGTCTCAGCATCTCGACCAGCTGGGTCAGTGTGACTAGAAAACCGAAGTCAGCTGGAGTTGTGAACATTAAAGCCACCAAAGAAACTCACTGTTAGGAAAGTTGGACTGGAGAAAGTGAAGTTGTAAAGAGAGGAAGTCAAGGAGCTCCAAGTGATTAGTGCAGTTGGGAGAACGGTAGAGACAACAGATTTACACAATGAGGTAGAGAGATTTTAAGCCAGAGAAGATCGAAAAGAGTAGATTCCAAATTACCAAGTCTCTGACAGGGAGTATTGGAACAGACATATGCACAAGTACCACCTTTGAGGTGAAAGTTATCATACAGCGAATAGTTTGGGCAACTGAGATGAACAGTAGTTGAATCAACTGATAACCGAGATTCTGTCAGAAAAAGTACACAAGGTTTGGCAGACTGCAAGTGGAAATGGACATCATTGAGATTAGACTTGAGACCACGTATATTTGTGAAATGAATTAGGAAGTGTTGGGGAGGTTTAGATCTTTTCTCAGATAAGTTTACTCTATTAGTTTGACAATTCATGGTATATTCAGTAGTAAGAAAAAGTGGGTTGGTCATGCTGTATGAAGTAATGAAATTTTTGGATATGTCGTACACTTGGTAAGAATATATCCAGATCCTTGTGGACTCGACAATGCTCCCCGCATACACACTACTCGCACTCCCTCCAGTCACTACGTGGCAGAGATGAGGTAGCAAGATTATACACTAGCTGATCCGGAAGCCTCCTAGAGAGTTACCAATAGGTTCAGTCTGGTGTACCAACTAGCAGCCAGCCTGCGAACACCATTTTAGAGCTGTACCCTCAAAATGTAAGAAAGATTGGATCTCTCCACGATGTTCATCATAACCCCAAAAGTCATCAGTTTTACTGCATGATGGAAGAGATGGAGAAGGGTTGACCGGAACTTAGCTCTGGAAACTAAACATGGGTTCCACCACTTCAAGCCTCCAATAAGCAAAGTGGTGGTATTGCACCGGTTGATGAGAGTCAACTACCACCTAGTACTGCCTGGTAACACAGAGGTTGTGCATTCCTCCATGTGGTGTGGGTGCCACACCTTGACCCCTAAGTTGGTGCACACCTGGGTGGTCACCCACCATGTGCTTGTGCATGGAGATTATACCCAGGATTACTAATGGTCCCACCATCGTGAAGGTGCAAGCAGAGGATTTGGCTGTCACACACCGTCTGGACTTCTCCGAAATTGGATCCACTTTACTCGAGTGTCACCCGAATATCAGTTCCATCAGCGTTTTAGACTCCCAAGTTGCAAGTACAGCTTGCCTGGCATATCCGAGAGAATGTCTGTGACAATCTCAAGGACCATGAATACAATTGTTTGTGTTTCCTCATGAACTCCATCTTTATTCAGGACATTGCTGATTTTTGTGATTGAATCATTTATGGAGTATTGTCGTGAAGTACTAGTTGAATGTCCCATAAGTGGGGCATTCAACTAGTACAATTCAACTAGTTGGGGTACAATGGATTTGCAAGAATATTACTTGTTACTTTTTTGTGAGAACTTGACTGGGCATTTCCTCATGTATATTTAGTGTAAAATGGTAATAGTAAACAGGAGTTATCTCTGGTGCACCGTTTGAGCTAAAAGTGGATTAATACCATCAGGACTTGAAGCCATTGAGATTGTTCAGAATTCTTCTAATATCTTTCTGTTAGACACCTAAGGGAAGTATTCATTTGGTGGTGCTCCATGTTGTAGGCAAAAATTTACCAAAATTATCAGTCTAGGTATTAGAGGGAAATTATGACACTAGTAAACTAGCTTTCACTTTTAGGTGAAGGTGCTATTGAACCGTGAGGATGTGTCAGAGTTGGAAGTATGGGTGGATATAAGTTGCTTATTAAGTTGCAGTTTTGGGAAACGACCAGAATGCTTGATTACTGTTCACTGGGGAGTCAAGTTTTGTACTGGTGTACTTTTCAAAACATTTTTTATTGGAGTTTATTGGAGCTGTTCTATCAGTGTGTGAATAATTTATCTGGTTTTGATTGGGTACTTTGGTGGTAATACCTGAACCCATGAACTCTGTGACTTTTTTGGCATTTTGGACAAATATGCTCTCACCACACAAAGGTAGTATTATTGAAATGCATTGTGGTATCAGAATGACATCACTCCGTCTTATAGAGCTAGGATAATACCGGACTGTGTTGTGTAAAGCCATCAAAGAGTTGTTCTGGTGTTCTCCAAGCCTAGATCTAACCTTATCGAGCACGTGTAGGATGAATTGGGGTTCTGGATAGATTATGGCCAATATTCCACCTTTAATCCAGACCAGCTCTGGCAATTTAAAGAAATTAAATATTCACAGAACAATACCTACTTCAGCTTGGAGTACTGGTGTACTTTTCAAATATATCAGGTTCTATAGCAGTTATATGAGGTTCTGATTAGACACAAAATTGCTATGGTGCTACTTCAGCAGAAAGGCGTACAAAAATGATGATCACATACATCACAATGCGCTAAAAGCCTGTTAAACATTGCCAGTTATGAATCTCTACAAACCTGTGTACCCCTGCTATATTTCCACAGGCAAAATTTACTCCTGAATTATTCAAAAAAAAAAAAAAAGAGCACCCAACATGGCAATATCTCTTTCAACCCCAGTGGAAAAGCCTATATAGAAACAAACCAATTAGCATATGAAAACAGAACCTAATGACAATCTGAGTATGGATTTCATTAATGTACTCCCAGAAAATGAGACGACCTACCCACCATGACAAACTCCTTATAGACTGTGATAATTTTTTTCTGCAATGAAGAAAAGACATTCTGAGCACAAATCTCAAACAACTACATTAGTTCACTCCTCACAGTTTTCACAATTTTACCAAAGTATAAACTGACAGCACAAAAACAGATGGTAAGGATGGTGCAGCCACGATCTTCCTAGCAATCACATTTTCCAGCAATTCCTATTGGAATGCATTGAGTAGACTGTGGAATTGTATATCATACTTTTCACTTGGGAAAACCATTAATGAACGTTCACTTCATCAAACCATTATATACATACAGGTAGTTCTCGACTTTACGAGTTAATTCGTTCCTAGCAGACGCTCGTAAAGCGGAAATTTATTTCCCATAGACATAAGGTTAAAAATAGGAGTTACATTCTCAACAATGAAATTAGTTAGCTAATTAGTTTTTGTTTAAACAATGATTGATTTATCAAAAGAAATGAAAATGTAGCCTGTAAAATGAAGCAAATTATAATAATAGAGAAATCACTTACGACTTACAAATGTTAATTCTTCATCGTTGACTAAATGCACACTCGTTGATCACTCATTTTGGCTCGCCACTTGTTAGTTTGTTGCACAAGGAGTCGTCTTCTTCAGAAATGTTTCAAGAGGCGTTTGTTTCCAAGATAATCTCCTATTTTCTTTATAAATTTCACGATTGTATGCATAAGCATTTTTAACGGCATGCACAAATTGCAACTAACAAGATTCGTGTGGAGTAGAGAGTATATGAAGCTTAAAAAAAAAAAAAAAGAATAAAGAGAAAATTTGGAAAATTTATTTTTTTTTTATATGATTGAAGATTTCAATAAAGGGGAAACACATTTCACCATAATAACGTAAAAAACCACACAATTCCAGCTATCGGTATTTTCGCAAATGCAAGAAGATCGAGTTTACTGCCCGTTTATAATTTCTTGCAGTAACAGAAAAGCCCAATAAATCGGAAAGTGAAAATTGTTTTTATTGTTTTATGGTTGTGACCTCCAGAAATGTGCTTTAGAAAAATACCACAAAGGCGTAATTGATTCTTATAACGGAACATATGATAACGATGAAAGTTTAGTGCATTTTAATGATTTGAATCGGTAACTAATACAATTTACAAACCATGCTCACGACCTTTTATATGTCCTTAAGGTCACGAGCGTGACCTTAAAAATGACATTTTAGATAGATAAATAGCTTATTTATAGCTTAGTTATACAGCAATTTAACTTCCGAGATCTTGAAATGAATTACCAAAAAACAATGTGTTATTGGGTTCACATTACGATATTTTAACGATACGATGGTGTCTCTGGAACTGATTAATATTGTAAAACTAGGTACACTATTGTATAGCTACGCACGTGGTTTGGAATACAGTATTTATGAATGTTTAACATTCATTTTTTGCAATTAATGTTCATATTTTCGATTTTGTTGATACTTGATACTTGGGGGAAAAAAAACTCGTAAAGCGAGAACTGCCTATAGTTTGTTTCAGTGCTGTCTGTGCTCTTAAGTGTGCACACTCTTCCACTCATCCATTGTTGTGAAAATCTGAGCCATTTTAATGCAACTTCGAAGTAAAAAACAACTAAGCAGATTCTGCTGGATTCCCAGATCATTTTGTAATCCCATTACAAATGCACCAATTATGCCAAAAGTGCTATTGTTCTGATCTCATATTTTTTTTTTATTTTTTATTTTTAATTTAATACTTCGACTATAAATCCTGTATTAAATTAACATAGGTCAGGACTTTGGGAAAGACAAACTTCTAATAGAGAACTTCAAATCAAACATTAGGTGAATAATGGATATCTACAGGATGTTCAGAAAGTCCCTATGCACATGCGTCAATGACATGAGTGATATGAGTTGCTGTGCACTATCATGTGATGTGGTATCGACCCCATGCACCTAGTGGTGTGTGTCAAGGTCAATTGGCTGTGAGATAATTATTGTGAGAAGTCGATTGTGGAGTGTGTTAATGATTGTTTTGTCATTGAGGAGCATATTCTTTTGTTTGAATTTTTTTTTAAAGAAGTGGGGCAAGTATATGAAAAACATTTGAGAAAACATTTCTAAGAAATTTTCAAATATGCTAGTACAACATTGGCATGCTGTGCATTATCGGCATTAATAGAAAAATTTTGTGAGACTGGTGCTGTACATGATATGGAGTGTTAGGGATGACCACCAAAACTGGCAGAAGAGAAACTTCTGTATATTTCAGATTCAATGCTGCAAAGGCCTTCAAAATCAATATGAAGTTGTCATGACAGCAAAACATCGGTTTTGCAACTGCACATTTAGCAGTAAGGAAAAAGCTATGCCCTTTCCCACAGAAAATCACAGTCATCCAAGAATTAAAAGCAGCAGATCACCAAAAGCAACTATATTGCTGGTGCTCGTTTCAGCAGTTCATCACTGAAAATACCACTGGTATCATACATTATTCACTGATGAAGTGTGGTTCCATTTGTTAGGTTATATGTGAATGCTCCGATTATGGACCTCCGAAAGTCTACATCAGACACCTCTTCATCTGCAGAAGATTCGTTTTTCGATTACTATCTTCAGAATAAAAGACTCATTGGGCCTATATATCAATGAAACAATAACCTGTGAACATTACTGTTACAATATTCTCTACTAATTCACCAGCAAACTGAATGAGGATGAAATCAAGAATGAGTGGTTTCAGCAGGATTCTGCCACTGCGCATATTGCTACACATTTGATAATACTCTGACATGAAATTTTTGCTGATTGAATAATCTCAAAAAATCTGCCCACCACCACCAGACTCCACCTGATGTTTATCTGTGAGGGAGCAGCAAAAGATCAAGTTTCTAATATGAAGAAAACCCATGATCATTTCAGGAATACTACACTGCCATATTTGCTTACATCAGAGGCATTGCACACGAACTAAAGATGGTTTTTGAAATGTCATATGTTGAGGCCTGTTTTGATATCCATGGAGGTCAATTTCGACATCTATTGCAGTGGACTACTTATGTAAGTAAAACTGGGCAATAACAAACAATTTGTAATAATAACATCAAAAACTTACTTTCCTTTGAACTAGGTGTATAGTGACTTTCCAAATACCAAGTAGTTTACATCAAATAGAAAACAAACGAAGCCACTCTTACCCAATTTTAAACACACACACACCAACCGTTTATGACTGATTGAATAATGAAATAAAATAAAATAAAATAAAATGATAGAAAAGACTGTAAAATAATATTTACAAAAAACTAAACTATAACAAAAATAAAATAAGTTAAAATGCATTAAAATATAAATATAAAAGCGATAAAAAGACGATAAAAAACACTATTAGAGCTTTCGGAGGTGTCTACCTCCTTCTTCAGTAATAGTGAGACTTAAGCGACACATCCTTAAATACCAGGTTCACGGCACACGTGGATGACCAGGCGCATACTCAGCATTCCTTTCACTTGTACCAGAACCGGAAGTGGTCTGGAGACGTGGAAAATTAAAACGTTTATCTCTGGCCAAAACCACCGCCTCAAAAAGGGGGTGAAGCCTAACTCCCCTGTCTCTGTTCATGCTATTGTTACCAGAGGATCCAATCCACAGACTTTCCAGCCACTTACGGTCCCAGAATCTATGCGCCTGGTCAAGGATGACAGCGTTGTCGGGGGAGATCTGGTGTTGTTTTTCCCAATAATGCTCGGCAATGGCGGATTTATTGAGCTCTGCGGTCCGTATCGCTCGTGAATGTTCCCCCAGACGGTCCTTGAGACGCCGTCCTGTCTCCCCCACGTAACATTCCCCACAATCTGAACATGTGATCTCATATACGACCCCACTACTAGAATCCTTAGTAATGGGGTCTTTGACCTGTGACACTACTGTGTGCAACCTCCGGCCCGGAAGCTGCACACAGCGTGTCTGAAAGTCGCGAAGCATCCTCGCAATGCGATCTGACAGGCCCAGATAGTAGGGAACATACACTGTGGTAAGCGGTACAGGCGGAACTACCCGATTGGGGTCTTCCTCTCTCTGTTGTATTCATCAATGACCCTCTGGGGGTAACTGCACCTCATAAGATCCGTCGTGATTTGCCTAATTTCCTTCTCCCCCTCCTCAGGGGTACTGCAATGTGTTCTCATCCTACCCAAAAGTGCTCTGGCCACACTATTTTTATGTTGGACAGTCTGTGCCGTCCTATAATGTGTGTACTGGCCCCTACACATTGGTTTCCTATAAACCTTAGTTCTAAGTCTGGGGCCCTCCCTATATACCATTATGTTCAGAAATGGGAGGGTACATCTATTTCTACCTCCGATGTGAATTTTATAAAGGGGGAGAAACCATTGAGAAACGAGACCACATCTTCCTCTCTCCCCTTCTTTACAATAGTGAATGTGTCATCAACATATCGTTTCCACTTACGCATAGGGAACTCCAATCTCGCGAAAACCCTATTCTCAAATTCCTCCATAGCCAGATTTGCAACAATGGCGCTGATTGGAGAACCCATGGCTGTGCCGTGAACCTGTTTATACATCACTCCTTGGAAAACCAAGGTTGTACTAGAAAGACATAATTCAACAGCACCACATATATCTTCTATGTTTAGGTGGGATCTAGCATTTAAGGTATTATCCTTTTGTAAAGCCAACCTCACACATTCTACCCCATCTGCTATGGGGATACACGTAAATAATGATATAACATCTAATGACATCATCATCTCGTCCTCCCCTATTTCTTGACTCCTTACAAAGTTCACAAATTCCACACTGTCTGCAATGACCAACGCGGACCGCCCCACAACCGGGGAAATCAGCTGCGCCAGATATTTTGATAAAGCATACGTAGGGCTACCAATGAAGGAAACTATGGGCCGTAATGGAACATTTTCTTTGTGTGTCTTAGGTAACCCATAAAATCTGGACAGTCGACACCCTGTTGCATGCATGGACCAATACTTGTCCTTTGGAATCTTTTCCATTCTTAGCCAGGAAAGTAGCATCTTATTTATACACTGTTCTAAGCTAGCCAAGTGGTTTCTGTGGATAATCTTATAAGCACCACTATCACCTAATAAGTCTAACACTTTCTTGTGGTAATCTTCTTTGTTTAATACCACCGTTGATCTGCCTTTATCTGCTGGTAGGATTATAATATCTTCGTCCCGTTTAAGTTCTTCTAGTGCTTTCTTCTGTTTCGGGGTAAGATTTGGAGCAATCGTTTTTGCTTGGCCCAGGATGGCGACAGCTTTAACACGAATTTGATTAGCAATATGTTCAGGTAATTTGCTAATTGCCCTCTCAATACCTATAGATGTTTCGGTAATTGGAGGCTTAGGGGGTAGCAAGGCAAACTTACGTCCAAGAGCCAATAGTCTCTCTTGTTCTTGGGTTAACGATTTGCCACTTAAATTCTGAATAAAGTTGGAATGGTCGCTACCCCTAAATACAGTGGACTGCTCCTCTAATAACGTGTGAAACTTCCTAACATGTCTCTGTTTATATGAATAGGTAATCCTATTCGTCCTCTCCAGAACTAACCTCTTCACACCTATCAGGTGTAGGGGGGACAATCTACTACTAATATCGCCTAATGCTACATCAATCAATCTCCTACTATGTCTCAAATCATGAAGTTTTTGAATCCATGTATTCAAAACCTTCTTTTGATACCATGTGATAATCCTGGACAAACGGGCATCTTTAAATGGTGCCTTGATCCTAAATCCATGTGGCATAAGATTATGATCCCTGCAACCGTAGGCAAACCTTAAGTGCTGTTGCTGTTTGGACTCAGCTGTGCTATATCTTTGGAACCTTCGGATGTGCCGCAAAACTGTATGGCCATAAACATTAATTATATCTGCAATAAGGCCTCTGAGGTTGGGATTATTCATACCACCAATTTTAAACACACACACCAACCGTTTATGACTGATTGAATAATGAAATAAAATAAAATAAAATAAAATGATAGAAAAGGCTGTAAAATAATATTTACAAAAAACTTTTAATTATTTACAAAAAACTAAACTATAACAAAAATAAAATAAGTTAAAATGCATTAAAATATAAATATAATATTATAATAAAGAAATTATAAAGATATTATAAATGAATATATTATAATCCTACCAGCAGATAAAGGCAGATCAACGGTGGTATTAAACAAAGAAGATTACCACAAGAAAGTGTTAGACTTATTAGGTGATAGTAGTACTTATAAGATTATCCACAGAAACCCCTTGGCTAGCTTAGAACAGTGTGTAAATAAGATGCTACTTTCCTGGCTAAGAATGGAAAAGATTCCGAAGGACAAGTATTGGTCCATGCATGCAACAGGGTGTCGAATGCCCAGATTTTATGGGTTACCTAAGACACACAAAGAAAATGTTCCATTACGGCCCATAGTTTCCTTCATTGGTAGCCCTACGTATGCTTTATCAAAATATCTGGCGCAGCTGATTTCCCCGGTTGTGGGGCGGTCCGCGTTGGTCATTGCAGACAGTGTGGAATTTGTGAACTTTGTAAGGAGTCAAGAAATAGGGGAGGACGAGATGATGATGTCATTAGATGTTATATCATTATTTACGTGTATCCCCATAGCACATGGGGTAGAATGTGTGAAATTGGCTTTACAAAAGGATGATACCTTAAGTGCTAGATCTCACCTAAACATAGAAGATATATGTGGTGCTGTTGAATTATGTCTTTTTAGTACAACCTTGGTTTTCCAAGGTGTGATGTATAAACAGGTTCACGGCACAGCCATGGGTTCTCCAATCAGCGCCATTGTTGCAAATCTGGCTATGGAGGAATTTGAGAATAGGGGTTTTGCGAGATTGGAGTTCCCTATGCGTAAGTGGAAACGATATGTTGATGACACATTCACTATTGTAAAGAAGGGGCGAGAGGAAGATGTGGTCTCGTTTCTCAATGGTTTCTCCCCCTTTATAAAATTCACCTCGGAGGTAGAAATAGATGGTACCCTCCCATTTCTGGACATGATGGTATATAGGGAAGGCCCCAGACTTAGAACTAAGGTTTATAGGAAACCAATGTGTAGGGGCCAGTACACACATTATAGGACGGCACAGACTGTCCAACGTAAAAATAGTGTGGCCAGAGCACTTTTGGGTATGAGAACACATTGCAGTACCCCTGAGGAGGGGGAGAAGGAAATTAGGCAAATCACAACGGATCTTATGAGGTGCGGTTACCCCCCAGAGGGTCATTGATGAATACAACAGAGAGGAAGAGCCCATCGGGTAGTTCTGTCAGATCGCATTGCGAGGATGCTTCGCGACTTTCAGACACGCTGTGTGCAGCTTCCGGGCCGGAGGTTGCACACAGTAGTGTCACAGGTCAAAGACCCCATTACTAGGGATTCTAGTAGTGGGGTCGTATATGAGATCACATGTCCGGATTGTGGGGAATGTTACGTGGGGGAGACAGGACGGCGTCTCAAGGACCGTCTGGGGGAACATTCACGAGCGATACGGACCGCAGAGCTCAATAAATCCACCATTGCCGAGCATTATTGGGAAAAACAACACCAGATCTCCCCCCGACAACGCTGTCATCCTTGACCGGGCGCATGGATTCTGGGACCGTAAGTGGCTGGAAAGTCTGTGGATTGGATCCTCTGGTAACAATAGCATGAATAGAGACAGGGGAGTTAGGCTTCACCCCCTTTTTGAGGCAGTGGTTTTGGCCAGAGATAAACGTTTTAATTTTCCACGTCTCCGGTTCTGGTACAAGTGAAAGGAATGCTGAGTATGCGCCTGGTCATCCACGTGTGCCGTGAACCTGGTATTTAAGGATGTGTCGCTTAAGTCTCACTATTACTGAAGAAGGAGGCAGACACCTCCGAAAGCTCTAATAGTGTTTTTTATCATCTTTTTATCGCTTTTATATTTATATTTTAATGCATTTTAACTTATTTTATTTTTGTTATAGTTTAGTTTTTTGTAAATAATTAGAAGTTTTTTGTAAATATTATTTTAGTCTTTTCTATCATTTTATTTTATTTTATTTTATTTCATTATTCAATCAGTCATAAACGGTTGGTGTGTGTGTTTAAAATTGGTGGTATGAATAATCCCAACCTCAGAGGCCTTATTGCAGATGAAGCCACTCTTGACTTACTGACAGCTGCTTTCTCCCAAAAGATGACTCTCAACAGTGTTAAAATTCAACTTACTGTTCGACACCTAATAACTCGCTGTCCAGTTTATCAAAGAGAGGAATGTTGGACCTTTAACTCTCTCTCTCTCTCTCTCTCTCTCTCTCTCTCTCTCTCTCTCTCTCTCAAAATTTCATTCCTCTTTAAGACTATAGCATATCCTAGGGGACATTGTAGAGCTTTTTTTAACTTCTTAGAAGTGATGAATAAATATCACATGATTTGGCCTCCATGTTCCATGAGGAACATCTGCTTACCATATACAACACAGTATTGGAATGTTATGGCCTTAGTTTTGTCAGTGCGCCAATAAACCCCCAACAATCTTCCAGCAGCTGCTTTACAGAAAAATTTAAGAAAATTTTGAGTGGTACTTAATAGAAAGTATCTTACTAATTTCTAGTAAGCTGTCATACATGCTTCTAGAAATTTTAATTCAGAAACATGAATTACTATTCATGTTTCTGAATTAAAATTTCTGAATAGTAGGTGATCTCTACTATTCAGGTTTCTGAATTAAAATCTGGTTTTGCAACAGCTTGCATTTGTCTAAATACCATTGGTGCCATAGTGTTGAAATTTTTAAATTTTAAGGCAAAATCCCTTCTGACATCCACTCAATTGCCAGTGACTTTCTTTAGTTAAAGTTTGGGACATTTTTGTGCTTGCTTTTGTGTATTGCTATGTAAGTGACTTATCAATGTGGTATTGCTTGTGGGAGGGATGGAAGGAGGGGGGAGAGCGCAAAAGACTTAAAAAGTTTATGGCAGAAAAGTAATAAATACTATACAATTGTAATTAAACTGAACAGCTAAGTTTGCAGTATAAAAAATAAAGTTTAAGTGTTCTGTAAGGTTATAGTCTTTGTAATTGATTGATAATTACATAAGATAACTCTACTTAGTTTTCACTTCTGTTATTTGTAAGAAGAAAATAAAATTCAATTGAAATAAGTAAAAATCGAATGCTTCTGAAATGTAGCACACTGTTTACATTTACCTAACCTTTTCTTATTAGTGATATGATTATTTTGATCATTTAGACAGTTTTAATTTGCATTAGAAAAGTAATAAAATTATTTTATTAAAATCTCTTGAATAATAAAAATTATTTTCTTTTCTAGTTGTCAACAATAGGTAGATGTGAATATGAGAAAACATGTGCCCTCTTAGTTCAGCTGTTTGACCAAGCAGCACAAACATACCAGGAACTTTTGAGTTCTCAGAACCCTTCACAGTTAGATGTTGCTGTCCAGGAAGGTAAATAAACCAAAGTATTGATAATGCGATTCATGCATATGATATGTGAGGTATATTAAAAATGATTCCAAATTTTACTATAAAAGTTTATTGAGTGAACAGTTGGGCTTACTAACCTAATCACCTTCAAAGTACCTTCCTTCTGCTTGCACACACTTGCTCCATCATTCTTGCCAAACTTTGAAACATTCTTTAAAATTTTGTTTTTTTAGGGAATGTAGAACTGCTTTGATATTTTCTGTGACATTATCCATTTTAGTAAAACAATGACTGAAGCCCCATTTTCAGTTATGGACCAGCCAAAAGTCTGATGGTGCAAGGTTGTGGGAGTAAAGAAGCTACTACCTGACTGTGATATATTTACATATTTGTTTATTTATTTTTTTGCAGCCAAGAACTGTGGAACTGCCCATTGCCTTGGTGCAGGATCCATCCATCTTTCTATTTTTGGGGCTGTCTTCACCTCACATTCTCATACAAATGTGTCAAAACATCAGTATAGTAACCATCAGTAATGCTTCACCCCTAGTCACAATTTTGTGGTGCACTATACCAGGGGTGGCCAACAAGTCGATTGCGGTTTTAATTTCAGTCAATCACAACAAAATTTTAAACATATATAAAAAAGATCCCCAGGGTCCCTTCTACTTCTGTCTGTCTCTCTCTCTCTCTCTCTCTCTCTCTCTCTCTCTCTCTCTCTCTCTCTCTCATGGTAATTCAGATTTTTTTATTTTTTTTTATTTTGGCTAGGGCAGCAGAACTCTCAGGCTTCTTTGCACCATGCAGCTAATAATAATAATAATAAATAGATTAGTCAAAATATTATTATTATGCGCCCCACTGCATGTGCTTATTAAGATCCATTGAACGACATGACTACTCTTGTCGTCACGCAATTATGTTGTGGAGAGCGTGTGTAGGTGTTGAATTATTATTTAGCTTACCTAATATTAATAACTGGACAGTACTTATACGTTAACTTTATTCGATTTAAAATGATACTACGAAAAAGAGTAAAACGTATCATTTTCATCAAGTGGGAAGAATACTTTTTTGTAACGATAAAAGAAAAATGTTGTTGTTTGATTTGCAATGCTTCTGTGGCTATACCCAAAAAAGGAAATTTAAAAAGGCACTTCAACGCATTCCATGGTAAATACCAATCGGATTTTCCGCCTAATAGGGACCTTAGAAAAAATAAAACTTAAATCCTGATTATTCACACAACAAAATTTCTTCGTGACACCTAATTTGCAATCTAAAGCAGTAACTGTAGCATCATTTAAAGTGAGTCATCTTCTTGCAAAAAAATGCAAACCATTTTCTGATGGTCAATTCATCAAATACACATTTTTAGAAATAACGGATTCTTTTTTTGAAAATTTTAAGGACAAAAATGAAATTAAAAGTGGTCTTCAAGAGCTGCAGTTATCTCGAAATGCTGTGATGTGACGTATCGAAAAAATGAGTAAAAATGTGAGCGAACAATTGTGCGCTCACATTGCTAATTATGTGTCCTTTTCTTTACAACTGGATGAATCTACAGACATCAGTTGATACAGCTCAATTGCTCATTTTTGTTCATATGGGTTTTGGTGATTCTGCCACTTGAGAAGAACTGCTGGGTATAGTTTCGTTAAAAGAAAGAACTAGAGGTCCAGATGGAGCTAAAGCAATGACAGGGCATCTTACCGGATTCATCGCATTTTGCCAAAAGGATGATGCATTCCCAGATTTTTTGAGTTGCCACTGTCTCATCCACCAACAAGTGTTAACCAGCAAAAGATTAAATACTAAAAGTGTTATGGACATAGCTTTCAAAATTGCAAATTCCATCAGAGGACAATCTCTTCAAAGGAGACTTTTCAAAATGCAAGATTGTACCCACAGATATGAGGTAGTTGAGTCAGAATAAATCTCTACAGAGATTTCGAAATTTGCTGAATGAAATTAAAAAATTTGTTGATCAAACCTTTTTTGGGGAAATGATTATCAGCAGCTACGGAGTATTTGTGTGTAGATCACACAAATCTAGCTTTTTTGGCAGATTTTACCAGTAAATTAAGTGATCTGAATTTGCAATTACAAGGAAAAAATAAAAATGTTAGTGACATGATTCGTAGTATTTCTGCATATAAATATCAATTTTTGGCAATGACTAAGGATCTCAAAGAAAAAAAAATTTGATCATTTTGCAAATAGGCATAACCCCTGGCCTTGTGGCCGTGAAGGGCTTATTGCAATGTAGCCATTGTATTACTATTATTATTATTATTGCAATAAAGATTTCTATCATTTGCAAAAATATCCTGTTTTTGAATTTAATAGTGAGAAATATGTTTCTGAAATTGAGAAAGTTGTGGACGATTTTGAAACCAGATTCAGTGATTTTAAAACAATTGAAGACATTGTTTAATATATTTCTTATCCATTTAATGTCAACTTAGATACAAAACAAATTTCAGAAAAAATTGCTGAGATTTTTCACATGGAGAAACAAAAATATATTACTTGAAAATGAAATTATTACATTGCGAAACAATATCTTCCTAAAAGCCAGATCATCAAAAAAAAGGCTTTTGGAAATATGTTTGCCGAGAAAATTACTCAAATGTCAAAAAATGCAGTAAACTTTTAAATTCCTGTTTTGATTCTACATATTTATGTGAATTGGCCTTTTCGTATTTGAAACACACAAAGACGAAGAATTACTCTGCTCTTATGATTCAGATTTGCACATAGAAGATTCCTTACGGTTGTCCTTATCACAGTATATCCCCGATTTTTATAGTTTGGCAGATGACATGAACACAAACTTTGCATAAATTAAAATTTCAAATACGTATGAATTTAAAATAAGAATTCTGAATTGTATTTAATTTTAAAATTTATAAACAACATTTTTCAATATGTGTTGATTAACTTTTTTAATCATGTGCAATGAAATTCTTGAGATGGTAGATTGCGGCACATTTTGAAGAAAAAAAGTAGATCACATCACAAATTAAGTTGGCCACCCCTGCATTATACAATACCCTCATTTCTGAGAAAAATGATCAGTATTACTTTGACATTGGATTTTATTGCACCAGACTTCATGGGCCTTGGAAAATTTTTGTGTGCCATTTGGATGACCTTAGTCTTGAGATTGTAGGTGAACACCCAACTCTGATCCGTACTGGCCACTTTTCTTAGGAAGCTCAGATTCTGCATGGATCTTTTGAAAAAAATCACATAGGTTGGCTTTCTTGCAGTCCATTTGATTACCCGACAGCAAGTGTGGAACAGACTTTGCACGCAGTGATGCCTCCCTTAAACTTGTGTCAGGATTGTGTGTACTGAACCTACAGACTGTTCACCTTCTTGAGCAATCTCAACAGTCATTTACCTATCATTTTACACAAGTTTCTTAACTTTTGTTGTTTTTTGTTGTCGAAGGGCATCTGTTGCAAGGTTCGTCTTCCATTTTTCCTGCATGTTTATTAACCACTCAAACTGCTGGTTTTTTTTCAAAGAATCATCTCCATAAACTTGGTGTAATGCTTGCAGTATCTCTGTAGCACTTTTCTCAAGAACTTTGTATTAGTATGCTGTTCAAAGTGTAACATTCTGCAGTAAATTGGTTGTGACACACGAGTGAAGTGGTCGAGCCAGTTTTTGCTTGGCTACATGCAAAATCATGGTCAATGTCAATGCCCCATGAAACCTTACATCCATAGCATCAACCATTTAAATGCCAGCATACAATTCTGGAAAGTTTTTTGAATGTACGTCATATACATACATATACAGTAGGCCCCCGTTATAACGCGGGTCGCTTTACGCTGATTCGCTATAACGCTGTTCTTATATTATAACCGGATCTGATTATAACGCTGTCACAGATCACCATAACGCTCTTTTACAGATTACATTTTTGACATATTAACGAAATCGTTTCATTTGATGGAGTCGATAGCTTGAAAATGAATATCAAAACAGCATTAAAACGTTTCCCACGCCGACTTGAGAAATTTTCCCACGCTCAGTGAAATTTTCTCGCACGCTAATTTAGTTTCAGTACAGTGACTTGTTACGTAATTCCGAGATCAACATTTTAAAAAATGATCAAGTATATTGCTTGTAATATTTGCGTTATATGCATTTATCCGAAGTTTAGACATCGTGCGTAACGGAAAGTTTACTTGAACATTGTATCGTAATTAATTCAACCAACGCAGTTACATTTTCGAAGAGCTAATAATGACTGAAAGGAATGAAAAAGCAACAACGTCTGGGCGCAGTACGAAGACTATAAATGTAAGAAAAAGACTGAATTTGAAAATTAAATTAGACGTTTTGAAGCGAATCGATTCCGGTCAACGACAAACGGATGTGTGCCATAATTTAGGACTTGCAACTTTAACTGTAAGAACAATTATAAAAAAATAAAGAATTAATTTTTGCAGCGGGAAAGATAGCTGTTCCACTGCAAGCAACTAGGGCTAGGCCGGCTATTAGGATTGAAATGGAAAGACTTTAATTTTATTGAAGATAATATTCCAATGCAGAATTCAGTTAAGTTAAATATTAAAAAAAAGCGAGAGAGAGAAAGAGATTAGCCAATATGATGATCTGAAGAAAACTCGCCTAAAAAAAAAAAATGTGGAACCATTTAAAACTGGTAAGGGCTGGTTGATTAGATTTAAAATCCAGGGAGAAGCCACAAGTGCAGATCAAGGAGCCGAAACTTTCAAAAAAGAACTTGTTAAAATTATTGAAGAGGGGTATTATGTGTTATCCTTCTCAACAAGTTTTTAACATAGATGAAGCAGGACTTTTGTGGAAATGAATGCCTAAAAGAAGTTTCATATTGAAAGAAGAAAAAAATATGCCAGGTTTCAAAGCGGCGAAGGATCGGTTGACTTTATTGTTGGTTGTAACGCTGCGGGGGATTTAAAATTAATACCCCTTTTAGTTTATTTGGAAGAGGGCCAAAGTTCAACTCAAAATTTACACATTTTTCATGATTAAATTCATCAATTAAATTAAATTCATTATTTTAATTGGAATTTTAAATTTACTTTTGAAATGCAAGTAGTTACCACATAATTATACGTATGCAATGCAGAATATTTTATATGTGCAAATATTTGAATATTAAATATTTTGACCGACATTTGTGCATCTTTTCATTACTGTTTATTATTCATTAGGAAATATCCTATGGCACCGACCGCAGCTCATAAATACATATGTTACCTTATGGGAAAGCGGCGCTCACTTAGCGCTCTGTTTTTCCGGAACGAATGATCAGCGTTAAGCGGGGGATCACCTGTATATATATATATATATATATATATATATATTAGCATTAGCATTAGTAGAGGCATTTGATGCAAGAAAGCAAGCTTATGCAGCATCAGCCAAAAAAAAAAAAAAAAATCCACTTCCACTTCACCCCTCTGTTCGTTCAAAATACCTGTCCAGCTGAGCCTTAAACTTATTTAGGCTATCAACATCCACGACAAGGGATGGAAGTCTGTTCCACCAACCACCTGCTGGCTAAAGGCAAATTTCCGCACGTATATCCTATATCTGTCTTTCCTCAATTTGAATTTATGCCCTCTCAGGTGATTATTCTGAGCGAGAGGAAGAATCCCATCAGCATTGAGTGTGCTCAAACCATTCAAGGCTTTATACACCTCTATCAGATCACCTCGCTGGTGCCTAGTCTCCAGACACTGTAATTTGCAAAACTTAAGCCTTTCTTCGTAAGAGCACCCCTTTGTTCCATTCACTAATCTTGTTCCCCTTCTCTGTACTCGTTCCATCACCTCTACATCCTTCTTGAAATGAGGCCTCCAGACCTGTATAAAGTACTCTAGGTGTGGCCTGACCATTGCCTTATACAAGGGAATAATCACCTCCTTATCCCTGCTAGAAAAATTCCTATATATCATTGACAATACACCATGAGCTACTCTTGCAGCCCGTCTGCACTGCTCAGAGAACTTCATATCTGCCTGCACAACCACCCCCAGGTCCTTTTCATTCTCTACCACTGTCAGTGTAGTACCACAGAGTTGATACGTTGCTCTGGGGTTGCTGTTTCCCATATGTAGTACTTTACATTTGTCAATGGTAAACTTCATTTGCCACCTCTCAGCCCATCTGCTCAACCTTTCCAGATCCTGTTGCAGCAGCATAGTGTCAGTAGTGTCCTTGACAACCCTGACTACCTTTGTATCGTCTGCAAACTTCGACATTAAGCTTGATATACCCTCATCAATATCATTTATGAATACAGAAAACAATAATGGACCCAACACTGAGCCCTGAGGGACTCCACTAATAACATTAGTCCACGACGAGCAGTGTCCGTTGATTACCACTCTCTGTCTTCTCCCCCTCAGCCATCCCTTTATCCACAGCAGCAATTTGCCTCCAATGCCACACTGCTCCAATTTGTGCAGCAGTCTTCCATATGCAACAGTATCAAAAGCCTTTATAAGATCCAAGTATATAATATCAAAGTTATTCCCTGCATCCAGTTTCTTTGTGACTGCATCATAGTATCCAATCAAATTGGTCAGGCAAGACTTCCCCTTAACAAAACCATGCTGTGTCCGAGCTATAACTGAAGTCTTGTCTAAATGATCCTGCAGTGCTTCTTTAACTAGTGCCTCCATTAATTTTCCTGGAACAGAAGTTAAACTCACAGGTCTATAATTACTTGTGTCAGCCTTTGATCCTCCTTTGTGAATTGGGGTGACATTTGCACATCTCCAGTCTGTGGGTACCTCCCCTGAGTCCAAGGAAGCTCTCATAATTATGGCCAAGGGTTTGCTTACTTCCATTGCTGCCTCTTTTAATATAACTGGATAGATCCCATCCACCCCGGGTACCTTTCTTGTGTTTATCTTCAACAATTTCTCCTCCACTTTACTCTCATTTATTACAAGATTCTCTAGCTTACTGCTAGAGTTGAAAGCCACCTCTGGCTTTCCCCTCGCTAAATAACTCCTCATGTGTGAATGTCGATGCAAAATATTCATTTAGTTTGTTAGCTACCTGAGCAGGATCATCAACAGTTGACCCATTGATATCAAGTGGACCAATCTGATTCATCCCCTTCCTTCTAGAGTTTACATAAGTAAAGAACTCTTTGCTGTTTTTCTTTGCATCCCTTGCCAAAGATTTCTCGTAATCTGCCTTCGCCTGCCTAACTTACTTTGTAACTTGGTTACAGATCAACTTGTATCTATCATAGGCTTCTGTGTCATGTGTTAATTTGTATGTATCCCATGCATGTTTCTTCTCTGCCATATGCCTCATCAGTTCATTTGACATCCATTTAGGCCTAAACCTTGAACAATATTTCTTAGTTGGTATGTCAAGCCTAGTAGCTTCCAAGATAAGTTCTTTGAATGCTTCCCATTTTGCATTTGCTGTTGGTAACATCATCAGTTAGTCCCACTGTATAGAATTTAAATACTGTCTCAGTCCATCGTAGTCGCCTTTACGAAAGCAATAACCCTTCCCTTTACCCCTAATGGTAGTTACCTCTTTGAGTAAATCCCACTTCAGCACACTGTGATCACTGCCACCTAGTGGTTCATTTATCTGCAGATTCTTAATGCATGAAGAATCACTGCTGATAATCAAATCAAGAGTATTCCTCCGTCTAGTTTCCTCCTGAACATGCTGATGTAGAAAACAATCATCCAATAAATCCACAAAAGCCTTGCTAGTGTGTGAGTGACCAGCCCCCAAATTCCAGTCAATATCTGGGAAATTAAAATCTCCCATTATAAGACTCTGATTTACTGGCCCACTCTATTTCCCTGTACAGTTTCTTATTATACTCATCAGAGTCATTAGGCCAATAGTACACTCCTACTCTCAATTTTGATCTCCCAATGCTTATGTCACACCAAACTGACTCGACACTGCACTGTCCAGCGATGTCCACTGGCTTCACTTCCTTGAATTTTATGTATTTCTTAACTAATACCATAACCCCTCCCCCCTTCCTATCCAGTTCTGCATTCCTTATATCTGTGTGACACCATGCCTCTGATATCCCAACAATATCTGCCTTTGATGTTTTGAGCAATACCTCAAATTCATCAAATTTATTTACTAAACTCCTAGCATTGGGTACACACAAGTGTACATGCACCTATTTCTATTTTTAGCTACCCTAACACAACCCATGTGTTTTCTTGTACCGCAATGACTCCCAGCAGTCTCTGAAATATCCTGCATCTTGTTTTTCAGGCTTGTGCTCATTCCAATAGAAGCAGTGCAAGAATCTCTTTCACCTCTGCCAGTGGTTACTGTTAATCTATTCGTCTTTGTCTGCCCCCAAGCTAGCAGTTTTCCGACCCAAATATACCTTTACATTATATATATAACATTTACATTATATATATATATATGTATATATATATATAATGTAAATGTTATGTATTGTAGTTAAAAGTTATTGTTTGGATGTTCTGCTAATGAAAGGCAAAGTTGGGAAGATAATTAGGATAAAAATAGAAACTCCTGCCCTCGTATTAAATTAATAGCTCAGAGTGTGGAAGAATTTTAGTTGTAGAAAAGTAAACAGTATATGATTGAAGAATATAAAGCTGGTGCTCAGGTTATATGGGGGCACAAAATTTCCCATTTGTGTTAGTAACGGCCCTGGACATATACAGTTTACTTTGTTACAACTAAAATTCTTCCACACTCTGAGCTTTTAGTGCAATATGAGGGTAGGAGTGTCTATTTCTATCTTAATTACCTTCCTAACTTTGCCTCCCATTAGCAAAACAGCCAGAAAATGACTTTCAACTATAACACATAGCATTTACAAAAAAGAAATATCAGCATCAGCATTAGTAGAGGCATACGTTGCAAGAAAGCAAGCTTATGCAGCGTCAGCAAAAAAAAACACAGCTCAGTCTTCACTTATCATTTAGCCTATCAACTTCCACAACAAAATATGGAAGTCTGTTCCACCAATTGGCTACCCACTGGCTAAAGACAAACTTCCGAACATCTATCCTACAACTGTCTTTCCTCAATTTGAATTTATGCCCTCTCAGGTGATTATTCTGAGCAAGAGGAAGAATCCCATCAGCATTGAGCATGCTCAAACCATTAAAGGCTTTATAAGCCCCAATCAGATGACCTCGCAGGGGCCTGGTCTCCAGACATTGTAATCTGCAAAACTTAAACCTTTCTTCATAAGGCAACCCTTTGTTCCATTCACTAATCTTGTTGCCCTTTCTTTGTACTTGTTCCAACAGCTCTACATCCTTCTTAAAATGAGGCATCCACACGTGTATACAGTACTCAAGTTGTGGCCTGACCATTGCCTTATACAAAGCGATAATCATGTCCTTATCCCTGGTAGAAAAATTATTCGTGTTTATGATTGAGAAGACACCATGAGCTACTCTTGCAGACTGTCTGCACTGCTCAGAAAACTTCATATCTGCCTGCACAATTACCCCCAGGTCCTTTTCATTCTCTACCACTGTCAGTGTAGTACCACAGAGTTGATACATTACTCAGGGGTTCCCATATGTAGAAGTTTACATTTGTCAATTGTAAACTTCATTTGCCACCTCTCAGCCCATCTGCTCAACTTTTCTAGATACCGCAACGTACTGTCATTAGTGTCCTTAGCAAGGCTGCCAACCTTCATATCGTCTGCAAACTTGGACATTAAGTCTTATCAATATCATTTATAAATACAGAAAACAACAATGGACCCAACACTGAACCCTGAGGAATTCCACTAATAACAATAGTCCATGAAGAGCGGTGTTCATTGATTACCACTCTGTCTTCTCCCACTCAACCATCCCTTTATCCATAGCAGCAATTTTCCTCCAATGCTACACTGCTCCCATTTGTGCAGCAGTCTTCCATGTGCAACAGTATCAAAAGCCTTTCTAAGATCCAAATATATGATATCAAAGTTATTCCCTGCATCCAGTTCGTTTGTAACCACATCATAGGGCCCTCCGTAGTGTGGGCAGGAGCAGCAGTGCGTAGCTCACGCTTCTTGATTAGGCCGGGGTTCGAGCCCGTAACCACCAAATATGGAGGATGTGGAAAGGTCAGGGAATGACCACCGAATATCCCTGGAGCAATATAGCCTTAGTTGCTAATGCTCCTAAAAACCAAACAACAACCACATCACACTATCCAATCAAATTTGTTCTGACAAGACTTTCCCTTAACAAAACCATGCTGTGTCAGAGCTATAACTGCAGTCTTGTCTAGATGATCCTGCAGTGTTTCTTTAACCAGAGCCTCCATTAATTTCCTTGGAACAGAAGTTAAAATTGTTAGTTTAACTTCTAACAGGTCTATAATTACTTGTGAATCTCTTTGATCCTCCTTTGTGAATTGGGATCACATTTGAACATCTCCAGGCCATGGGTTCTCTTCAACATCACTGTTGAAGAGATGAAGTAAAGAAGCTATCTCTTCTTTTTCTTCGCATACAAGCCTTTGTAGCATCAAATCCCATCTTATAAAATTTGTCGTATCTTGATGCTACGTTCATCATTCAGATCTCCATTCAAAATCGCCTCACAGGCCATGTCATTGCCCCCGAAAAACTCTCTCCAATTCTTCTGTGGAAAATTATTTTGGTGCCACTTTAGAATTGTTTCCCTCTTCCTAATATGCAGTTTGCTCTTCGATTAACACTGTTGTTCTTTGCCGCTGACTGCCTTAGAGGAGCTGTTTGCACATGTTTATGTGAGACAATAGAGTGAGCACTGCAGCATATAATATATGCTGTTGCTGTGTTCTCATAGCCTAGGTATGCATACATTTTTATGTACGCGTACCTAGGCTATGACAATGCAGCATATACAAAGGGTACTAGGAAAGTTTTGCAATATGACGCAACAATGAATCACAGGAAGCTGCTTGTTGCTTCATGTTGAGACATGTTCATACGTGCATAGTAGCCGCCGCGCCAAGTCGATGGGCTCAGTTATTCATTAGTAATGAGAGTGTAAAGTGCTTGCGATGGCATGGTGGTCACGAAATGAGATAAGGACAGTTTTGCGGTATAATTTTGTGCGTGGTTTAACCATAGACCAGTGCTTAGAAGAAATGACTCTTGCACTAGATGATGATTGTCCACATCGTACAATGATATTCAGGTGGTATAGAGAATTCCAAAGGGGAAATTTCACTCTGGAGGATTCTGAGAGGCCGGGAAGGCCACGAACGTCAGTTACGGAGGAAAACGTTACTGCTGTGAGGAAAATGCTTGACGAAAACAGGCGAGTGACCTACCAACAGATAGAGGATACTTTGGGCCTAAATGCACCAGCAATTCGTTTGATTCTGCAAGATCATTTGCACGTGAAGAAACTTTGTTCTCTCTGGGTGCCGCATCAACTGACTGAAGAGCAGATGACACGACGTGTGACTTGGTGCCGGGAGATGTTAAAAATGTTTGATAAGGGACAACCTCGGTATGTGAACAACATCGTGACAGGTGACGAGACTTGGCTGTACTATTACGATCTGCCGACCAAGGCTCAAAACAAAGTTTGGGTCTTTGATGATGACGACACACCCGTAATTGTCAGAAAATCCCGATCTGTAAAGAAGAAAATGATAGCTGTATTTTTCAAATCGAGTGGAATTGTGGAACGTGTCGTTTTGGACACGCAGAAGACAGTCACAGCTAAGTGGTATACTGAACAATGCCTGCCTAGACCCAAAGTCATTGGATCTATGAAGAACCTGCGGCCAAAGTCAAGAATGGACACCTGGTACCTCCATCACAATAATGCTCCAGCTCACCGCGCCAAAGCCTGCACTGAATATTTGACCACGACAGGACTGAAACCTCTCGAGCACCCTCCCTACAGTCCGGACCTTGCTCCCTGCGACTTTGCACTGTTCCCGCATGTGAAAATGAAGCTAAAAGGGAGGCGGTTTTCCAGTGATGAGGACCTTCTACGGGCTTGGAACAACGAGTGTGCTTTACTCCCTAGTGAAACTTGGCAGAACTGGTTTAAAGATTGGTTTCGGAGGATGGAGAGGTGTATTGAATGTAGAGGAAATTACTTTGAAAAAATTAAATAAACAAAGCTGTATTGCAAAACTTTCCTAGTACCCTTTGTATGTAGATTACGTTTCTAGGCTATTGAATGAGTATTAATATGTACGGTAAATGTTCAACATAAATTTAATTGAAAACCATGCTGTTTGAAGCCGTGCTAAGCAAGGTATTGCAGTATATTTTTAAAACAGGACATGATCTAGCCAAAGAGGATGCCTTTGTGAGTGCTAGGTGTTTGAGTGTCAAGAAATTAGGTGTCAGCTTAGTGTTCTGATTGGATTCTATGAGAGCTTGAAGTGTAGGGTAAATTCCCTCGAAGAAATTAATATGAGGGGCCCTAAGCTCTCAGCTGCCCAGCTCAACGACAGAGCTCACTCCTGTGCATCAGGCCAAACAGAGGATGTGCTGGTCTCAAAGGAACTAGTTATTGTTGGTAACTCTATTGTCAGGGAGATGGGGAACATACTATGCAAGAAGAATGACATTAAGAGTAAGAGATCTGCAGATTTACTAAAGAAGTACAGGTAAATGTTGAAAAAAAGTTGTGAGTTATGGTTCAATTTGAAAGTGTCTGCAATTCTGCCCAGACACAATAGGAGGGAGTATATGATGAGAGCCTTGTTGATCAATTCGGCCCTGGAGAGATTGTTCAAGGCTAAGGGGTAGAATATTTTTCATCCTGGTCTGTGCTTGTTGACAGGAGAGACTGTTTCGATAGGAATGGAATACACTTAAATAGAAATGGTGCAAGAATATTTGCTGATGCTATCGACGCAGTGTTCGGTGGGTCAGAAAACTGCTAACTTCTGGGGATACACAGACTAAGAGGTTAACAGTGGCCGTAGGCAGAGGCAAAAATGATTTTTGCACTTCTATTAGAATGAGCAGCAGCCTGGAAAGCAAGTTAATGGAGATTTCCAGGACTGCTGGGAGTCACAGTGGAACAAGTAAATACACGGGCTGTGTTAGGGTAATTAAGAGCAGGAATAGGTGCATGTACACCAATGCTAGGAATATAGTTAATAAATTTGATGAGCTTGGAAATCTAGTCAAGACATTGAAGGCAGATATTGTTGGGATATCAGAGACATGGTGTCACACAGATATAAGCAGTGCAGAATTGGAATTTGGGAAGTACAATATGTACAGGAAGGATAGACAGGAAGGGAGGAGAGGTTATGCTGTTAATTAAGAAACACATAAAATGTAAGGAAGTGCATCCAATTGATGTATGGACAATGGAGTGTCGAGTCTGTTTGGTGTGAAATAAGCACTGGCAAAGAAAAAAATGAGAGTAGGTGTGTGTTATAGGCCTAATGAATCTGATGAATATATAATGAGCAATTGTGCAAAGAAATAGAGTGGGCCAGTAAATCAGAATGTCTTATAATGGGGGATTTTAACTTTCCAGATATTGACTGGAACTTGTGGGTTGGTCACTCGCACACTAACATTACTTTTGTGGATTTATTAGATGACTGTTTTCTACAGCAACATGTTCAAGAGGCAACCACTGGGAGTAATACTTATCTGATTATCAGCAGTCATTATTCATGCATTAAGAATTTGTAGATAAAAGATCCAGTCTGTGACAGTGATCACATTGTACTGATGTGGGAATTACTTAAAGATGTAACTACCATCAAGGCTAAAGGGAAGGGATTTGCTTTCGTAGAGGTGACTACAGAGGTCTCAGACAGTTTTTAAATTCTGTACAGTGGGATGAACTGATAATGTTACCAACATTGAATTCTAAATGGGAAGCCTTCAGGGACTTAATTTTGGAGGCTACTAAGCTTTTCATTCCAACTAAGAAATACTGTTCAAGATTTAGGCCTAAATGGATGTCAAATGAATTAATGAGGCTTGTGGCAGAGAAGAAGAATGTATGGGATGCATATAAAGTATCAGGTGTAACAGAAGCCTATGGCAGGTATAAACTAGTCTGTAATCAAGTCACAATGGAGGTTAGTCAGGCAAAGACAGATTACGAGACATTTTTGGCAAAGAATGCAAAGAAAAACAGCAAAGAGTTCTTTACTTATGTAAACTCTAGAAGGAAAGGAATGAATCAGATTGGGCCACTTAACATAGATCTTTTGACTGGTGATGATCAAGCTCAGGTAGATGACAAACTGAATGTGTATTTTGCATCTACATTCACACATGAGGAGTCATTGAATGAGGGGAGTGCCAGAAGTTTATCAAATGCTAACATGGAGCTAAGTGATTTTGTAATAACTGAAAGCAAAGTGTAGAAGAAATTGTTGAAGATAAACATAAAAAAGGCACCCGGGGTAGATGGGATCTATCCAGTTATATTAAAGGGGGCAGCAGTGGAAGTAAGCAAACCATTAGCCTTAATTATGAGAGCTTTCTTGAACTCAGGGGAGGTCCCCATGGACTGGAGGTGTGCAAATGTATCACGAATTCACAAGGGGGTTCAAAAGGTGACACAAGTAACTACAGTTCAACTTGTTACTTCAACTGTTAGTTCAACTTGTGTTCCGGGAAAAATAACGGAATCACTGGTTAAAGAAGCATTGCATGATCATCTAGACAAGACTGCAGTAATAGTTAAGATGCAAACCTATTAGTAACTTGCTGTTATTCCCACATTGCAAAAATTTATACAGGACATGTCAAAAACTTTACTGAAATGTGTGCAAAGCTATTCTTTCTTTCCAGTTTTTTTCTGGCATTCTCATCATATCTAATTTGTTTAGTCAGATTATCTGTACTTAACAAAATCATGCTGGGATTCCCATATTTTTTACCTGTCCAGATGATCTACTACTACATCCTTAATTAAGGACTCCATGATCTTCCCTCTTCCCTAGCACAGGAGTCAAACTGATAGGTTTGTGGTTGCATATTTCACTCTTTGACGTATCTTTTTGAATAGGCTAAACATTCATTAAAAATCTAGAGTAACATTGGCATAAATCCACTAATGCCCTCAATATAACTATTAAAGGTTTTCTTGGGTTTTTTTTTTTTTTTTTTCCAGTATGTAACAGATTATGTCAGTTTCTGATGTCCTGTTCCTACCTCACATGTCAGTGTGTGGGCAGAATATTTGTTTAGCTTATTAGTAACCAGTTCAGAACCAGTATGGTTGATTTCTTTCCTTTCCTTTAGTGTTAACATAAGTGAAGAAATATTTGTTACTTTCCTTAGCGCTTCTAGCGAAAGACTTGCAATTTGCCTTATCATTACTAAACATTGAGGAACATAAGTTAACTATATGTATCAGGCTCTGCTGATAATCTGTAATCATCCCACACATCTTTCTTCTTTGACACTAGTCATTTCTTTTGTCATCCATTTTAGCATATACACCCCAAAAATACGAGTTTGTTGTTGTAAAAATCTTAGCTGTGTATGGAATAACTACCTTAAACATTTCCTCTTCAGAATTTGCATTTTTTTAAAATCCATTTCATCCTACTGGAAAGAACTGTAATGGTGTCTAAGATGATTTTAATCACTACTGTAAACAAAAACTCTTGCCCCCCCCCTCCCCATTCTTTAAATATATACCATTTCAATGTATTTTGATAACTGCTCACTTGTGGTTTCTAATATGTGTTGGATCATCACTGGTAATCGTATTTTTCTCTTGTGGTATCTCTAACATACTGAAACATCTCGTTTGATCCTTGAGGTTATCACAGATATTCTCTCAGATATGCCAGACAAGCTGTACTTGCTACCTAGGGGTCTAAAATGCTGATATTCGGGTGAAATTCAAGTCAAGTGGATCCAATTTGGAAGAAGTCCAGACAGTCTGTGACAGCAAAATCCTCTGCTTGCACCTTCACGATGGTGGGACTGTTAGTAATCCTGGATATAACCTCCATGCACAAGCACACTGTAGGTGACCACCAGGTGTGAACCAACTTAAGCAGGTGCAAAGGTGTGGCACCCACACATGGAGGAAAGCCATCCCTCTGTGTTACCAGACAATACTAGTTAGTAGATGACTTTCATCAACCAGTGCAATACCGCCCCTTTGCTTATTGGATGCTTAAATTGGTGGAACCCTTGTTTAGTCTCCAGAGCTAAGTCTGGTCAACCCTTCCTCATCTCTTCCATCATGCAGTATGACTGATTACTTTTGAGGTTATGATGAACATCATGGCAAGATCCAATTTTCCTTACATTTTGAGGGTACATCTCTAAAATGGTATTCGCAGGCCGGCCGCTAGTTAGCTGTAACCGCTAGCTACACCAGGCCGAACCTATTGGAAACTCTTTAGGAGGCTTCCGGATCAGCTAGTGTATAATCTTGCTACTTCTACTCTGCCAGAAGTGACTGGAGGGAGTCCAAGTAGTGTGTATGTGGGGGGCATTGTCGAGTTATATCAAGGATCTGGGTATATTCTTACCATGTGTATGCCACATCTAAAAATTTCATTACTTCATACAGCATATTCCACTTCTCCCCCCCACACTTTTTCTTACTATTCAATGCACCATGAATTGTCAAACTAATAGAGTAAGCTTATCTACGAAAAGATCTAAACCTCCCAAACACATCCTAGTTCATTTCACAAATATATGTGGTCTCAATTCTAATCTCACTGATGTCCGTTGCACGGATTGTTCATTTACCTACAAGAATACTGGACAATCCTAACTATATAGCTAACACGCTTGATCTTTTTCTCACAAACAGCCCTTCTAAGTACACGGGCAAAGTGAGTGGTCCTTTAGGCACCTCAGATCACAACTTGGTGATTGTCTCTTCTCCAATGGAACCTTTATCTCATGGCTATTCCCAACCTCGTGTTGTTTGGCATTACAATAACGCAAAATGGGATGACCTTCGAGATTTCTTTTCATTTGATGGAATAGTGTTTCAAAACTTCTGATGTCAACGTTTGCTCAGATCGTGTCAGTGAAATTATTCTTGTGGGAATGGAATCCTTTATTCCACACTCCACTTTAAAATTTTGTCCTCTTATCTAATCCTTGGTTTTCAAATAAATGTGCTAAGGCTGTTCAAGAGAAGAACATTACATATCGCAATTGGCTTGTTTAGCATTAGCATTAGTAGAAGCATTTGATGCAAGAAAGCAAGTTTATGCAGCATCAGCCAAAAAAAAAAAAAAAAAACCACTTCCACTTCACCCCTCTGTTCGTTCAAAATACCTGTCCAGCTGAGCCTTAAACTTATTTAGGCTATCAACTTCCACGACAAGGGATGGAAGTCTGTTTCACCAACCAACCACCTGCTGGCTAAAGGCAAATTTCCGCACGTCTATCCTACATCTGTCTTTCCTCAATTTGAATTTATGCCCTCTCAGGTGATTATTCTGAGCGAGAGTAAGAATCCCATCAGCACTGAGCATGCTCAAACCATTCAAGGCTTTATACACCTCTATCAGATCAATTCGCTGGTGCCTAGTCTCCAGACACTGTAATTTGCAAAATTTAAGCCTTTCTTCGTAAGAGCACCCCCTTTGTTCCATTCACTAATCTTGTTGCCCTTCTCTGTACTCGTTCCAGCAGCTCTACATCCTTCTTGAAATGAAGCCTTCAGACATGTATACAGTACTCTAGGTGTGGCCTGACCATTGCTTTATACAAGGGAATAATCACCTCCTTATCCCTGCTAGAAAAATTCCTATATATCATTGACAATTCACCATGAGCTACTCTTGAAGCCCGTCTGCAATGCTCAGAGAACTTCATATCTGCCTGCACAACCACCCCCAGGTCCCTTTCATTCTCTACCACTGTCAGTGTAGTACCACAGAGTTGATACGTTGCTCTGGGGTTGCTGTTTCCCATGTGTAGTACTTTACATTTGTCAATGGTAAACTTCATTTGCCACCTCTCAGCCCATCTGCTCAACCTTTTCAGATCCTGTTGCAGCAGCATAGTCAGTAGTGTCCTTGACAACCCTGCTTACCTTTGTGTCATCTGCAAACTTCGACATTAAGCTTGATATACCATCATCAATATCATTTATGAATACAGAAAACAATAATGGACCCAACACTGAGCCCTTAGGGACTCCACTAATAACATTAGTCCACGACGAGCAGTGTCCATTGATTACCACTCTCTGTCTTCTCCCCCTCAGTCACCCCTTTATCCGCAGCAGCAATTTGCCTCCAATGTCACACTGCTCCAATTCTGCAGTTTCATTTTCTGCCTACACCAAAGCTCACAATTGTAAAGCAGTTATTAATCAGTCCAAACTAGATTTTGAACAGACTAAGAGTAGAAAATTTGCTTCTTGCCCTAATGGTAGCCGAGCATTCTGGTCTCTTACCAAAGCTATTGGCCAGAACTTTTGCCCATTTCTGCTCCCACCTCGGTCAAAACCAGATGGTTCTGTTGTCACTTCAGCCAGGGAGAAAGCTGACCTGCTAGCATCCCATTTTTCTTCCAACTCATATATTAATGATCTTGGTAAAACACTTCCCACCATTATTAAACACTCCATTCAGTGCCTCCTGTGGTCTTCTGTCAGAAGGATTTTGATGAATGTTGATGCTAAGAAAGCTCCAGATCCTGATGGTATTTTTCCACTTGTTTCTAAAACGTGTGCTCCTGAACTTACTCCTGTTCTTTGCCACCTGTTTTCAGTTTCTTATTCCAAATGTGTTTTTCCTTCTGCTTGGAAATTTGCTCCTATCCAGCCAGTTACTAAAAAGGGTGACAAAATCCTCCCATCCAATTATCGTTCCATTGCAATTACTTCTACTCTTTCTATAGTAATGGAGAAATCAATTAACCGCCAACTCTTACACTACCTAGAAACCTTCCATCTGATCAACGATTTCCATTATGGATTCCATCAGTGTCCATCCACTGGTAATATTCTAGCTTATGTTACTCACTTATGGACAAATTCAATGGAAAAATTTGGTGAAACACTTGAAGTTGCTCTTGACATCTCAAAGGCTTTCGATCGTGTTTGGCATAAAGGTCTTCTAAACGATCTTCCATCTTATGGTTTGCCAACTGTTGTTTGTAATTGGTTATCCAGTTTTCTCTCTGACTGCTCAGAGGTTAGTGCTATATAGCTCTCTGTCTTCTAACTTCACTAATGCTGATGTCCCCCAGGGTTCAGTTCTTTCCCCTAACTCTTTGTATTATTCAGTTCGGTTCTTTCCCCCTCCTCTTGTATATTAATAACCTTCTTCCATTGACTGGAAATCTTATCCATAGTTTTGCTGATGATAGCACATTGTATTCCACTTTCCATTTTGAAAAACTTTGCCCTGCTCAATCTCCTTCAACTTCTTGAATATCCACTACCAATTCCTTAAATGCCAATCTGCAGGTAATTCTCCAGTGGGGCAAAGACAACTTAGCTGATTTCAACCCTTCTAAAACTCAGTCTTGTCTTATATCTTGCAAAAAAGGATTCTTCTGCTCCTATGCTTATCTTTAGTGACACTCCGATTTCTAGGCAAAATGATATATCTCTTTTGGGGATTACCCTGACTTCTAATCTCTCTAGGCACAAGCACAATACAAATATTGCTTCCTCTGCATCTAAAAAACTTGGTTTTCTCTTTCGCTCTCGGCGTTACTTTTCTTCCAAACAGCTGTTCACTCTGTACAAATCACAAATCTTCCCTACCATGGAATATTGTTCCCACATCTGGGGCAGTGCCCCCAAAACTTCTCTCAGGCTTCTATATTCCATTCAGAAGAGGGTAGTTAGGTTAATTAGTGACTCATCTCTAACAGAGTTTCTCCACTCGCTGTCTCATAGTTGGACTGTTTCTGCAGCATGCCTTTTCTACAGATTCTTCCCTGGGCACTGTTCTTCTGAATTGACTTCTATAATTCCCACTCTCTCTTTCAAATCAGTCCAAACAGTTGCGGCCACCAGCCAATATCCATTTACTATCCAACTACAAACTCATAGAACCAACTTTTCATCTTTTTCATTTATTCATTCAACTGCCGTTTTCTGGAGCAACCTTTCTTTATATGTATTTCCTGAAAATTACAGTCTACAGAAGTTCATGTCTAATGTCAACAGATATCTTCTTTTGTCTTCACAACCTCCAACCCAAGCACGGTACTAAGTACTACAAGTTCTAATACCTCTCGTGTTTGGGGTTTTCATAAAAGAAAAAAAAGCATGAATTTGTCATCTTAAATTTCCAGAAATGCCTATTCAGCAGTGATTATTCATGCATTAAGAATTTGCAGATAAAGGAACCACTGTGTGACAGTGGTTCCTTTATCTGCAATAATTCCCACAATGTACCAATGTGGGAATTATTTAAAGATGTAACTACCACCACTGAAGTTCTCTGAGCAGTGCAGACGGGCTGCCAGGGCAGGTCGTGGAGTCTTGTGAATCATATATGGGAATTTTGCTAGCAGGGACAGGAAGATGATTATCCCGTCGTACAAGGCAGTGGTCAGGCCACACCTAGAATACTGTGTACAGGTCTGAAGAACTCATTTTAGGAAGGATGTAGAGTTGCTAGAACAAGTCCAAATTAGGGCAACAAGATTGGTGAGGGGAACAACGTGGTACTCTTACCAAGAAAGGCATGAGGTCTGCAAATTGCAGCGCATGGAGAATACGCACGTGCAAGGTTATGTGATTGAGGTGTATAAGGTCTTGAATGGGTTGAGCAAGCTGAATGTTGATGGGATTCTTCCTCTTGCTCAGATTAAGAACCCAAGGGGGAAGGATAGATTCAAATTGAGGAAAGACTGTTGTAGAATAGATGTACAGAAATTTGCCTTTAGCCAACGGGTGGTTGATTGGTGGAACAGACTTCCATGTTTTGTTGTGGAAGTTGATAACCTAAATAAATTTAAGGCTGAGCTGGATTGGTGTTTGGATCGAATGGAGGGGTGAAATAGGAGGTTTTTTTTTTTTTTTTTTTTTAGCTGATGCTGCATATGCTTGCTTTCTTGCATTGCATGCCTCTACTAATGCTATGAGGTTAATGACTAATGCATAGTTCCAGGCAGTATTTTGAAAATTATCTCTCATAATAGAACATTCCGATTTGCTTGTCCATATCGTTGGTTTGTGAAGATGTTCAGTGTATTCTTGAAAGTCGTTTGCACTCATAATTTTTTTTTTTCTTGTGATTATGTATAACTGCCAATTCTGTGCATTTATATTGAAGAATCTGTCTTTTTGGCTCAAATTGACATTTCTCCATCATGCATCAGTTGGAACCATAGAGTCCACTTGTTTTTCTTTTCTCAAGAAATAACAAAATTGTTAAAATCATAATTTTTTTAAAAAAATTTTGAATTTTTTCTTAATTTTGTTAATGAGGATTGCTGCAATAAACACCTGATAATGGTTTGCTGTAATTCTTCAGTCAGCAATAAATAAAACAAACTAGAATAATTCAGTTTGCTTTTTTGTTAGAAACAACCTGTAGAATAAACTTTTCTGTACTGAGAGAGGGGTGATACCTTTCTACATTCTACGATACCCTTAGATGGAATAAGACTAGGGTATGTCTGCCATGGGCAAAAGTTGATGATGTTGTGAAGCATATATGATCTTTTAAGGGCAGAAAGGGTCTTATTGTTGTGCACTTTGGCACCAATTATAATAAGAGTAAGAGATCTGCAGATTTACTTAAGAAGTACAGATCACTGTTGCAAAAAAAAAAAAAAAAAAATCACGAGTTCAGGTTAAATTTGAAAGTGTCTGCAATTCTGCCCAGACATGATAGGAGGGAGTACATGATTGAGAGCTTTGTGAGTCAGTTCGACCCTGGTGGGAATGTGCAAGGCTCATGGGGTAGAATTTTTTTTTCAGCGTGGTCTGTGCTTGTTAACAGGAGAGACTGCTTTTACAGGGATGGCATATACATTAGATAGAAAGGATGCAAGTATATTTGCTGATGCTATCGAGACAGTGTTAAGTGGGTCGGAAAACTGCTAGCTTGGGGGGATTCACAGACTAAAAGGTTAAAAGTAGCCACAGGCAGAGGTGAAAGTGATTCTTGCACTACTTCTATTAGAATAAGCAGCGGCCTGGAGCGAGTGGTGCTGGGGGTTTCAGGGAATGATGGCAGTTGTGAAACAGGTGGGTATATCGGATGTGTTAGGGTAACTAAGAATAAAAATAGGTATATGTATGCTAGAACCAATGCCAATGCTAGAAGTATAGTAAATAAATTTGATGTATTTGAAGTGTTGGTCAAGACATCAAAGGTGGATATTGTTGGGATATCAGACGTGTCACACAGATATTAGGAATGCAGAATTGGAA
Source organism: Mastigoproctus giganteus (assembly GCF_048544385.1). Lineage (NCBI taxonomy): Eukaryota > Metazoa > Arthropoda > Arachnida > Uropygi > Thelyphonidae > Mastigoproctus > Mastigoproctus giganteus. The sequence goes on along the minus strand of NC_143585.1, from coordinate 160,432,943 downwards.
TTTGGGGAGTACAGTGTGTACAGAAAGGATAGACAGGATAGGAAGGGAGGAGGGGTTATGCTGTTAATTAAGAAAAACATAAAATCAAAAGTGTGAAATGAAATGATTTTCTTTTCTTCCTTTCCTTTGTTGATATACTGTTCTAAATCTTGTGCTGAGATAGTGTCAGTGATATTATTCTTGTAGGGTTGGAATCCTTTATTTAACATTCTACTCCACAACCTGATCCTAATCCGTGCTTTCCAATAAATTTGCTAAAACTGTTCAAGATAAGAATGTAACACATTGCAATTGGCATGTTTCCAACTCTCTGGATTCATTTTCTTCCTGCACTGAAGATGACAACAGTTATTAACAGTTACTAATCAGCACAAACTCGATTCTAACAGGCTAAGAGTAGAACATTTGTTTTCTGCTCACTAGTTGAGTGTTCTCAAACCTTGCCAAAGCTGTTGGCTGCAATTTCTATCCATCAGTTCTCTGACCTGTGTTACCACCTAATTGTTTTTTGGCATCCTCAGTTAAAGATAAAGCCGACTTGATAGCTTAGCACCCTTTTATTCTTGTTAGAAGAAAAGTAGAATTCTGAACAATCTTGATGCCAGGAATACCCCAGTCCAGTTTTTGAAGGCATTTCTCCACTTGTTCTCAAATTCTGATCTTCTAAACTTGCTCCTGTTGGAGTGTTGTAAAATGGAGTGTTGCCATTTTATTCTTTCTTATTGCAGTGCTGTTGTTAATTAGTCCAATGCACAACTGTGATCCTTCCAAAGTAATAGTGAAATCCATCAGTTGCTGACGACTTCTAAACAATTTCAGAACCTTCCACTATCTGATTATGTGATCGCAGGACAGATCACGAGGATTTGACAAAAATATGTAGGAATTTTGCTAGCAGGGATAGGGAGGTGATTATCCTTTTGTATAATGTAATAGTTAGACTACACCTTGAATAGTGCATACAGGTTCAGGGGTCTCATTTTAGTTATGATGTCGGTCTGTTGGGAGAACAAGTGCAGAAAGAGCAAGATTGGTGAGGGGAGCAAAAGGGTTCTCTTACCAAAAAAAAGGGGTACACTTCAGTTTTGCAAATTGTAGAATCTGTAGACTTGGTCACCAGTGAGATCTGATTAAGGTGTTAAAGGTGCCTGATGGATTGAACGTCTGTTGCAGTTCATATGTGAAAATTTTCCCTTAGCCAGAGGTTGAGTGATTGTTATAACAAGCTCGCACCTGGTGTTGTGGCAGTGAGTAGTTTGAACAAATGCAGTGAAGAACGTTTACATTCAGTTGTTAACAGTTGGTGACTGAACTTTTTCTTAATTTTTATTGTTTTCTATGTATTTACTCTGTTTTAGAAACAAAGTGTTTAGCCGTGTAATCGATATGTTGTTAAGGCCTTTCTGATGAACAAATTGAGAATTTTTGTTTTTTTTTTATGAGAACCGCATGCAGTAGAGGAATTAGAACCTATAGTACTTAGTAATGTGCATGGATTGAAGATTGAGAAGATAAAAGAAGATACTTGTTGACATTAGGCTTGAATTTCTTTAGATTGTAATTTTCAGGAAATACACATGAAGGGTGTTTGTGCCGGAAAATGGAAGTTGAATGAATAAATTAGGAGGAAGAAAAGTTTGTTCTGCGAGTTGGAAGTTGTACAGTAAAAGAATGTTACTGGTTGCGATACTTGTTCAGGACTGATTTGGAAGAGAGACAGAGCATGAATTATAGAAGTCAACTGAGACAAACAGTGCCCATAGAAATATCTATAGAAAAGGCATGTATCAGACAGCATATCTATGAGCAGCAGTATGTAGCACACACTTCTTGATTAGACCGGGGTTCGAGCCCGTGACCACCAAATACGGAGGATGCAGAAAGGTCAGGGAATGACCATCGCATATCCCCGGAGCAATATGGCCTTAGTTGCTAATGCTCCTAAAAACCAAATAACAACAACAACATATCTATAAGACAGAGTGAAGAGACTTTGTAGAAATAAGTCATTAGTTAATCCATTTGCCCTCTTTTGAATGAAATCTAAAAGTCTGAGAGAGGTTTTGGGGGGTAGGAATCCGCGATTTTCACAGAATTTTGAACAGCTGTTTGGAAGAAAAGTAACACTGAGAAAGAAAGAATAAACCCAGTTTTCTGGATGCAGAGGAAGCAATATTTGTAATGTGTCTATACCAAGAGAGATTAGAAGTCATGGTAATCCACAATGGAGTTATATCATTTTGGCAAGAAATCAGTGTCATTGTAGATAAGCATAGGAGCAGAAGGATCTTTTTTGTGAGATGTAAGACGGGACTGAGAATTAGAAGGATTGAAATCAATTAAGTTCTCATCGCCTCTGAAGAATTACGTGGAGATCACCATTTAATGAATTTGGAGGGAATATTCGAGAAGCTGAAGCTGTTTGTGCAGAGTAAGGTTTCTCAAACTGGAAGTTGAATGCAATCTGCTGTCATCAACAAAACTATGGATAGGATTTTTGGTCAGTGTAAGGAGGTTATAATATACAAGGGGAAAAGTGTGGAAGAAAAATCTGAACCGTGGGAAACATCAGCATTAGTGGACAAGTTAGAAGACAGAGAGCCATCTACCATTACCCGCAGTGACCAGTCAGAGAGAAAACTGGATACTCAATTACAAAAAAAAAAAAAAAAACAGTTGACAAACCATGAGATAGAAGCTTATATAAGAAGACTTTTATGCAGCACATGATCAAAAGCTTTGAAGAATTAAGAGCAACTGCTTGAATTTCTCTATAGATGGTAACATAACCCAGAATATCACTAATGGATCAACACGGACAGAATTCTTATTGGCGATCATTGATTAGAATGAAGGTTTGTAGATAGTTTAATAGTTGGTGGCTAACTGATGTCTCCATTACTTTAGAAAAGGTAGAAGTAAGTGCAGCGGGATGATAATATGAGCAATTTTCTAGGAAGAAGGGAAAACACCTTTCGAATAAGAAAGTGAAAAAAGGTGACACAGAACAGGATCAGAAACACAGGTTTTGAGAAAAAGTGAAGAAATACAATCAGGATGCAGAGCTTTCTTATTCATTAAGAACATCAAGATTGTTCAAAATCTTTCTGGTATCCTTTTGACGAAAAACAGGAGGCATTGAATGGAGTATACTGTGAATGGTAGGTGATTGTGTACCAAGATTATAAACACACGAGTGAGAAAAAAGTAGGATGTTAGTAGGTCAGTAGAACCATCTGGTTTTGATAAAGCCGAAACAGAGAGAGATGCGCAAAAGTTGCCGAAAATAGCTTTGGCAAGAGACAAGAATGCTTGGCTGTCATTTGAACAGGAAGCTAACTTTCTACTCTTAATCCCTTTGAGATCTGGATTGGAATGATTACAATTGTTGCGAGCTTTGGTGTAGTCTGGAAATGAAGCTGGAGATTTGGAAGCCAATTGCCATATGTAACATTCTTATCTTGACCAGCTTTAGCACATTTATTGGAAAACAAACGTTTTTTTTTTTTTTTTTTAATGAAAACCCCAAACACGAGAGGTATTAGAACATATGGCCTATAGTACTTAGTACTGTACATGGTTTGGAGGCTGAGAAGACGAAAGAAGATATTTGTTGACATTAGACTTGAACTTTGTAAAAAGGATGTAAAAATGCTTTGTAAAAAGGAGAGGTGGAACAGGACCAGAGTATGTCTGCCAGGGCCGAAGGTTGATGATGTTGTAGAGCAGATATCATCTTTTAGGGGCACAAAAGGTGATATAGTTGTACACGTTGGCACTAATGATATTAGGAGTAGGAGACCGACAGAATTACTTAACAAGTATAGGTCACTGATGAAAAAAAGCCGTGAATTAGGGTTGAATTTGAAAGTGTCTGCAATTCTGCCCAGACACGATAGGAGGGAGTATATGATGAGTGCCTTGTTGATCAATTCGGCCCTGGAAAGATTGTGCAAGGCTCAAGGGATAGAATTTTTTTCAGCCTGGACTGTACTTGTTAACAGGAGAGACTGCTTCTACAGGAATGGGATACACTTAAATAGAAAGGGTGCAAGAATATTTGCTGATGCTATTGAGGCAGTGTTGGGTGGGTGGGTCGGAAAACTGATAGCTTGGGGGGATACAAGGACTAGTAGTTTAACAGTAGCCATAGGCAGAGGTGAAGGTGATTCTTGCACAATTTCTATTAGAATAAGTAGCGACCTGGAGCGAGGGGTGTTGGGGGTTTCAGGGACGGATGGCAGTCATCGTGAAACAGGTGGGTATATGGGATGTGTTAGAGTAACTAAGAATAAGAATAGGTGCATGTATACTTGCATGTATACCAATGCTAGAAGTATAGTAAATAAATTTGATGAATTTGAAGTGTTGGTCAAGACATCAAAGGTGGATATTGTTGGGATATTGGAGATGTGGTGTCACACAGATATAAGGAATGCCGAACTGGAATTTGGGGAGTACAGTGTGTACAGAAAGGATAGACAGGATAGTTATGCTGTTAATAAAGAAAAACATAAAATCAAAAGAAGTGCATCCAGTTGATATAGATGAACAGTGCACTGCTGAGTCAGTTTGGTGTGACATAAGCACTGCGAAAGCAAAAATAAGAGTAGGAGTGTGTTATAGGGCTAATTACTTGAATGAGTACAATGAACAATTGTACAGAGAAATAGAGTGGGCTAGTAAATCGGAATGTCATATAATGGGGGATTTTAACTTCCCAGATATTGACTGGAACTTGTGGGTTGGGCACACACTAGTCAGACTTTTGTGGATTTATTGGTTGATTGTTTTCTGCAGCAGCATGTTTGAGAGGCAACCAGAGAAAGTAATACTCTTGATCTGGTTATCAGCAGTGATCATTCATATATTAGGAATTTGCATATAAAAGAACCACTAGGTGGCAGTGATCACAGTGTACTGACGTGGGATTTACTTAAAGATTTAATTACCATCAGGGGTAAAGGAAAGGGTTTTTGCTTCCGTAAAGGCGAGTACAGTTGTCTCCGACAGTTATTAAATTCTGTACAGTGGGATCAACTGACGATGTTACCAACAGTAAATTCTAAGTGGGAAGCATTCAAGGAATTAATCGTGGATGCTACTAAAAGTTTCATACCTATTAAGAAATATTGTTCAAGGTTTAGGCCTAAATGGTTGTCAAATGAACTAATGAGACTTGTAACAGAGAAGAAAAATGCATGGGATGCATATAAATTATCAAGCGACTCAGAAGCCTATGGCTGATATACGTTAATCTGTAATCAGATCACAAAGGAGGTTCGGCAGGCAAAGGCAGATTACGAGAAATCCTTGGCAAAAGATGCTAAGAAAAACAGCAAGGATTTCTTTACTTATATAAACTCTAAAAGGAAGGGGATGAATCTGATTGGTCCACTTGACATCGATGGTACGACTGTTGATGATCCTGCTCAGATAGCAAACAAACTGAATGAGTACTTTGCATCTACATTCACACGTGAGGAATTATTAAGGTTTGAAAATGGCAGAAGGTTATCAAATTGTAGCAGGATACTTAATGATTTTGTAATAACTGAGAGCAAAGTGGAAGAGAAATTGTTGAAGTTAAACGTAAGAAAAGCACCTGGGGTGGATGGTATCTATCCAGTTATATTAAAGGAGGCGGCAAAGCAACTAAGCAAACCCTTAGCCATAATTATGAGAGCATCCTTGGACTCAGGGGAGGTTCCCACGGACTGGAGATGTGCAAATGTATCCCCAATTCACAAAGGGGGATCGAAGGGTAACACGAGTAATTACAGACCAGTTAGTTTAACTTCTGTTCCGGGTAAAATAATGGAGTCACTGGTTAAAGATGCATTGCAGGATCATCTAGACAGGACTGCAGCAATAATTCAGACACAGCATGGGTTTGTTAAGGGAAAGTCTTGTCTGACAAATTTGATAGGATATTATGATGTGGTTACAAAGGAACTTGATGCAAAAAATTTTGATATCATATATTTGGATTTCAGGAAAGCTTTTGACACTGTTGCACATGGAAGACTATTGTACAAATTGGAGCAGAATGGTATTAAGGGTAAGTTGCTACAATGGATAAAAGGATGGTTAAGTGCGAGAAGACAGAGGGTGGTAATCAATGGGTGCTGCTCTTCTTGGACTAATGTTATTAGTGGAGTCCCACAGGGTTCGGTGTTAGGTCCATTGTTGTTTTGTATATTTATCAATGATATTGATGAAGGTATATCAGGCTTATTGTCGAAGTTTGCAGATGATACAAAGATTGGCAGGGTTGTTAATGACAGTAATGGCAGTGTGCTACTACAACAGGATCTAGATAATTTGGGCAGATGGGCTAAGAAGTGGCAACTGAAGTTTAACCTTGACAAATGCAGGCGCCTCCGTAGCCAGGTGGGAAGGAGCAGCAGTGCGCAGCACATGCTTCTTGATTAGACCGGGGTTCGAGTCCGTCACCACCAAATACGGAGGATGCGGAGAGGTCAAGGAATGACCACCACATATCCCGGAGCAATATGGCCTTAGTTGCTAATGCTCCTAAAAACCAACCAAAACAAAACAAAACAAACAAACCTTGACAAATGCAAAGTACTGCATATGGGTAGAAGTAACCTCAGAGAAATGTACCAACTATGTGGTACTACACTTAAGGTGGTAGAAAATGAAAAAGACCTGGGAGTAATTGTGCAGTCAGATATGAAGTTTTCTGAGCAATGCAGACAGGCTGCCAGGGCAGGTCATGGGGTTTTGTCAATGATATATAGGAATTTTGCTAGCAGGGAAAAGGAGGTGATTATCCCTCTGTATAAGGCAATGGTCAGGCCACGCCTTGAGTACTGCGTACAGGTCTGGAGGCCTCATTTTAGGAAGGATGTAGATTTACTTGAACGTGTACAGAGAAGGGCAACAAGATTGGTGAGGGGAATGAAGGGATCCTCTTATCAAGAGAGGCTTAAGTTCTGCAAATTGCAGTGGCTGGAGACTAGGCACCTGCGTGGTGATCTGATTGAGGTGTGTAAGGCCTTGAATGGGTTCAGCACGCTGAATTCCGATGGGATCCTTCCACTTGTTCAGATTACGAACCTAAGGGTCATAAATTCAAATTACGAAAGGACAGATGTAGAATAGATGTGCGGAAATTTGCCTTTAGCCAGCGGGTGGTTAATTGCTGGAACAAACTTCCATCTGTCGTTGTAGAAGTTGATAGGTTGAATAAATTTAATGAGGAACTGGATAGGCATTTGGAGCGAATGGTGTGATTTTTTTTTTTGGCTGATGCTGCATAAGCTCATACATTTGCTTTCTTGCATCACATGCCACTACTACTACTTGATTCATTTGGAGTTTTGTTTTGGAGTGCCTTTTATTTAGCTTCTGGCAGCAGTTAGTCACATTGGTATTGCAGCAAATTATCATAATTATTTCTGTCTCTGTCTCCTTTTGATACTGCAGTTGGTTGATAATTACTGTGTGAGCGTTGAGGTGGGGCTGTTACATAATTTACCTTTCATTTCTGCTTGTGAGTTCCAAATAGTTCTACTACCTTGAATATTTCAGCAAATAATTTGAATTACTATAGGGCAACTGGGCATTACTGATATTTCCATGCAGTTCACATGCATTTATTGCATTTTAGTTCTGTGCACATCATTGTTCTTCTGTATTAGCCTAACTGAGCATTGCTCCATGCTTTGGGCGGCTACAGGGTGCCGTCACTGAAAAAGACATAACCTTGTTCATTCGTAGAAAGCTGTAAATATCATTTCAGTTGAAGGGCAGCCCATGAGTAACCTTAGAGATTACAAAAGTATTCCATGTGGACAGAACCTCAAATTTAGTATGGTATAGCTAGGTATATTTAGTGATTTAAAGAAATAACTTGTTACCAGTATTTGTAACTATATATACTGTACTTACATTCCGCATATACTTTACCTATTGCTATTATATGTATATAGTACGAGGACCGGTATGAAAGTAATGCCTCCTAATTTTTTGCTTTCAAATGTGGTGCCATAGATCATCTCGCATGACTCTGGGTGGTCAGTAGAGGTCTCTGGTTTCACCCTACTGAGTGGTACTATGATCAGCCTTGTGAGGGTAGCAGCGGACAGTATAAAATGGTGGATTTTACAGATATACATATCAAGCAAGAGTGGTAACTGAATTCCTTACCAAGGAAGAAGTGATGCCTATCGAAATCCATAAAAATCTCTAAAATGTTTATGGTGACAATACTGTAGATGTGAGTACAGTTAAATGTTCGGTAAGGCACTGTAAGAGAGGAAAGTTACATTGTTAACAAGGCCTTAAGCAGCTGGCCAGTAATATCAGTGACAACTGACAGATCTTGCTTGTGGATTTCTTGAAGCATGACACCACAATCAACTCAGATCTATATGTAGAAACATTTAAAAAAGTTGAAAGCCTGCATCTATAGAGTTCAACCAGACGAGGACCTTAATGATTTCCTTCTTATCCATGACAATGCATGACCCCACACCAATCTGCACACGATGTAAGCCTGGATCTTGCACCTTCTGACTATCACCTCTTCAGCCTGCTGAAGGATGCACTCTGTGGAACCCATTTTGTGGATGATGACCAGCTCAAGCACAGTGTTTGCAAAGCCCTCCAGAGCAAAGACTTTGATAGTATTGGAATACAGTGTCTGACTCATGGATGGTGGAAGTGCATAGAAAATGATGGCGACTTGATGGAAAAATAATGTTGCGTTTATTAGTGATCCAGGATTAATTGATGTAAAATTCATAGTTGTAAGAATTAAATTTTCTGAAGGAAAAAATAGGAGGCATTACTTTCATACCATTCCTTGTAATAGGTAAAATATATATGGAATATAAAATGTTTATAGAACTTCAAGAATCCCAGAAAATATATAAATTTCTGATACTTGTTTTGCAACAGGTCGACTTACATGGCTAGTATACATTATTGGATCTGCAGTTGGTGGACGAGTATCCTTTAATAGTGCAGATGAACATGATGCAATGGATGGTGAATTAGTTTGTAGGTGAGGAAGGTTTTTTTTAAAGTTTTTTAAAAGAATATTAAAAATAAACCCATTATATTTTTCTGCTAGTGGAAAACATTGGTCATGTCATTATAGTCATCATTTTATGTGATTAGTTTAGCTGTTATTTCCATTATTTGAAGTAATCTCATTTCCTTCATCTTAAATAATACTACTCTGCATTTTGAAAAAATATTCACTGATAATATCTCAGAAAAGTGTTTCTGAATCACTTTCTAATGCTGATTTAAAAAATTGCTTCTATTTGTTTCCGTCACATCAAGTTACTTCAAAAATCATGAAAGAAAATTAGATTTTTCACAAATGTTTATATTAATTTGGTCAGAATTTGTGGGTACTGAAATTATAACAAAATGCTACTTTTTTTACCACACTTTTCTATTTAAATACATTTGAAAACGCTATTAAAATTGGCAGTGTAGTAAAAAGTCCACTAAACACTCATCTCTCATTTTACAAACTGACTGCCCAACTCCCAGAAAAAAAAAAGGCATTTTTTTTCAGCCAGATTACTCTACAAGTAACGTGCTTATCACTTTAAAGTGAGCACAGACAAGCACCTGTGTTCTTCGTACTTAATATTGTCAACAATTCAAGTTCTTATATTTTTTTTCAAATGCACAGAGTGAGTTACTGGATTTGATCCATATTTATTTCTATTGTGGAGAACACACCTTCACCTTTGAGATTCTTCTTTGATTAGTCAATAAAAAGTCTCCATTTTGTAGGATTATAAATAATTCTTAAATATGTCATTAAGTCATTTGTTACTCCAAAAAAAAAAAGAAGAATCATCCTCATTCTCTGTGTCAGTATCATGAGAGGGGGGGGGGGGAACTTATACTAGATTGTTTGACTTAAATGTAGAACCAAGGAGTTCAGCAGGTTCTTTTGGTATATTTAAATCTCTTACCAGATCATTGAGTTCATGCTGTGAAAACAGTCGAGAGATGTATTGAATGTCTCCAGGTAGACTTCAGTTTCATCTTCAGAAGCTTCAAATTACTTTCTGCCCTCTCTTCTGCTACATTCCCCAAAATAAGTGGAGGCAATATGGAATCAGCAGCTTATTTCCATGTGGGACCGCTCTAATGGCCGATAGAATATTAGGATACACAGTGCCCTTCTTACTCTTTACATTGGATCCCCTACATTAACTAAGAAAAAGTAACAGTCATTACAGTGGTTTGTAGGCTCCCACGAAATCATGGGAATTGCAAATGGCATATCCTTCTTTTTACCATTTTTCCATAATCTCATTGCTTCAACACAGGTTCGGCAGGTTTTATGGGGAGCCCATTGTTTATCTTGGTTACTGTGTTTCACTCTAAAATAAGTATAATACTTATTTTTTGTTGTGAATTCTGTAATATCTCGTTTTTGCTTGAGGATTATGTAACTTCCACAAAAATAACAAAATAAGTACAGATTGTTCAGATACTTGTGTAAGACCTGTCACTCACTTTTCAGCACAAATTTGATATGACAGCCTCAAAAATGAACTGCGTTCACACTGATAAAGACTGCTGCATGGAACTCTCAAGTTAAACAAATGACTGAAGTGTTGTCAACATGTGGAGATTAGTTTACAAATTCGCAGCATTTATTCATAAGTTAATATATTCAATAATACAAGTCATGACATCAACTTAAGTGATTTGTGAAAAATTGTGTGATAGAAAAAAAATTAATAACATTTCTGAAATCAGCTTAAAAAACTGTTGAAAACAGCTGTTAGTTTACAAATATCAGAAACCATGCACAGTCGTGTAATCATTCCACCTCTGCATTATAGGCAGGTGCACATTTAGATTTCTTTTATGATGACAGTAGATTCTACCATTCCATGTAATTCAGCCACCTCTTTCTTTTAAACAAGATAATGCCATTATTTCCTAGAAATAGACATAAATTTGTCAAGGTATATTCTTAGTTGCTTTCTGTTCTATGATATAAGTGCATTTTGGCTATGGAGCTTTGAGGTCGTGATAATACCATAAAAATAGTAGTATTTCTGAAATAAAAAAAATGACAGTGCCACCAAACCATTCTGCTGGAAAAGTATCCATTTGTTTTTAATGTCATCACAATTATAATTAGTGATAACGAAAAAAGATTCAGAGAAAAAAAGCTTTTTGTTCTCGGTTTTACTGATTCAAATGCAATTTACATAATGATTTTAATGATTAGTATATATGAAGCAAAAAATATTACCGGTGGCCATGAATATTATCAAGAATGCCAGAAAAAAGGAATACATAGGAACACAAAAATAAATAAATGATAATGAATACTACATCAGAAGTGAGAAATAATGGCAATACTCAGAAGAAGACGGAGTGAAATGGATGAAATGATTGCACCACACCAGCTGTAGTCTTCTCTCTCCACATAGCACTGGCCATACTGAACTTCTTTTCTGCTCTAAAATAATTTTTTAAAAATTATTTGTATTTATTTCGTTTTAATTTTTAAGTAAGACAACTTACTATACATTAGATTTGGTATACAGTCAGTCCTCGTATAACACGTGTTTACACTACACGAATTCGATCATACATGATTTATAAATAGGGGAACAATATCTTATATAGTAGTTGTAGTGGCATGTGATGCAAGAAAGCAAGTGTATGAGCTTATGCAGCATCAGCCAAAAAAAAAAAAATAAAAAAAAATAACACCATTCCCTCCAAATGCCTGTCCAGTTCCCCCTTAAATTTATTTTAGCCTGTCAACTTCCACAACGACAGATGGAAGTTTGTTCCAGAAATTAACCACCCGATGGCTAAAGGTAAATTTCCGCATATCTATTCTACTTCTGTCTTTTTATAATTTGAATTTATGCCCCCTTAGGTTCGTAATCTGAACAAGTGGAAGGATCCCATCAGAATTCAGTGTGCTCAACCCATTCAAGGCCTTATATACCTCAATCAGATCACCGCGCAGGTGCCTAGTCTCCAGCCACTGCAATTTGCAGAACTTAAGCTCTCTCTTGGTAAGAGGATCCCTTCATTCCCCTCACCAATCTTGTTGCCCTTCTCTGTACACGTTCAAGTAAATCTACATCCTTCCTAAAATGAGGCCTCCAGACCTGTACGCAGTACTCAAGGCGTGGCCTGACCATTGCCTTATACAGAGGGACAATCACCACCAAAGATGGCAACTGAAGTTTATAATTCCTCTTAGAGGTACATTTTGGTATTAGTGGGAGAAGAAATCTGAGAATGACTTACATACTAGGGAACACAGAATTAAAAGTAATTGGACTTCAGAACCTGGAGACTAGCCTTCAGGGTTTATCTAGTAGAGGCATTCATGGCTCTTAAAGTACTAAACATATTGAATGAGGGAAATATTTTGTGATTAACCGGTAGGTGGTACCAAAACAAGGGTGCACAAATATAAAATTTTGGAAAGTTATAGACAATTAGATTTCATGAGGTTCATCTCTGGGCAGTGTTTTGTTGATCACTGTAATAAGATGTTTCCCAAGATAGTTGAGTAGAAAGTGGGATGTGGTTCAGGGTGGAATTCCCTTGTTATTTTTTTATAAATAGAAAAATTGCAATTGACTCAGGTAGGTGTATATAACTACAAAAATTTAAAAGTATAAAAAATTTTCGAAAAGGAAAAGGAAGATAGAGAGGATCTTAGGAACAAGGGCCAGTGATAGATAGGAGGCCTCCAACAACCATAATTGTATAATGTTTTGATAAAAGTTGTTGAGAATAAAAAGGAAAATGGGGGAAGACAAAATGGAAAGATGTGAGGAAATAATATAGCTACTAGTTGAAAAACTGAAAAGCATAATAATAAAAGATAAGAAATAATACATTTTAAACTCAAGATAGAAATATATACATAAAAATAAGTGTATTGTCACATATTGCCCAATCCTCTATTCTCTCTCTCAAGGTACCTCCGTAGCCAGGCTGGCAGGAGCAGCAGTGCGTAGCACACGCTTCTTAATTAGACTGCAGTTCAAGCCCGTGACCACCAAATACGAAGGATGCGGAAAGGTCAGGGAATGACCACCGCATATCCCTGGAGCAATATGTCCTTAGTTGCTAATGCTCCTAAAAAAAAAATATATATCAAATAACAAATAACATATCCTGAATTCTCCTCAGTTGTCAACCATCAGAACTGCACGAAAAAATGACCATATAGCATCTTTTCTGTTTCTGAAATAAAGTACATGCCATGGCAAAGTAAAATTAATAAGGAAAATTAAAGAAAAAATGGAGGAAATGAATTTTGAGTAGTGCAAAGTGAAAATATAAGTAAAAAGATGGGCATAAGGAGGATATATAAAAAGCTGGATTGTAATTTTTGGTTGACACTATAGAGCAGTGTTTCTCAACCTTTTTTTAATTATTTCCCCCTAAAGGGCTTTTTTAGACTTTTTTTCCTAATCACCCCAATGAAATTTTAAACAAGAAAATAACTTTAATTTACTCTTTTTATTCAATGGAATCCCTGAGCCTGATGCTTCTTAGCTAAAAGTTCAGTGTTCGGTTTGGTGTTAGTAAGTTTAATTCTAATGTCTCCTCTTGAACATATATCAATTCTGTTTCTTTCCTTTGTTAATATTTTATTTACTGAACTAAAACCACTTTTAGCCATATAAAATGTTGGAAAACAAAGAAGTTCTTTGACCATTTCAGACCACATTGTTAGATAAAGAAGTTTAGTTTCTTTTGATCCCCACAACTCAGCCATTCCACCTTTTCCGAATTTATATTTGCATCCTTCGTTACATTTTAATTCTATGAGTTCTTGAATTTCTTCACTAGCAGACCTGGCATCGCATCCATTTGTATCTAACATACATGGCTTCACACAAAAGAAAATAAATCTGAAAATCTATTTTTCATTTCACCTTTTAAAAAAAAGAAATGATGTGAATAATTCTTAAGATCATTCTCAGTGAGAGATTCATTAATTTCAGCTAACTCTTGCATACCATGAAATTGTTTTCTCATTAAATTACTTTCAAATAGCTCCAGTTTTTCAGTGAAGGCTTTTAACATGCATTTGCACTCTATCGCCATAATTAATTTTCCTTGAAGCCAAAGTGATTACTCAATAAGTTTTTGAAAAATCCAAGCCATATAATATATGTTGTTTTTGTGTTTGCTGATCTCCTTTGCTAAAACTATGTTTCCTTCGCTTTCTAAAAAACTAATTATCACATCAGAAAGGTTTACAAATCTTGTTAGACAGTTTGCTTTAGAAAGATATCTGACATCTGTTTGTAAAAGAAGCCTCACATACTGTTCTTCATTATCATCACAAAATTTTCTGTAAAGGCGATCATATTTGCTATGTGACTTTATTTTATTGATGGTTTTAATAACCATACTGAGAAATCTCTCAGTATGGACTAACATTTTTTTCTGGACTAACATTTTTTTCAACCAGGTGATGTCGGTGCACAGTGCATTGTATTGCAAGAACTTCAGTACATACTTCCTTTAGGTGGGCTATAAAACCTTTGTCTTCTAACCATGGAGGTAGCACCATCAGTGGCACAGGATACCAAATTTTCCAATGGTACTTGTTTTTCATCAAACCACCTCTTTACAGCAGCAAAAATGGATGCTCCAGTACAGTCAGTTTCTAAAGATTTTACAAACAACATCTCTTCTTGCAATTTACAATCATCATGGAAATAACAAACTATGCCATTAGAAGGGCCTTATTGTCAATAACTGTGGATTCATCAATCTGAATAGAAAAATTTCTCGTTTTCTCATTGATTCTTCTTCAAACTGAATCGTTGCAGAATGGCAATGTTTTTAAAATACTGGAAGGAGATTTTGATGCATCACTGTTGAAATTACAGTCTCTAATGTAGGTCATGTAACAGTCTCAGCAACTGTATGAGGACTACCAGTTTTTATAATTTTTTAAGATACAATCATTCCATCCTTCCATCATCAGGATGTTTCCTTTTTAAGTGATCTAAAAGTCTTGATTGTTTCATAGCCTAATTTGAAAAAGAGCTATTACACATAAGACTCACGTTGTCTTGAGTCGAATGGGCTTGCAATAAAACCATAAGCTAGATATTCATCCAAATATTGTTGACACTTTTTCTTTTCAGCACTTAACATGATTAATGATGGTTTGATAACTACAAAGAATTAAATAATAAAATATAAACTATTTTTATTTAACTCTCATAACCCAGGTCACACCAAAAGCACTGTGGATCAAAAATAAACAACTTCCGCATGGAAACAATAAATCAGTACTAATTGTCACTTAGAAAGTAGAAACAATACATTGAAACATTTCTTCATCCCATCCATGCCTCATATATTGGCCAATGAAACAAAAGAATAAATAAATAAACCACACCCACGCCATGTCAGGGTTTGGATTTTGGTGTTTGTAGGCCCTAGGCACTTTTATTCCGAAATATGCTTAAAGGGGAGGGGGTAAATTTTTCGTCTATTTTAACACTTTGACTGACTGCGAATCACATCAGTTATCTTGACTCAAGTTTCAAATATAATAATTGATAAACCACTTCAATTGACGGAGCGACCATCACTTTGATTCTTCTAGTTTCGAGAACAGTCGCTAGATAGTGTATGTGTATTGAATTGAAGCTCCTAGAGTCAATTGCGCATATGTTTTCTTAGCTCATTTTTCATTGGTAACAGTGAAGCGGTTTTTTTTTTCCTTCCCTTTCTTCATAGGTACTATGCCTATGGTTCCCTGCACCATGCCACCGCCAAGGTCGCAGTTGTTGGAAAACCAGGGGCTCACATCTGGTGAGTATGGGCTTGGCAAACCAGGGTCCCGAGCTGGATATCATCATTCTTGGTGATTCCTTTCTACTTCTCTCTCTCTCTCTCAGGGTAACTGTGGGAATTTTTGTTTTGGCTGATGCAACATAAGCCTCAGGCTTCCTTGCACCATATGGCTAATAATAATGCCAGGGATTGTGTAGACATTACCTCTGAAAGCACTTAGGCATTTAATTCCTAAAGCAAAGTTGGTTCAATTAAATGACGTCCTCTATCTTCCTTTTATCTAAATTTATCACTCATGCCTAATATAATATAACTGATGTTAAAAATCAGTTGTCTCAGGGGAAAAGAAAACCCAATGAGAGAAATTAAATATTAAGGAATAAGATGTTGTCGGATAGGGATGAACTTTGGAGGGACAACAAACCATTGTAGGGATTTTTATAAATGATTTTTTCACTCCACAAAAACCAATTTCCCCCATTGAGAATCCCTGCTATAGAGGAACAAAAGAAAATATATAGACAGAAAGTATATATATATATTTATATATACAGCTGAAAAACTAAATTAAAACAAAGAACTATTAACACAGTAGATAGAATGTATGAAATGGATAAGGAAATCTAAAGAAAATATGGAAGAAACAATTATAGAAGAGAACTTACTTAATATGACTGAAACTAACCATAGGACATGAACAGGAGACAAAAGATCTACTTAGGTGACCGCATACTATTTAGGGATGTTGATAGTAGTGACCTCAAGCAATAAAAAATGTGAATGAGAGGAAAATGTATCTAAATAATATTTGAAAATAAAAGTAAGGAAAAAGTTTCCTGAATTAAATGCCAAAAGGAGGTATAATTTAGACTGGCACCTGAGCCAACTACTATTGGCTGAAATATGTGAAATATCACTAATAAGATGCCATTATCCTATCACACCTAGTTTCTACTGTATTTTCGGTGGAAAACATGTATCTATGAATGTAATGTGTAGAATGCTTGTACATGAATACAGAACACTGCCACTTTATTCACTGGGTATAGGATATTTATCCTGTTAAGTTTTATTATTTACATCTACCACATGCTATTTGCGACTATTCCCGCCATGGGATGCTTGCAATTCCTGGCTTGTTCCTGTGTTAATAGTTCTTTGTTTTAATTTAGTTTTCCAGCTGTATATATATTTTCTTTTGTTCCTCTGTTGTGTCTGTTCCTCTGTTTTTATCTATCCTTCTTATGCCCATCTTTTTACTTTTATTTTTACTTTGGGCTGCTTTAAATTTATTCCCTCCTTTTTTACCTTAATTCTCCTTATTAATTTTACTTTGCCATTGCACATACTTTATGTCAGAAAAGGAAAGATAAGGAAAGAAAGGACCTCATATTGTCATTTTTTTTCATGCAATTCTAGTGATTGACAGAGACGCCATTCTGCAATATACTTATTTATATGTATATATTTCTATCTTGTATTTAAAATGTATTATTTCTTATCTTTTCTTATTATGCTTTTCACTTTTTGAACTAGTAGCTGCATCGCCTCCTCTTATCTTTCCATTTTGTCTTCCCAATTTTCCTTTCTTTTTTCTTCTCAACCTTTATCTATAAATTGTGTGTATACATGCTGATACAGAATAAGTTTTCTTCCTTGCATTATTTGACCTGATTAATATTAATTTGATTACCATGCAAATGACTAATTTCCTGAGACTTTAGTGAAGAGAAATGCAATCTTTCTTGGTAAGAGTATTTTTTAGCCCACATTTAAACGTGATTTTCTTCTCTATACCAATTCCAAGAGATCTATATCCATTCTAAAATGAGATGTCCAAACTTTTATACAATATTCTAGATGTGGCCCAACCATTACCATATATAATGGGATTATCACTGAAAACTGGGCTGATCTATTAGCTCAGTGTTCAGTCTTTATGCCAGATTTTAAAATACCTTTGTGTGTTTTTCATTATCAAATACTTGAATTTAGTGCTTCTTAAATGCTGCATTATTTTAGGATTACTGCCACAAAATTTAGTACCATTATTGTTAAAGCTAAGTTGTTATTTTTCAACTCATCTTTCTAGACAGAATATTTATCTTGTTTATCTTAATCTTCTTGAAGTAATGTACTCTGATTACTGTCCTTAAGCACTATGCTTGCATTTGTATCACAGCAAACTTAGACTCAAACTACTATTTCAAATATTCATTAATGTCATTGATGAATATTAAAAACATGCAACAGGCCAAACTCCAGCTCCTTTGGTAGTCCCCTCATCACGTCAGCTCATGAAGAGTAGTTGCTATTTATATTCATAGTAATAACTTGCGTATGATGTAAGGTCATGAACATCCCTCTTTGCTGAAAAAATTTCACATAATTGTGAAATTTTTTCGTATCATGATCCCCTAAAATGCTAAATGAATTTGTGTGACCCCAGCCCATTCCTCCATGAGTAAAACTAATGATTACATTGAGGTTAAAATTGGGTAATGAATAAATATTCCCATAACTTTGATAACTAATATTTTATTGGGAATGAATAGAAAATATCAAATTTGCAAACCTGTAGTAAAAATATAAATATAATTAACTAATAAACATACATAAAATAGAACTTCATTATACTTTAGATTTTTTTTTATACTGCACAACTGCACTTACCAACAATGTGATAAAAATAGAAACTAAACATAGTAACATAACTTGTGAATGAAAAGGGGGGTTTGTATCTTGTGATTTGGTTAATGAAGTGAGTGTTAGTAACATAACTAAGATTTAACTCTCATTTTTACTGTGAACAAAGATGATTTTTTTATACTTTACACATTCAACTGTATCCAGCTGCGATCCCCTTCTTAAATGCTTGCAACCCCTGGGGGAATCGCACTCCACAATTTGAAAATGCTGGACTAGATCTACCAAATATAACTATAAAAAGCATTTGCATTTCATTGTTGCTAAACCAAGTTATGCGTGTGAGTTCTTTGACAACTAATTTTAAGAATATAAGGATGACAGCTAGACATATTTCCTTTCCTTCTCTTTTGTCTGCATCTTAATGTTGCAGATTTTAAGTGCATTTTATGTGCCTTCCTGCAGAGCTTCCTGTTGGCTTAAAGATGGAATTAAAAATGGAAAATGTATAATCTGCATTGTGGTTGTGATCATAGGGTTTGCAATCTCTTCAGTAGTGACCTTAGTGACGGAATTAATGTTATTTTCATTGCCACTTCATCCAAATTTGGGATTTTGAGAATGTCATTCCAAAAATGTGTAATGTAGAACAAGTTATGGACACATCCAAAAATGTGCTGTTATAATTTTTATACCAAATGATTGACCAAGTATTAAAATTTTAATGTTAAATTTAAACCTTCAGAGGAGGATTACTTCATTGAATGCTTAAACTTTTTTAACATCAGGTGAATTTCATTCCCAGTTTTACCAGTAGTTATTTCCTTGTATAAACCCTTCATCAGTACACTATCATCATTACCACCAAGATTACTTTACTTGAAGATTCTTATTACAGTAATTACTACTAATAACCATATAATGAATATTGATCTCTGGAGGCATGATAGATCCTGTAGAGCTGACTATTTGCCGAATGGGCAATGCGGAGGCAAAGTAATACACACATTTGGGCAGAAGTGCAGCTTACAGTATTTAGATGTTGGCAGGTTACAGCAAAAGGGCAACTGAACTGTGTAAAGCAAACAGGTAACTGTTTGCTTTACACAGCTACTTTACAGGTAACTGTTTGCTTTACACAGCTAGCATCACCTAAATTAAGTGGATGACAGTATTCTTGTCAAATGTCTACTTGGAAAGTACTCTATAGTATTTCTAACTCATTTTTTTGAAGGGCTGGAAAATGGAAAAATATATATATATATATTAACAGTCATTACCGATCATTCCTCTGGATAGCGAGATAATTGTAAAATAGTTTACATGATAGATGACTAAACAAGTGAAAAATAAAGCAGTAAATTCAAATAAAATAGTTTAAAAAACTGTAAGTTAAAAGGAATAAAGTTTGCATATATGTGTTCATTTCTTTTTAGTATTCTTAGCAATATTTACTTCTGTTCTAAATTCCTGAGTTTGTTTATTTAAAAAAGAAAAAATCATTTAATTTAATAAGTAAATAATTATTCTGATGGAAAAGATTATTGTATCTAATTCCTCTGAAGTGCACAATATTCTTTAGTGCCTTGTGTATATGTGGAAAAAAGTATTTTCTGCATATATCACATTGTGTGAAAAAGATTTTCTACACAGTGTGTAGGAACATCCTTTTTATCATAAATACTTTATTTTGTATGTAGAAAAAGGATTTTGTAGATATTTCACATTGTGATATATGTAGATAAAGGATTTCTATATTAACAGTCATTACCGATCATTCCTCTTGATAGCGAGATAATTGTAAAATAGTTTACATGATAGATGACTAAATAAGTGTGGTACCAAGAGTGTGGTAAATGTAGTACATATGATCACTTCATATTGTAGCACTTCGTGTACCTATCTTTAATTTTGCACATGACATATGTGGCAGATTAATGCTTCTACAGTTAGTTTGTCAAGTGCAATTCTGCTTCATAACTTTCAAAAATACTGTGATAATGAAAGTAAATTTAAATCATAAAATTAAGGAACAAAAAAATCAATTGCCTTCCCCCTACCCAGTGGGGGTAGGGGGAAGGCAATTGATTTTTTCATTTCAGTTTCACAACATACTTATAGTGATGCACCATATGTCACATACTTGTATTTATAGAGGTATGAATTCAAATTGTGATGAAAACTTGAAAAAAATTTAACTTCTGTGTGCAGCCTCATCAGTGTTTCATACAAATCTAGTAGTATGATGTCTGAAGAGAAACAGTTTAAACAGTTTTAAAAACATTATTATTCATTATTAGCAGTAGTCACAAGTGATGCAAAAAAGATTTTCCAATAATATGTCTGTCCCCTCTCATATTATGTGTAATTCATTCCTTAAATTTATTTAAACTAACCACTTCGACAAAGCCAGATAACAGTTTATTCGAACAATCATTACCTCAATGACAACAAAAAAGTAACACTAGATATCATCCATTTACTGTTTCCCTGTAGCAACTCCCAGGATGAATGGGAAAAGAAACCGGGGAATAAAAGAAAACAAAATGCAAAGACAAGGAATTATCAACCTGGGAAAGAAGGCCACAGAAGGTGATAGAAGAGTTAAGATTGAAGATAGACCAACTAATCCACTACCAATGTGGTAACAGAAGTAAGAAACTGATTAGAAAAGTGAAGATCATCCTCCAAAAAGACAACATCCCCAGAAGACATAAGTATTATACTCAGAGGATCTTAGAATACCTTAACATCCTCAAGCAGATCCTGCTGACACTCAGCATATTTGATGAAAACCAGAGTGCCTTCTACAGAGAAGAGGAAGGCAGCCCCCCCCCCCCCCCAGAGGCACTTAAGGAGTTTCTGGGGTAGTGAAGTTAGCTATAACAGTCTCGCTATAGCTAACTAGCCCTAGAGTGGATGAAAACCAAGGACATTTCAAGAGATGACAGAATGGGAGATTCATTACGAAGAAGTATAACAGTCAATCAGGAGTCCCACAACTGGTGAACTTGAGGAATAGATAACATCCATAACTACTGGTACAAGAAGTTCAGCTGCACACACAGGCACACAGGAGAGCAGTTCACCCAGATGATAACTCACTCTGACACAGTCCCACTGTGATGGATATTAAGTGTGTTGCAGATGGATTTCTATGCTCCTAAGGTTTGTTAAAACAATGTAATTCTAGGCTAGGTAGTTACAAAAGAAGTTATAGGAGGAATTGATGAGCAGCTGTTGAGTCTAGAATTAAGATTTGGGACTTGAGGGTTGTTTTGTTTTTAGGTAATAAGTATTTTTGATGCTAGTAAATTTCCCTTGGCTTAAGCTTCATGGCTGCCGTAGTGTATTGATTACACACACTGAGTTGAAGACATAGGAAAATTTCAAGGTTAAGTATTTTTTAAGAATTAGACTATTGTAGTGAGACTTTATAGATATTGAACAATTTTGCTAATAAGTTTGGATGAGGAACTGATGTACAGAAATAAAATTTTCTATATTTACAAGGTCATTGTTATTCTTCAAAGGGAACCATTTTGGCTAGTATTGAAGTGCCACCTGGACAAACTAGATGGTAAAAAATATTATTAAAATTTTTCTAAATACAGAGAAATCATATATCCCTATTTCAGACCAGTACAGAAAAAATTGAAGGGGGTGTTTGATTTAGAGTGATAGAGCCCCTATATCTTAGGATTGGCTGACTTTAGAATACAATTAAGTGAACATACATATAGAGGAGCTGTTGGACTACTAGAAGAAGAAAGTGAGAGAATCTAACTAAACTAGGCACAGGAGGATTCCTCTCTTGTATCTTAAAGTTGGCCCTAGGATACCATTACATTCCTCAATTACCCGTATTCTTGTATCTTACAGTTGGCCCTAGGATACCATTACATTCCTCAATTACCCGTATTCAAGACTTGTGCAGCCTAAACTTCAAGGGCTGCTTGGATTCAGAGTGAAGAGGCACTGATTACTTAAGATTGGTTAGCTTTTAGTACTCAGGATTACTTATATCTATAGTGGAGGTAGTGATCTTTTGGAACAAAGTGAGAGAGTATATCCCAGCAGTGTGGATTTTTTTTTGCTACCATCATAAAAGTGTCCATAGAATAACATTACGATGGCCAGTTTGAAATTATGTAGGTTACCCTTAGTTTCATTGGATAGGACTGGATAATGATTAGGTGTGTATGCGAATTGTTTAAATATTTATAGGAATTGTGTTATTATTTTGGGACATAACATACATGAACACCATAAAATAGTACAGAACGTTGGTTAACTGGGCACGTATAGCAGAGAACTGGAACTGAACTCTATGTACATTACAATTATACAGCTTTTGAAACCTTATAGTTCAGAACTTTGGTTAACTGGATACATATAAGTGGGGAATTGGAACTGAACTATATGTACATTACCATTACATAGTGTTAAAACCTTATAGTAGAAAACTTATGTATAAGGATATAATGATGAGTGTGGGGGTAAAAATTCCACGGGAGATTTGGGACCTATAAGGCTTAGTAAGCAGATTTTGCGTAAGAGGAAACAACTGAAATTTAACTTGGTGGGGGGGGGATGAATAATTTTGTGTGTGACTCCTACAGATGTAAAATATATTGGGACAGTGCAGGATTATTGAGGATAAGCATTTAAGGAAGACAACAAAAGAATGTACTAAGGAAGACTGTGTACTTCAGAAATTGGCTTTTCTAGATTCTGGAGATATAAGGGTGAAGCTTCTAAACTTGCACATTGTGCCGCTTTAGAAGAATCATCTTTGGGAGGTATTGATCACCTAATTGATGTTTCTGGCTATTCAAAGGATGACAATATTAAAGTGGAGCATGACCAGTCTTCAAAGATTCCAGATGTTGGAGGTAAAGCGATTACCGTGTTTATATCATTTCATTCAATGTGTTTAGGCTATAGAGCAGAGGTTCCCAACCACCGATGTGTGGACTGTGAAGGAAACCACATTCAATTTCTCTCATGGGAGAGTAAACTTTTTAAATATTAATATCTTACTAAAGCCAAAACCTCTTTTTATTTTTTATAGTTCGTATCTATATGAGAATTTCAGTCTTTCTTCTTGGAAAATTGAATCAAAATTTAATTTAGATAGAGATTTTGTAGATTATAACTTAGTATCGGTAAGGGTATCAAATCCACATGTGGACCGGTTTTGCAGCTCCCGCAAACAAAAGTTTTTAATTATACATAGCCACTTTATTGACTTAATCGTTAGATTAAATTATTTTCTATAAGTAGCTTATAGACCTAGTCAAACTCGGTGGTTCATTTTGAATTTAGATAGTGCGATTTGGAAAATAAATCATACCTCGTGTCCGTAGAATAACTGTTCGTAATTTGCCGCCATTGTTATACGATACAACTTGTGCTAGTGTAAGGTTTAACGGAAAACTAGATATACATGTATCGGTTGATTCAACTACTGCTCATCTCAGATGCTCAAATTATACGCTGTATGATTCCTTTCGCCTCAAAGGTGGTACTTGTGCATATGTCAGTTCTGATATTCCCTGTCAGAGAATTGGTAATTTGGAATCTCCTCTTTTCGATCTTTTCTGGCTTAAAATCTCTCTACCTCACTGTGTCAGATTCATATGTTGTCTCTACATTCTCCAAACTCCACTAATCACTTGGAGCTCTTTGACTTCCTCTCTTTGCAACTTGACTTTCTCCAGTCCAACTTTCCTAACAGTGAGGTAATTTTCCTTGGTGATTTTAATGTTCACAACTCCAGCTGGCTTCCGTTTTCTAGTCACACCGACTCAGCAGATCGAGATCCTGAGGCTTTTGCAATTACTAATGACCTAGCACAGATTGTTCATTTACCTACAAGAATACCGGGCAATCCTAATCATACAGCCAATACGCTTGATCTTTTTCCCACAAACAACCCGTCTAAGTACACGGTCGAAGTGAGAGGTCCTTTAGGCACTTCAGATCACAACTTGGTGATTGTCTCTTCTCCAATGGAACCTTTATCTCATGGCTATTCCCAACCTCGTGTTGTTTGGCATTACAAGAATGCAAAATGGGATGACCTGCGAGACTTCTTTTCTTCCTTTCCTTGGTCGGATTACTGTTTCAAAACTTCTCATGTCAACGTTTGCCCAGATCGTGTCAGTGAAATTATTCTTGCAGGAATGGAATCCTTTATCCCACACTCCACTTTAAAATCTCGTCCTTTATCTAAACCTTGGTTTTCCAATAAATGTGCTAAGGCAGTCCAAGAGAAGAATGTTGCATATCATAATTGGCTTGTTTCTAATTCTTCAGTTTCATTTTCTGCCTACACCAAAGCTCGCAACAATTGTAAAGCAGTTATTAATCAGTCCAAACTAGAGTTTGAACAGGCTAAGAGTAGAAAACTTGCTTCTTGCCCCAATGGCAGCCGAGCATTCGGGTCTCTTGCCAAAGCTACTGGCCGCAACTTTTGCCCATCTTTGCTCCCACCTCTGTCCAAACCAGATGGTTCTGTTGCCACTTCAGCCAAGGATAAAGCTGACCTGCTAGCATCCCATTTTTCTTCCAGCTCATGTATTAATGATCTTGGTAAAACGGCGCCTCCGTAGCCAGGTGGGAAGGAGCAGCAGTGCGTAGCACACGCTTCTTGATTAGACCGGGGTTCGAGCCCGTCACCACCAAATACGGAGAATGCGGGAAGGTCAGGGAATGACCACTGCACCGGAGCAATATGGCCTTAGTTGCTAATGCTCCTAAAAAAAAAAAAAAAATAAATAAAAATAAAAATCTTGGTAAAACACCTCCCACCATTCCCAACACGCTCCATTCAATGCCTCCTGTGGTCTTCCGTCAAAAGGATATCAGAAGGATTTTGATGAATCTTGATGCTAAGAAAGCTCCAGGTCCTGATGGTATTTCTCCACTTGTTCTCAAAACCTGTGCCCCTGAACTTACTCCTATTCTTTTCCACTTTTTTCATTTTCTTATTCCAATGGTGTTTTTCCTTCTGCTTGGAAATTTGCTCATATCCAGCCAGTTCCTAAAAAGTGTGACAAATCCCTCCCATCCAATTATCGTCCCATTGCAATTACTTCTACTCTTTCTAAAGTAATGGAGAAATCAATTAACCGCCAACTCTTAAACTACCTAGAAACCTTCCATCTGATCAACGATCACCAATATGGATTCCGTCAGTGTCGATCCACTGGTGATATTCTGGCTTATGTTACCCATTTATGGACTAATTCAATGGAAAGGTTCGGGGAAACACAAGTAGTTGCTCTTTACATCTCAAAGGCTATTGATCGTGTTTGGCATAAAGGTCTCCTAAAACAAGCTTCCATCTTATGGTTTGCCAACTGTTTTTAGTAATTGGTTATCCAGTTTTCTCTCTGATCGCTCATTGAGGGTGATGGTAGATGGCTCTCTGTCTTCTAACTTCTCCACTAATGCCGGTGTCTCCCAAGGTTCAGTTCTTTCCCCCACTCTTTTCCTCTTGTATATCAGTGACCTTCTTCCATTGACTGGAAATCCTATCCATAGTTTTGCCGATGATAGCACATTGCATTCAACTTTCCATTTTGAGAAACCTTGTTCTGCTCAATCAGCTTCAACTTCTAGAAAATCTGCTACCAATTCCTTAAATGCCGATCTTCAGGTAATTCTCCAGTGGGGCAAAGACAACTTAGTTGATTTCAACCCTTCTAAAACTCGGTCTTGTCTTATATCTCGCAAAAAAGGATTCTTCTGCTCCTATGCTTATCTTTAGTGACACTCCGATTTCTAGGCAAAATGATATATCTCTTTTGGGGATTACTCTGACTTCTAATCTCTCTTGGCACAAGCACATTACAAATATTGCTTCCTCTGCATCTAAAAAACTTGGTTTTCTCTTTCGCTCTCGGCGTTACTTTTCTTCCAAACAGCTGATCACTCTGTATAAATCGCGAATCCGCCCTGCCATGGAATATTGTTCCCACATCTGGGGTGGTGCCCCCAAAACCTCCCTCAGCCTTCTTTATTCCATTCAAAAGAGGGCAGTTAGGTTAATTAATGATTCATCTCTAACAGAGTCTCTCCACTCGCTTTCTCATAGACGCTTGGTTTCTGCTGCATGCCTCTTCTACATATACTTCCATGGGCACTGTTCTTCTGAATTGGCTTCCATAATTCCTGCTCTCTCTTTCAAAACAGTCCGAACACGTGCCGCCACCAGCCAACATCCATTTACTGTCCAACTTCAAACCCACAGAACCAACTTTTCATCTTCCTCATTTATTCATTCAACTGCCGTTTTCTAGAACAACCTTCCTTCATACGTATTTCCTGAAAATTACAATCTTCAGAAGTTCAAGTCCAATGTCAACAAATATCTTCTTTCATCTTCTCAACCTCCAACCCAAGCACGGTACTAAGTACTATAGGTTCTAATACCTCTCGTGTTTGGGGTTCACATAAAAAAAAAAAAAAAATGCAATTGAGCAGCAGCCTGGAAAGCAAGGAAATGGGAACTTCTGGGAGTCATAATGGAACAAGTAAATACACGGTAACTAAGAGTATAAACGGGTGCATGTACACCAATGCTAGGAGTATAGTTAATAAATTCAGTGAGCTTGAAGTGCTAGTCAAGACATCAAAGGCAGATATTGTTCGGATATCAGAGACATGGTGTCACACATATAAGCAGTGCAGAAATGGAATTTGGGGAGTACAATGTGTACAAGAAGGATAGACAGGGCAGGAAGGGAGGAAAGGTTACGCTGTTAGTTAAGAAACACATAAAATCTAAGGAAGTGCATCGAATTGATGTTGGTGGAAATGCAATGGTGAGTCTGTTTGGTGTGACATAAGCACTGGGAAAGGAAAAATGAGAGTAGGTGTGTGTTATAGGCCTGATGAATATAATGAGCAATTGTGCAGAGAAATAGAGTGGGCCAGTAAATTAGAGTGTCTTATAAGGAGGGATTTTAATTTCCCGGATATTGACTGCAATTTGTGGGTTAGTCACTCACACATTAGCAAGGCATTTGTGGATTTATCGGATGATTGTTTTCTACTGCAGCATGTTCGGGAGGCAACTAGAGGGAGTAATACTCTTGATCTGATTATCAGTAATGATTCTTCATGCATCAAGAATCTACAGATAAAGGATCCACTAGGTGGCAGTAATCGCAGTGTGCTGAAGTGGGGTTTACTCAAAGAAGTAACTAGCATCAAGGGTAAAGAGAACGGTTTTTGCTTTCTTAAAGGTGACTATGGTGGTCTGAGACAGTATTTAAATTCTATATGGCGGAACCGACTGATGGTGTTACCAACAGCGAATTCAAAATTGGAAGCATTCAAAGAATTAATCTTCGAAGCTACTAGGCTTTTCATACCAATAAAGAAATATTGTTCAAGATTTAGTCCTAAATAGATGTCAGATGAACTAATTAGACATGAGACAGAGAAGAAAAATGCATGGGATACATATAAATGAACATGTTGCATAGAAGTCTATGATAGATATAAGCTGGCCTGTAACCAAGTTACAAAGGAGGTTAGGTAGGTGAAGGCAGATTACGAGAAATCTATGGCAAAGGATACAAAGAAAAACAGCAAAGAGTTCTTTACTTATGTGAACTCTAGAACGAGAGGTATGAATCAGATTGGTCCACTTGATATCGATGGTTCAACTGTTGATGATCCTGCTCCTGTAGCTATCAAACTAAATCAATATTTTGCATCAGCATTCACACATGAGGAGTTATTCAGGAAGGGGAATGCCAGAGGTGTATTCAACTCTGGCAGTAAGCTAGATAATCTTGTAATGACTGAGAGTAAAGTGGAGGAGAAATTGTTGAAGATAAACATAAGAAAGGCACCTGGGGTGGATGGAACTATCCAGTTATATTAGAGGAGGCAGCAAAGGTAGTAAACAAACTCTTAGCCATAATTATGAGAGCTTCCCTGGACTCAACTATGCTAGATAGTAGATCCCTGCCTTGGCTAAACATGCTAGGGATGAACACTGGTTCATAACAGCTTGACGCGACACGCTAGTCTAACAGTCCAGTTACTTAACACAAACAACACAGCCCAGCACTACACTGATTGGCCTTTATTTGTAAGGTAGCTACAAATGTAGCTAAACACCATAAACACAGAGTTACTGTTGTTTGATGGTTGCTGCACATGGCAACAAATAAAAAAAAAAATAATAAATAAATAAATAAAAGTGTCAAATACACAGAATCACATATCTGAAGGCTAGGGACAAAGTTAACACATACCTGGCAAAGTAGATTGGTAATATGTCTACCAACAGTGTACTAGATCCTGACCAACTGCTTAACCAAAAAGATATTAGACCACCTGGAGAGCTAGAACAATTCTAGCAGAACAGCATTAATGATGTATGCAGATGAGCAAATGATTCAAGGAGCAATTGTCCATTGATACAGTTCTTTTGGAGCAAGCCTACAAAAAAATACAGCAGCCTGTACATGGCCAGTGTTGACTACTGAAAGCCCTTTGAGTCTGTGCCCCATAGCTAGTTGTTAGAGACACTGCAGATATACAAGGTCAAACCAAAACTGATACTCTAACTAGAAACAACCAGGGTGAAATGGAGTGCATAGTACCACCATAAAGGTCAACAACATCATGACCATACATTGCCATCAGAAGAGTAATCTTCCAGGTATATGCTCTGAGGTAACTTTTGTTCTGTCTATCTTTTCACTCTTTTATTTTATTATGTTGTGGGAAATTCGCATCAGCAGAGGCATATGATGCAAGAAAGCAAGCTTATGCAGCATCAGCCAAAAAAAAAACCTCCCATTTCATCCCCCCATATGTTCCAAATGCCTGTTCAGCTCAGCCTTAAATTTATTTATTTTTTTATTATTATTTTTTTTTTTAATGAAAACCTCAAACACGAGAGGTATTAGAACCTATAGTACTTAGTGCCATGCTTGGGTTGGAGATTCAGAAGACGAAAGAAGATATTTGTTGACATTAGAATTGAACTTCTGGAACTTCTGTAATTTTCAGGATAGACATATGAAGGAAGGTTGTTCTAGAAGACATCAATTGAATGAATAAACTAGGAAGATGAAAAGTTGGTTCTGTGAGTTTACAGTTGGAGAGAAAATGGATGTTGGCTGGTGGTGGCACGCGTTCGGACTGTTTTGAAAAAGTCAGCGGGAATTATAGAAACTAATTCAGAAGAACAGTGCCCATGGAAATATCTGTAGAAAAGGCATGCAGCAGAAACAGTAGATCTATGAGACAGCAAGTGGAGAGACTCTGTTAGAGAGGAATCATTAATTAACCTAACTGCCCTCTTCTGAATGGAATCTAGAAGCCATTCCATTCAGAAGAGGGAATGGAATCTAGAAGCCTGAGAGAGGTTTTGTTGGCACCACCCCAGATGTGGGAACAATATTCCATGGTAGAGCGGATTTGCGATATGCACAGAGTGAACAGCTGTTTCGAAGAAAAGTAATGCCGAGAGCAAAAGAGAAAACCAAGTTTTTTAGATGTAGAAGAAGCAATATTTGTAATGTGCCAAGAGAGAGAGAGAGAGAGAGAGAGAGAGAGAGAGAGAGAGAGAGAGAGAGAGATTAGAATTCATGGTAATCCCCAAAAGTGATACATCAGCTTACCTAGAAATCGGAGTATCACCAAAGGTAAGCATCGCGAGATATAAGAGAAGACCGAGTTTTAGAAGGATTGAAATCAACTAAGTTGTCTTTGCCCCATTGGAGAATTACCTGGAGATCAACATTTAAGGAATTAGTAGCGGATATTCGAGAAGCTGAAGCTGATTGAGCTGGGCAAGGTTTTGAGAATTACCTGGAGATCAGCATTTAAGGAATTGGTAGCGGATATTCGAGAAGCTGAAGCTGATTGAGCGGGGCAAGGTTTCTCAAAATGGAAAGTGGAATGCAATGTGCTATCATTGGCAAAAACTATGGATAGGATTTCCAGTCAATGGAAGGTCATTAATATACAAGAGGAAAAGAGTGAGGGAAAGAACTGAACCTTGGGGGACACCGGCATTAGTGCAGAAATTAGAAGATAGAGAGCCATTTATCATCACTCTCAGTGAACGATCAGAGAGAAAACTGGATATCCAATTACAAAAAACAGTTGGAAACCATAAGATGGAAGCTTGTTTAGAAGACCATTATGCCAAATACGATCGAAAGGTTGAGATTTCAAGAGGAACTGCTTGTGTTTCACCAAACGTTTCCATTGAATTAGTCCATAAATGGGTAACATAAGCCAGAATATCACCAATGGATCGACACTGACGGAATCCATCCTTGCGATCGTTGATCAGATGGAAGGTTTCTAGATAGTTTAAGAGTTGGCGGTTAATTGATTTCTCCATTACTATAGAAAGAGTAGAAGTAATTGCAATGGAACGATAATTGGATGGGAGGAATTTCACACCCTTTTTAGGAACTGGCTGGCTATGAGGAAACTTCCAAACAGAAGGAAAAACACCTTTGGAATAAGAATGTGAAAAAAGGTGTAAAAGAACAAGAGTAAGTGCAGAGGCCCAAATTACCATCAGGACCTGGAGCTTTCATAGCATCGAGATTCGTCAAAATCCTTCTGACTGAAGACCACAGGAGTCATTGAATGGAGCCTTTTGGGAATGGTGGGATGTGTGTTTTCCAAGGTCATTAATACATGAGTTGGAAGAAAAATGGGATGCTAGCAAGTAAGCTTTATCTTTCACTGAAGTGCCAACAGAACTATCTGGTTTTGACAGAGGTGGGAGCAGAGATGGGCAAAAGTTGCGGCCAATAGCTTTGGCAAGACTCCAGAATGCTCGGGTACAATTAGGTCAAGAAAAAAGTTTTCTACTCTTAACCTCTTCAAAATCTAGTTTGGACTGATTAATAACTGCTTTACAATTGTTGCGAGCTTTGGTGTAGGCAGAAAATGAAACTGAAGAATTGGAAACAAGCCAATTACGATATGCAGCATTCTTCTCCTGAACGGCCTTAGCACATTTATTGCAAAAGCAAAGTTTAGATAAAGGATGAGATTTTAAAGTGGAATGTGAGATAAAGGTTCCATTCCTACAAGAATAATTTCACTGACATGATCTGAGCAAACGTTAACATCAGAAGTTTTGTTATTATTATTATTATCATTATTAGCCATATGGTGCAAGGAAACCTGAGGCTTATGCTGCACCAGCCAAAAAAAAAAATTCTGAATTACCTTGAGAGAGAGTCCAAAGTAGAAGGGATTCACCAAGAAAGAGAAGAATGATGATATCCAGTTCAGGACCCTGGGTATGCCAAGCCCATACTCACTAGATATGAGCCCCAGGGGTTAAATACAACAGTAGTCCCACCAAGGAAAAGAAGAAAAGAAATCTCGCAGGTCATCCCATTTTGCATTCTTGTGAGGCCAAACAACATGAGATTGGGAATAGCCATGAGATATGGCTGTATTGTTAGGATTGTCCAGTATTCTTGTAGGAAAATAAACAAAAGGGGGTGCTGGAATCTCGGAAGAGAAAAGTCGGTGGATTTTTGGCTGCTGTAAACGGATAAATATTTTTAATTTTTACCGTATTCTTTGTTAATTAACAGAGATATTAAATGTAACCAGTGATTTTTGGAACTTACGACTCCCGGTGTTGGCGCCAGTATTGTTGAACTAGCTGCCATATTGTAGTCAATAAGTAATAACTTAACTATATATATATATATATCTCGAACTCATAGCGCAAGGTATAAAGTAAAAGTAGATAGTGAAATACGAAGCATTGTATTAGGAATCTGTTAGCTTATTATAGTATTATCAATTAATCAAAAATAATATTAATCTTATTAAAATTCATTGTTAATTAAATTGTATTTAAACGGAAATCATGACTCAGACAGGAGCTGCAAAGCAAAGTTCACAGACTAGCGAGAATACTGTGAATCGGGGGAAAAATGAAGGGGGTGATTGTCCAATGCATCACACTCTCAAAAAATGTGCGACATGTGAAATGTTTGCCAAGTTTTTGAAAACAGGACATGATCTAGCCAGGAAGGATGCCTTTGTGTGTGCTAGGTATCTAGAGTGTCAAGAAATTAAGCGCCAACTCAGCGTTCTGATGGGCGACTATCAGAGCTTGAGGTGTAGGGTAAATGCCTTCGAAGAAATTAATATAAGGGGCCCATCAAGCTCTCAGCTGCCCAGCTCACTCCTATGCATCAGGCAAAACAGAGCAATCTCCAAGGCAGAATGTGCTGG
Source organism: Mastigoproctus giganteus (assembly GCF_048544385.1). Taxonomy (NCBI): domain Eukaryota; kingdom Metazoa; phylum Arthropoda; class Arachnida; order Uropygi; family Thelyphonidae; genus Mastigoproctus; species Mastigoproctus giganteus. The sequence goes on along the minus strand of NC_143585.1, from coordinate 160,400,213 downwards.
TCCAAAAGGAACTGGTTATTGTTGGTGACTTTATTGTCAGTCAGGGAGATGGGGAATATACTATGCAAGAAGTATAGGTGGAACAGGACCAGGGTATGTCTACCAGCGGCAAAAGTTGATGACGTTGTAGAGCAGATATCAACTTTTAAGTGCACAAAACGTGATATTGTTCACATTGGAACTAATGACATTAAGAGTAAGTGATCTGCCGATTTTCTCAACAAGTACAGATCAATGTTGAAAAAAAGTCGCAAGTTAGGGTTGAATGTGAAAGTGTCTGCAGTTCTGCCCAAACATGATAGGAGGGAGTATATGATGAGAGCTTTGCCGATCAATCCAGCCCTGGAGAGATTGTGCAAGGCTCAAGGAGTAATATATTTTTCAGCCTGGTCTGTGCTTGTTGACAGGAGAGACTGCTTCTACAGGGATGGGGTACACTTAAATAGAAAGGGTGCAAGAATATTTGCTGATGCTATCGAGGTAGAGTTAGGTGGGCTGGAAAACTGCTAGCTTGGGGTGGGGGGATATTGTTGTTGTTGTTATTTGGTTTTTAGGAGCATTAGCAACTAAAGCCATATTGCTCCGGGGATATGCGGAATTACCACTTAACCCATTCAAGGGAATTACCACTTAACCCTTGAATGGGTTAAGTGGTAATTCCCTGACTTTTCCGCAACCTCCGTATTTCGTGGTCACGGGCTCGAACCCAGGTCTAATCAAGAAGCGTGTGCTATGCACTGCCGCTCCTGCCCACGTGGCTACGGAGGCGCCAAATGGTGTGGGGGGGGGATATACAGACTAATACATTAGCATTAGCCGCTGGCAGAGGTGAAAGTGATTCTTACCCTGCTTCTATTGAAATGTGTAACAGCCTGGAAAACAAAGTGCAGGGGATTCCAGAGACTGCTGGGTGTCATTGCAGAACAAGAAAATGCATGGGCTGTGTTAGGGTAGCTAAGAATAGTAACAGGTGCATGTATACTTGTGGGTACACTAATGCTAGGAGTATTGTTTAAAAATTTGATGAGCTTTAAGTGCTAGTCAAGACATCAAAGGCAGATATTGTCGGGATGTCAGAGACGTGTCAGATATATACAAATATCAGCAGTGCAGGATTGGAATTTGCAGAGCACAATGTGTACAGAAAGGTAAGACAAGACAGGAAGGGAGGAGGGATTATGTTGTTAGTTTAGAAATACACAAAATCTAAGGAAGTTGATTGACAATGCAGGGTCGAGTCTGTTTGTTGTGAAATAAGCACTGGGAAAGGAAAAATGAGAGTAGGGGTGTGTTATAGGCCTAATGAGTGTACAGAGAAGGGCAACAAGATTGGTGAGGGGAATGAAGGGATCCTCTTATGAAGAAAGGCTTAAGTTCTGCAAATTGCAGTGGCTGGAGACTAGGCACCTGCGCGGTGATCTGATTGAGGTGTATAAGGCCTTGAATGGGTTGAGCATGCTGAATTCTGATGGGATCCTTCCACTTGTTCAGATTACGAACCTAAGGGGGCATAAATTCAAATTAAGAAAAGGCAGATGAAGATTAGATGTGCGGAAATTTGCCTTTAGCTGGCGGGTGGTTAATTGCTGGAACAGACTTCCATCTGTCGTTGTGGAAGTTGATAGGTTGAATAAATTTAAGGAGGAACTGGACAGGCATTTGGAGGGAATGGCGTGATTTTTTTTTTTTTTTTTTTTGGCTGATGCTGCATAAGCTCATACATTTGCTTTCTTGCATCACATGCCACTACTACTACTACTACTACATGAGTATATTGAGCAATTGTGCAGAGAAATAGAGTGGGCCAGTAAATCAGAATGTCTTATAATCGGGGATTTTAACTTTTCAGATATTGACTGGAACTTGTGGTTTGGTCATTCGCACACTAGCAATTCTTTTTTGGATTTATTGGATGACTGTTTTCTACAGCAACATGTTCAAGAGGCAGCCTGAGGGAGTAATACTCTTGATCTGATTATCAGCAGTGATTATTGATGCATTAAGAATTTCCAGATAAAGGAACCACTTGGTGACTGTGATCACAATCTACTAATGTAGGAATTACTTAAAGATGTAGCTACCATCACGGCTAAAGCGAAGGGCTTTTGCTTTTGTGAAGGTCACTACAGATGTCTCAGACAGTTTTTAAATTCAGTACAGTGGGATCAACTGATGATATTACCAACGTTGAATTCTAAATGAGAAGCCTTCAGGGACTTAATTTTGGAGGCTACTAGGCTTTTCATTCCAGCTAAGAAATACTGTTCAAGGTTTAGGCCTAAATCGATGTCAGATGAATTAATGAGGCTCGTGGCAGAGTAGAAAAAAAATGTATGGAATGCATATAAAGTTTCAGGTGACACAGAAGCCTATGGCAGGTATAAACTAGTCTGTAATCAAGTCACAAAGTTGGTTAGGCTGGTTATGAGAAACCTTTGGCGAAGGATGCAAAAAAAAACAGCAAAGAGTTCTTTACTTATGTAAACTCTAGAAGGAAAGGAATGAATCAGGTAGCTGATAAACTTTATGAGTATTTTGCATCTACATCCACACATGAGGAGTTATTCAATGAGGGGAGTGCCAGAAGTTTATCAAACGCTAACAGGGAGCTAAGTGATTTTGTAATAACTGAGAGCAAAGTAGAGGAGAAATTGGTGAAGTTAAACATAAGGAAGGCACCTGTGTTGAATGGGATTTATCCAGTTATGTTAAAGGAGGCAGCAAAGTAAGCAAGCAAACCCCTGGACTCAGAAGAGGTCCCCATGGACTGGAGGTGTGCAAATGTATCACCAATTCACAAAGGGGTTTCAAAAGGTTCTTAATGCATCAATAATCACTGCTGATAATCAGATCAAGAGTATTACTCCCTCAGGCTGCCTCTTGAACATGTTGCTGTAGAAAACAGTCATCCAATAAATCCAAAAAAGAATTGCTAGTGTGCGAATGACCAAACCACAAGTTCCAGTCAATATCTGAAAAGTTAAAATCCCCGATTATAAGACATTCTGATTTACTGGCCCACTCTATTTCTCTGCACAATTGCTCAATATACTCATGTAGTAGTAGTAGTAGTAGTGGCATGTGATGCAAGAAAGCAAATGTATGAGCTTATGCAGCATCAGCCAAAAAAAAAAAAAAAAAAAATCACGCCATTCCCTCCAAATGCCTGTCCAGTTCCTCCTTAAATTTATTCAACCTATCAACTTCCACAACGACAGATGGAAGTAACTACAGTCAGAAGTAACTACAGTCCTGTTAGTTTAACTTTTGTTCTGGGGAAAATAATGGAATCACTGGTTAAAGAAGCATTGCAGGATCATCTAGACAAGACTGCAGTAATAGTTAAAGCACAGCATGGATTTGTTAAAGGGAGGTGCTGTCTGACCAATTTGATTGGATACTATGATGTGGCCACAAAGGAACTGAATGCCAAAAATAATTTTGATATAATATACTTGGATTTCAGAAAAGCTTTTGATACTTTTTTTTTTTTTTTTTTTGGGGTAATTGTTGGTGCATCGGCTTCTGTGGCCACAATGCACCTCCCAAGATTTTTGCAGTACTTTGATCCAAGCCCGAGGCGGGATTCGAACCTGTGACCTTTGCGTTGGCAGGCAGGCACTTTACCCACCCGGCTAGCCCGGTCGGCTTTTGATACTGTTGCACATGAAAGATTGCTGTACAAATTGGGGAGATATGGCATTCAGGGTAAGTTGTTACAATGGATAAAGGGATCGTTGAGTGGGAGATAACAGAGAATGGTAATCAGTGGACACTGCTCTTCGTGGACAAATGTTATTAGTGGAGTTTTCCAGGGTTCGGTGTTGGGCCCATTGCTGTTTTGTATATTTATCAATGATATTGATGAATTGTTTAATCGGGTTTAATGACCAAGTTTGCAGATGATACAAAGGTTGGCAGGGTTGTTAACGACAGTAAAGACAGTATGCTACTCCAGCTGGATCTGGATTTTGGGGTAGAATTTTTTTCAGCCTGGACTGTACTTGTTAACAAGAGAGATTGCTTCTACAGGGATGGGATACACTTAAATAGAAAGGGTGCAAGAATATTTGCTGATGCTATCGAGGCAGTGTTAGGTGTGTCGGAAAACTGCTAGCTTGGGGGGAGACAAAGACCAATAGATTGACAGTAGCCACTGGCAGAGGTGAAAGAGATTCTTGCACTGCTTCTATTAGAATGAGCAGAAGCCTGAAAAACAAGATGCATGATATTTCAGAGACTGCTGGGAGCCATTGCGGTACAAGTAAACACATGGGTTGTGTTAGGGTAGCTAAGAATAGAAACAGGTGCAGGTATACTTGCGTGTACACCAATGCTAGGAGTTTAGTAAATAAATTTGATGAATTTGAGGTATTCCTCAAAACATCAAGGCAGATATTGTTGGGATATCAGAGACGTGGTGTCACACAGATATAAGGGATGCAGAACTGGAATTTGGGGAGTACAACGTCTACAGAAAGGATAGACAGGGTAGGAAGGGGGAGGGGTTATGCTATTAGTTAAGAAACACATAAAAACCAAGGAAGTGGAACCAGTCGACATCGCTGGACAGTGCAGTGTTGAGTCAGTTTGGTGTGATATAAGCATTGGGAGATCAAAATTGAGAGTAGGAGTGTGTTATAGGCCTAATGACTCTGATGAGTATAATAAGAAACTGTACAGGGAAATAGAGTGGGCCAGTAAATCAGAGAGTCTTATAATGGGAGATTTTAATTTCCCAGATATTGACTGGAATTTGGAGGCTGGTCACTCACACACTAGCAGGACTTTTGTGGATTTATTGGATGATTGTTTTCTACATCAGCATGTTCGGGAGGCAACTAGAGGGAGTAATACTCCTGATTTGATTATCAGCAATGATTCTTCATGCATTAAGAATCTGCAGATAAATGAACCACTAGGTGGTAGTGATCACAGTGTGCTGAAGTGGGATTTACTCAAAGAGGTAACTACCATTAGGGGTAAAGGGAAGGGTTATTGCTTCCGTAAAGCGACTACGATGGACTGAGACAGTATTTAAATTCTATACAGTGGGACCAACTGATGATGTTACCAACAGCAAATTCAAAATGGGAAGCATTCAAAGAACTTATCTTGGAAGCTACTAGGCTTTACATACCAACTAAGAAATATTGTTCAAGGTTTAGGCCAAAATGGATGTCAGATCAACTAATGAGGCATATGGCAGAGAAGAAAAATGCATGGGATACTTACAAATTAACACGACACAGAAGCCTATGATAGATACAAGTTGATATGCAACCAAGTTACAAAGGAGGTTAGGCAGGCGAAGGCAGATTATGAGAAATCCTTGGCAAGGGATGCAAAGAAAAACAGCAAAGAGTTCTTTACTTATGTAAACTATAGAAGGAAGGGGATGAATCAGATTGGTCCACTTGATATTGATGGGTCAACTGTTGATGATCCTGTTGACCCATCAATATCAAGCTAACAAACTAAATAAATTTTGTTAGCTAAATATTCATTTAGCTAACAACCTAAATGAATATTTTGCATCGACATTCACACATGAGAAGTTATTCAGCGAGGGGAATGCCAGAGGTGTATTCAACTCTAGCAGTAAGCTACAGAATCTTGAAATAACTGGGAGTAAAGTGGAGGAGAAACTGTTGAAGATAAACACAAGAAAGGCACCTGGGGTGGATGGGGAGGTACCCATAGACTGGAAATGTGCAAATGTGACCCCAATTCACAAAGGAGTATCAAAGGCTGACACAAGTAATTTAAGACCTGTGAGCTTAATTTCTGTTCCAGGAAAATTAATAGAGGCACTGGTTAAGAAACACTGCAGGATCATTTAGACAAGACTTCAGTTATAGCTCGGAGACAGCATGGTTTTGTTAAGGGGAAGTCTTGCCTGACCAATTTGATTGGATACTATGATGCAGTCACAAAAGAACTGGATGCAGGGAATAGCTTTGATATTATATACTTGGATCTTAGAAAGGCTTTTGATACTGTTGCACATGGAAGACTGCTACACAAATTGGAGCAGTGTGACATTGGAGGCAAATTGCTGCTATGGATAAAGGGGTGGTCGAGGGGGAGAAGACAGAGAGTGGTAATCCATGGACACTGCTCCTCGTGGACTAATGTTATTAGTGGAGTCCCTCAGGGCTCAGTGTTGGGTCCATTATTGTTTTCTGTATTTATAAATGATATTGATGATGGTATATCAAGCTTAATTTCCAAGTTTGCAGACGATACAAAGGTTGGCAGGGTTGTCAAGGTCACTACTGACACTATGCTGCTGCAACAGGATCTGGAAAGGTTGAACAGATGGGCTGAGAGGTGGCAAATGAAGTTTAACATTGACAAATGTAAAGTACTACACATGGGAAACAGCAACCCCAGAGCAAAGTATCAACTCTGTGGTACTACACTGACAGTGGTAGAGAATGAAAGGGACTTGGGGGGTGGTTGTGCAGGCAGATATGAAGTTCTCTGAGCAGTGCAGACGGGCTGCAAGAGTAGCTCATGGAGTATTGTCAATGATATACAGGAATTTTTCCAGCAGGGATAAGGAAGTGATTATTCCCTTGTATAAGGCAAAGGTTAGGCCACACCTAGAGTACTGTATACAGGTCTGGAGGCCTCATTTCAAGAAGGATGTAGAGCTGCTGGAACGAGTACAGAGAAGGGCAACAAGATTAGTGAATGGAACAAAGGGGTGCTCTTACGAAGAAAGGCTTAAGTTTTGCAAATTACAGTGTCTGGAGACTAGGCACCAGCGAGGTGATCTGATAGAGGTATATAAAGCCATGAATGGTTTGAGCATGCTCAATGCTGATGGGATTCTTCCTCTTGCTCAGAATAATCACCTGAGAGGGCATAAATTCAAATTGAGGAAAGACAGATGTAGGATAGACATGCAGAAATTTGCCTTTAGCCAGCGGGTCGTTGGTTGGTGGAACAGACTTCCATCCCTTGTAGTGGAGGTTGATAGCCTAAATAAGTTTAAGGCTCAGCTGGACAGGTATTTTGAACGAACAGAGGGGTGAAGTGGAAGTGTTTTTTTTTTTTTTTTTTTTGGCTGATGCTGCATAAGCTTCGTTTCTTGCATCAAATGCCTCTACTAATGCTAATGCTAGATAAGTTGGGAAAATGGACTGAGAAGTGGCAACTGAAATGTAACATTGACAAATGCAAAATACTGCATATGGGTAGCAATAACCAAAGAGAAAGATACTAACTGTGTAGTACTACACTCAGGGAAGTGGAAAGTGAAAAAGACGTGTGGGTAATTATGCAGTCAAATATGAAGTTCGCTGAGCAGTGCAGACGGGACACTAAGGCTGGTCATGGAGTCTTGACAATGAAGTGTAGGAATTTTGCTAGGAGGAACAGGGAAGTGATTATCCCGTTATACAAAGCAATGGTCAGGCCACACCTAGAGTACTGTGTACAGGTCTGGAGGCCTCATTTTAGGAAGGATGCAGTGTTGCTAGAATGAGTACAAAGAAGGGCAACATGATTGGTGAGGGGAACAAAGGGGTGCTCTTACCAAGGAAGGCTTAAGTTGCAAATTGCAGCGCCTGTTGGGTAGGCACCCATGAGGCGATCTGATTGAGATGTATAAGGCCTTGATTGGGTTGAGCAAGCTGAATGCTGATGGAATTCTTCCTCTTGTTCAGACTGAGAATCTAAGGGGTCACAGTATCAAATTGAAGAAAGATAGTTGTAGAATAGATGTGCGGAAATTTGCCTTTATTTAGCAAGTAGTTGATTGGTGGAACAGGCTTCGATCTTTTGTCGTGGAGGCTAGTAGCCTAAATAAATTTTAGGCTGAGCTGGACAGGCTTTTTTAATGAATGGAGGGGTGAAATGGGAGGGGTTTTTTTTTTTGGCATATACTGCTTAAGCTTGCTTTGCATCGTATGTCTCTACTAACGCTAATGCCAACTGGAATAATCTGTGCAAAATCATTAGTAATTGCAAAAACCTCAGAATCTCGACCAGCTGCGTCGGTGTGACTAGAAAATGGAAGCCAGCTGGAGTTGTGATCGTTAAGATCACCAAGCAAAATTACCTCACTGTTAGGAAAGTTGGACTGAAGAAAGTCCAGTTGCAAAGAGTGGAAGTCAAAGAGCTCCAAGTGATTAGTGGAGTTGGGAGAACAATAGAGACAACAGATGAATTTGACAGAATGAGGTAGAGAGATTTTAAGCCAGAGAAGATCAAAAAGAGGAGATTCCGAATCACCAAATCTCTGTCAGGGAATATCGAAACAGGCATATGCACAAGTAACTTGAGGTGAAAGGAATCATACAGCGAACAATTTGGGCAACTGAGATGAGCAGTAGTTGAACCAACCAATAACTGAAATTCTGTCAGAAAAAGCATTAACATTAGTAGAGGATGGAAGAAAGCAAGCTTATGCAGGATCAGTCAAAAAAAAACAAAAAAAAAAAAACAATTTTTACCCATTACATTTGTCTCAAATACCTTTCCAGAATGTTAGAGCTGGAGAAGGAATGAGAAAACGTGAATTGGAATATCATCAGTTTGGCTGACACAAGAAGAAGAAATGAATCACTTATAAGTTTATCAAGTGGAAATCTGTTGTACACCAATGGAAACAGCGAAAGAAGTGAAGGTGGAGTTGGGTTTCTGGTTCATAAAGATTTTAAAAACAACATTTTGGAATTCAAAAGTACATTTCCAAGGGTATCAAGACTAATACTCAAGATTTCAAGATTTCTAATTTTTACAAGCTAAAAATTATAATGATTTATGCACCAACATCGAGCCATGATGATGAAGAGGTTGAAGAAATGTACACCAAAATTGAGAGTCTTCTAGATGAGCAGAAAACACACTACACTATTATTATGGGGGACTTCAATGCTAAGGTTGGAAAAAGGCAAAACAGCGCAGAAAGAGGAACTATAGGAAATTTTGGAATTGGTGAAAGAAATAAAAGAGGTGAAAGATTTGTGGAATTTGCAGAATCTCAAGGACTGTCAGTAATGAACACTTTTTTCAAGAAAAGGGTGAACAGAAAGTGGACATGGAAGAGTCCAAATGGATTAACAACCAATGAAATCGACTTCATCCTCACTAACAGAAGATATATTGTGAATGATGTTACCGTCCTGAATAAGGTAAATGTTGGAAGTGATCCCAGAATGGTAAGATGTACACTTGATATAGATGTAGGAAAGGAAAGGAAAAAACTGACTCGAGTAAATAATACAAAGGTCTTTGAAATAACAGAGGAGGAGAAAAAGCAGTATGTACTGGAACTTAAGAACAAGTTTTTGCTTCTGCAGACTGCTCAGGATCAAGATATCGACGAGGAATACTACAACTTTCTGAAAGTGATAAACCCCAAGAAACCTATAGGGAAAAAGAAATCCAAAGAAGAAAAAATTAGTCAAGAAAGACTTGTCATGATGAACCAAAGACGATAAATGAAGAGGAAGAAAAACACTGACGGGGAGAAAATTGAGTATACTGAGTTATGCAAAGCCATTAGAAAGAGACTCAGAGAGGACATAAGAAGATTTAACACAAGAAAAGTAGAACAAGCATTAAGGGAAAACAAAGGATTTAAATCAGCAGCCATGAGCAGTAATACAGAAAGACAAATGATACTGAAACTGAGGAATAGTGATGGTGTACTTATAAACAGCAGAGAAGGCATAATTCAAATAGCAGAAGACTACTATAGAGAATTATACAAGGAGCGAGGGAATGATACCAGCAGTGTGGAAGATGGATTGCAAAGTAGCAACACATACGACATACCCGATATTCTTCCTGATGAGGTAGAACATGCATTGAAGAAAATGAAGAATCAGAAAGCCGTGGGGGAAGATGAAGTTACTGTAGAGTTGTTAAAATTGGGAGGAAGAAACATAACACAAAAACTGGCAAGGCTCTTCACAAAGTGCATTAGAAAAGCTCTGACGCCTAAGCAGTGGAATAATGCAATCATAGTTTTGCTGCATAAGAAAGGAGATAAATCAGAAATTGGAAATTATAGACCAATTAGCTTGTTATCCCACATCTACAAGTTGTTCACAAGGGTCATTACTAACAGATTAGAAAGAATACTTGATGAGAATCAACCGAAAGAGCAAGCTGGCTTTAGGACAGGATTCTCAACTATGGATCACCTTCAAGTAATATCACAGCTAATGGAGAAAGCAAATGAATATAAAGCACCATTATGCCTGGCATTTGTGGATTATGAAAAGGCATTTGGCTCCATACGGCATAAGGCAATGTTTCAGGCACTGCAAAGACAAGGCATAGATACTCCATATATTATGATTTTGAAGAAAATATATAAGAGTGCTACCTCCTTTATTAGACTAGACAAAGACAGTATGAAATTTAAAATTGAGAAAGGAGTTCGACAAGGAGACACAATATCTCCGAATCTGTTTACTGCTGCCCTTGAGGAAGCTTTCAGAAGATTAGACTGGTTGCAGAAAGGAGTCAATGTGAACGGAGAGTACCTAAACCATTTACGATTTGCAGATGACATTGTGGTCATAAGCCACGATCCCAAAGAAATAGAGGAAAATCTTAATCAGTTATGCATGGTTAGTAAGGATTTTGGAATAAAGATGAATATGGCTAAAACAAAAGTAATGATGAACAAATATGACACAGAAAGGGAAATAATGATTGAAGGAGCAGTAATTGAAAAGGTGGAGTCATATACTTATCTGGGACAAGTTATTAGCTGCAATAATAATAAATGGCTTGAAGTCAAGAGAAGAATAAATTTTGGATGGATAGCATTCAGGAAATATAGTCACATACTGAAGAGCAATATCCCAGTTTGTCTGAAACGTAAAATAATGAACCAGTGTATACTCCCCACCATGACTTATGGAAGTGAAACTTGGGCACTCACCAAAAGAATGGAAGAGAAGCTGAGAACTACACAGCGAAGAATGGAACGAATTATATTGGGAATCAGACTGTTAGATAAGAAGAGAAACACATGGATTAGGCAGCAAACTCAAGTAAAGGACATTCTTATCAAAACTAAAGAAGTAAAATGGTCTTGGGCAGGACACATAGCTCGAAGACATGATGACAGATGGACTAAGAAAATAACAGAATGGTAATGAAGAGGAGCTAGAAGAAAACCTTTCCAGCTCAGCCTTAAATTTATTTAGGCTATCAACTTCCACAACAAAAGATCGAAGTCTGTTTCACCAATCAGCTACTCTCTGGCTGAAGGCAAACTTCCGCACATCTATCCTACAACTGTCTTTCCTCAATTTGAATTTATGCCCACCTAGGTGATTATTCTGAGCAACACATGGTAAGAACATACCCCCATTAGTTTGAGCCTTTTGCTTTGCTGCTCTGGTCTGAGTCATGATTTCTATTCAAGTTCAATAAAATTCCAATACAAAATATAACCCTAAAGTTATATCCCATCAGCTTTGAGCATGCTCAAACCGTTCAAGGCTTTATACTTCTCAGTCAGAACACCTTGCAGGTGCGTAATCTCCAAACTCTGTAATCTGCAAAACTGAAGCCATTCTTCTTAAGAGCAAACCTTTGTTCCATTCACTAATCTTGTTGTCCTTCTCTGTACTCTTTACAACAGCTCTACATCCTTCTTAAAATGAGGCCTCCAGACCTGTATACAGGTCTGGTCCCCGGGTACTGTTTACAAGTACATGGGTTTTAGCAGACTGCAAGTGGAAATGGACATTTTTGTGATTTGAACTGAGACGATGTATATTTGTGAAATCAACTAGGAAGTGTTTGGGAGGTTTAGATCTTTTTGCAGATAAGTTGACTCTGTTAGTTTGAAAATTCATGGTGTACTCAATAGTAAGAAAAGGTGAGAGGGGGGACATGTTTTATGAAGTAATGAAATGTTTGGATATGGCATACACATGGTAAGAACATACCCCAATGTTTGATATAACGTGGCCTCGACAATGCCCACCGCATACACACTAGTCGGATTCCCATCCAATCACTATCTGGCAGAGTAGAGGTAGCAAGATTATACACAAGCTGATCCGGAAGCCTCTAAAGAGTTACCAAGTCATTTGAATAGACTGATTCAGAGGACAACTGTCCCCCTCAGTTCTCCCCTGAGTCACAGTACCTCCATTAGTTTGAGCCTTTTGCTTTGCTGCTCTGGTCTGAGTCATTATTTCTATTCAAGTTCAATAAAATTCCAATACAAAATATAACCCTAAACTTATATCCCAATGCAGTTTTAACACTATATATATATGTATTTCGGTATTGAATTATCTCCGAGTTATGTTATATGACTTTCTTATTCCCTGTCAGCTTATATGTATTAATTTATGATGTTACGTTTGTAAAAAAACTAGGTCGCTATTTTTATTTAGTTAAAGTACAATTCAATTGACAATGAAATTTAATAAGATTAATAAATTTTACTGATTAATTGATATTACTATACTCGCTACCCCAGGGGCTCACATCTGGTGAGTATGGGCTTGGCAGACCCAGGGTCCTGAGCTGGATATCATCATCCTTCTCTTTCTTGTTGATCTCTCTCTCTCTCTCTCTCAGGGTAACTCAGGGAATTTTTTTGGCTGGTGCAGCATAAGCCCCCAGGCTTCCTTGCATCATATGGCTAGTAATAATAATAATAATAATCTAGTTTTTAGTTTTCCGTTAGACCTTACGCTATCTAGTTTGATGCACACGTTGTATCGTATAACAGTGGGGGCAGGTTACGAATAGTTAATCTACGGATATGAGGTATTATTTACTTTCCAAATCGCACTATCTAAATTCAAAATAAACCATGGAGCTTGACTAGGTCTATAAGCTACTTATAGAAAATAATTTAATCTAACAATTAAGTCAATAAAGTGGCTAAGTATAATTAAAAACTTTCGTTCACTGGAGCTGCAAAACCTGTTCAACACGTGGACTTGATACCCTTACCGATATTAAGTAATAACCTCAAAATCTCTATCTAAATTCAAATTAAACTAAAGTATTGTTACTAGGAATATAAACTCTAAAAAATAAATTAATATTCCAATTTAAGTCAATAAAAAAGTAAAACTTCTCTATTTGCTGGAGCCCATAAAAACTTCGCCTGTTCACGTGTAGTCTTGCACCTAATACTGCACACCTATAATATGAGTAAACTTTTCAGGAGTCAGCTACCCATACCGAAACGGAAAAATCACAATAAGGGGTTCTCTGTTTCTGTGATAATCAATAAGCAGTATCACATTAACAATCTGGGATGGAAATTAGCAACATATTATATTATAAACTTTTAATTTTATAAAAAAAAATAAAAATTAATATATTATGAAATGTTTGCGCATTGGTTTGTGCATCAAATGGAATATTCATTTCTAGGGAATATTCCATGACTGGAAAGTGGCAGCGTCTGTGTTGGCCATGGTGAAATGTGTATTGTTATGCATGAATATAGCCCAGTATTTGTAATATTAAGTTCAGGAATAATGAAACTTGGTAATAGGGAAATGGTGCAAATGGCTGATGGAGGGAAAAGAACCTTGAACCCCATAAAAATTATTTCTAAACATATCACTAAACATATAGTGATATGTTTAGAAATAGTTCCTCCTCCATAAATCTACTGAATTTGGAGAAATATAAATGAAAAGTATAGCATAGTTAAATGTGGGAGTAAAGATATTAGATAATGCTCAGTCAAGTTTGGGATCACGTCCATTCCTATAAATGAACCTTGAGCTCAAGTTGCAAGTATCATGCATGGACTTGAAACTTCAACATCATATTATCAGGATTAATCGAAAAAGGAAATGCATGTGAACTTCAATTTACCCAGTACTTGAAACCAAAACATGAATTTCATGTTTTGGTTTCATGTAGTTTTCAAAAAAATGTGAAAAAGTTTTGTGTTACCTAGTAGTGTTTGAAATTAATGTGACTTTTTAAAAGAAAATTATTTATCGATAAAAAGAGAAAAAATAATACAAAATTATTAAAACTTTTGCAGCCGTTAATGTATTACTATGTATTAAATGTGTATGCAGTTGCAAACACTGGCAAAACAAAAATAAATACCTTTGTGTTAAAACAGATATAGAGAGAAAAATTGCAAATATGTGATGTGAGTGGATGATGTATTGCCTTTTTGAGTATAAAGACTGCACAGGCTATTCAAATGCAATAATCTGAAGCCAGAATGGGGAAAATGCATGGTCTATTCCACAATTCAAAAAAATGAAAGTCATAACTGATTTCTCAAAATCATTCATCTCAGAATTTTTTAATGACTGGAAAATAAGCAGTTCTCTCACATCTCAAAGGCAGAAAAACAGTACTTCAAGAGTGAAGCCATTGTACTCTATTGAGGACTGTGCAGAAAAATAGGATATCCATTGTGCAGCAAATAACATCTGAATTCAACCAAGTCCATAACTTCCTTATTTCATTTGGTACCATACATTGGGAATTGAAGAAATTCAGTATTTGCAGTCGCCTGCCTATTCAGAAGCCATTGTTTCAGAGAAGAACAGAAAATTCATCTTGCAGTGGTGTTGCGAGTGTCATGATTGGACAGTGGTACAGTTGATGAAAGTCTTGTCAGACAATCACAATACACTTTGTTTTGAAAATTTTATTTAGCAAAGGTTTCAAGTACCATTAAGTTTTCATAACATTTTTTTTAGCAAGAACTTATAATTGTGGTCCTCACCTCTATATATAAGCTCTTGCTAAAAAATTTAATGAAAACTTAACAGTACTTTAAGCCTTTGCTAAACTAATACAATTATCAATTTCTTCCATATACCTTAATAATAAATTAATGACACCTCTTCCATTCCATCTATCATTCTTTTAGTATACTTGGAACTGAAGAGGTGAGTACCACAATTATAAGCTCTTGTTAAAAAATATAATGAAAACTTTGTTTTGAACTGATGGTAGGCAGAAAATGTGGTGAGAATCTCATAGAGCAATGGACACTGCTTGTCATGTTAAGCATCTGCAGGCGGTATCACGATATGGTGAATGTTTTTTTTTTTTTTGGCACTGTCTGTGTCCATTGATAGATTCAGGTAGTCCCTGGATCCATTTTACTTTCCATGGGGTCCAGTGGAAGGTTGGATGCATCCAAGGAGTACTTGAATTTTATATTAAATCTACTTCGCTTTGCTTTGTTACACTTATATCCTCATGGTGATGACCACTTTATGGATAACAGTGAATCATGCCACAGTTGTGGAAGAATGGTTTGGAGAACATGCCATGGATTTCCTCCACCTTTCCTGGCTCCCACATTCACATGATCTGAATCCTTTTGAGAATGTGTGGGATATGTTGGAGAGAGTTATTAGGCAATAAAGTCCTTTTCCTTCAACTTTGTCGCTGATGCACAATATTTTTCGGGAAGAATGGGTACAATATTAGATTTGGTTTTTTTTTTTAGGAGCATTAGCAACTAAGGCCATATTGCTCCGGGATATGCGGTGGTCATTCCCTAGCCTTTTTCCGCATCCTCCATATTTGGTGGTGACGGGCGCGAACCCCGGTCTAATCAAGAAGAGTGTGCTATGCACTGCTGCTCCTTCCCACCTGGCTACGGAGGCGCCACAATATTAGACCAAAACACACTGAACACATTATAGAATCCATGCCGCATCGCATACTTGCTATTATTTGAAACAAAGGTGGTCCAATTCGATACCAAATAAACGTTTCTTATTTTTGTGGCCAGCATATGTATCTCACATCGCAATGTCCGCTTTATCCTTGTGATTAGCGAGCTCATCAAAGCAAGCAACTATGACTAAATTATGATTGATCTATGCTGTCATATCTTTTGAGATACGAAAAATGTCTTTGTAACCGCACATGCGCAACAGATGAGCTAGTAAGTTGTCATTCCACTCCTACCTGCCTTTAGTATATAACACAAACACAAATCTCAGATATTATTTTCATTGCATTCATAATTTTTATTGACTGAATTGAATTCTAAATTGAATATATATATATATTAAGCTTTAGTACTGACTTATATGTATATGTGATTGGTATACATAAAAATATATTGTTCATTTTATATTAATAAATATTATGTTACTACAGTAAACCCCCGCTTTTCGCGTATTCGCAGTTGCTGATTTAATATAAAATGAAACCTAAATAAATGTGAATTTTAAAGCGCCATGAACATTTTCCATCATAAAAAAACATGGGCGTTATTAAAATTATCTTTCCCGGTCAAAACAGCGCTCAGTGGGTGGGGGAGAGGGGTGACAAAATCGCGAGCTTGGATGTTTCTCGCTAATCCTTGTTTAGTATGTGTTATGCACTTGTCATGGAAGGTTTCGTCGTTTGCTTTTAATTTATATGTTTATAAACTGAATAAATTTATCAATTTATAAATTGATATGCTTACAAAAGTGATAAATCTACCGTTTTGCAGTGTAAAACAGACTTTTTCGAGTGTTAATGGAAGAAAGTGACTTTATTGTGGACAAGTTCTTTCTAACCCGTACAAAAAAATGGCTACGAATAACAAGGGAAATGTGAAAAGATCAAAGAAGGTGATAACATTAGCGAATAAAATTGGGTTATTAGATAAAATATCTAATGGTGAAAGTGTCTCCTCAGTGGAAAAACATTATAAAATTAATGAGTCAACGGTACGATCAATCAAAAAATCGGAAGAAAAAATCCGCCATAGTGTCCGTGAAAACGCGCTAATTGCTTCAAAAATTTGCTCTGTAACTCGTGATGTTAAATTAGAAAAAATGGAAAAAACTTAAAATCTGTGGATAGAAGACCGAACTGAAAATAAAATTCCGTTAAGTTCACTCATCATTCGTGACAAAGGCAAAACTCCTTTATCAACACTTTAGCGAAACTGGTGATAGCACTGGTGGGATAAGTTTTTTAGCTAGCAAAGACGCTGGTTTGAAAGATTTGTTTGAAATTTCTAATAAATATTACATTTAATATTAAATTGTTTCTTATTTTCATTTCAATGCCATATGCTTGCATTTCACTATGTGCTCTTTATGTACATAGTCATATTATATAGTATGAATCAGAGCTGTAATACTCAATATGTTCTACGTTGATAATAATATTAGAAATTAATAAGAGGAGTTTACCTCAATATAGTACGTAGAACACTTCCGTATGATACCCTCCAGAAATTAAAATGGAAAAAACGAAAAAATCGACAACTTACCGGTACATTAAAGTAAAATATAAATAATTAAATAATCAATTTATCACAATTCAAAATCAGTATAAAACAATTAAAATTCAAATTAACGCAATTAAAAGAATCTAACGAAAATATTCAAAACGATTTTCCTTCCTCTGTAATACTCAATATGTTCTACGTTGATAATAATATTAGAAATTAATAAGAGGAGTTTACCTCAATATAGTACGTAGAACACTTCCGTATGATACCCTCCAGAAATTAAAACGGAAAAAACGAAAAAAGGAAGGAAGGAAAATCATTTTGAATATTTTCGTTAGATTCTTTTAATTGCGTTAATTTGAATTTTAATTGTTTTATATTGATTTTGAATTGTAATAAATTGATTATTTAATTATTTATATTTTACTTTAATGTACCGGTAAGTTGTCGATTTTTTCGTTTTTTCCGTTTTAATTTCTGGAGGGTATCATACGGAAGTGTTCTACGTACTATATTGAGGTAAACTCCTCTTATTAATTTCTAATAGTCATATTATGAAGGTACATATAATACATACATAGACAAAAGTTTAGACTAGTTTTTCTTATATATTTCATACTTTGGAATGAAACCCCATTATTACTATGGGAGCCATAACTCAGTATTCGCGGCATTTCTCAGGAACGTAACCCCCGCGAATAGCGGGGGTTTGCTGTATACTGTTATTTAATTAGGATTTTTTTTGGAATCTATCACCCCATATTGTGTACAAATGTCAGTCTTGATTTGCATGATTTTAATTTAATGGTACTTTTGAGGAACCAGTCCACCATGTAAATTGGTGATTACATTTATATAGATATGTACCAGTTGGAAGTTAATAAAACACAAAACAGAGATAATACTGGTATATCAGCTATTTGATTTAATAGAACCTAATAAACCTTACAGTGATAAACTGTAATAATTACAGTGATAATAAATCATGGAAAATGAAAGTTTGGGTATTGCAAAAAAATAACAAATGAATGAAGGTATACTGATGCATGGAAAATATAGGAAACTGAATGATGACTAATACTGACCCAGTATGAAAAAATGAATGAAACAGAGAAATTAATGGAAATATATAACTATTGCTAACTTGTTCCTACCCTATTATGGCCATAGTTACCATTATGCCAGTAAATCTACATGCTTGCACCTATCCACTTTTAACTATGTATATTTTTTATTTTTTTTGCATTTTATTTTTTAAAATTATTAGATTTGTTGAGAATGGAGGAGAAATTATTTCTAAAACATAGCAGTATTTTTGTCTTTATGAGGTCTAGTTCTTTCTTTCTAGTGTCTTCACACCCACCAGTTAGCAACCACAGTGTATTTGTTTCTATTAATCTTTGTTAATTTTTTAATGATGATTTTCATTTGCATATTTTTCTATATTTCCTTTTTTTTTTTTTTTCTCCCCCTTATCTTTGATACATTGCTTCACTTAAGTTCACACACAAAAACTTGCTTCAGCTCAAGTACTTTTCTAGGACCAGACTAGCAATTATGGGCTTACCTAAGCAGAATCTTAATGCCTGATTTTAATTATGCTGTATTACTCAAAAATTATTAAATTTATGGAGGAAAAACTATTTCTAAATGTGTTGCTTTTATCTTTGCCTTCATTAGCATTAGTAGAGGCATATGATGCAAGAAAGTAAGCTTATGCAGCATCATCCAAAAAAAAAAAAAAAGAAAACAATGCTTCCATTTCATCCCTCCATTCGTTCCAAATATCTGTCCAGCTCAGTCTTAAATTTATTTATGCTACCAACTTCCACAAAAAGGATGGAGTCTGTTCCACCAACCAACTACTCGCTGGCTAAAGACAAACCTCCGCACATCTAGCCTGCATCTGAATTTATGCCCTCTCAATTTGAATTTATCCCCTCTCAATTTCCTCAATTTGAATTTATGCCCTCTCAGGTGATTATTCTGAGCAAGAGGAAGAACCCCATCAGCATTGAGCATGTTCAAACCATTCAAGGCTGTATACACCTCAATCACATCACCTCTGATTGAGCTGTATAAAGCCTTGAATGGTTTGAAGGTGCCTCGTCTCCAGACACTGTAATTTGCAAAACTTAAGCCTTTCTTCATAAGAGCAACCCTTTGTTCCATTCACTAATCTTGTTGCCCTTCTCTATACTCGTTCCAACATCTCTAAATCCTTCTTAAAATGAGGCCTCTAGACCTGTATATACGGTACTCAAGATGTGGCCTGACCATAGCCTTATACAAGGGAATAATCACCTCCTTATCCCTGCTATAAAAATTCCTGTATATCATTGACAAGACACCATGAGCTACTCTTGCGTCTGCACTGCTCAGAAAACTTCATATCTGCCTGCACCATTACCCCGAGGTCCTTTTCGTTCTCTGTCACTGTCAGTGTAGTACCACAGAGTTGATACGTTACTCTGGGGTTACTGCTTCCCATATGTAGTACTTTACATTTGTCAATTGTAAAGTAGTACTTTACAGTTGTAAAGTAGTACTTTACATTTGTCAAAAACATTTGGATGATTCTTTGAGATGGCAGGCCATTAGACAACTTGAAGCCAGGTAGTTGCAGGCGCGTGCAGTGTCATCTCAGCTCTACGGAAGTAGTTTAAGGAGACAGGAACCATCACAAGAGCTGGCCAAGGTCACCCGACGACTACCAGAACTGACTGCAATCTGGCTGTAACAACAAGACAGAATCCCATGCTGTCTCTTGTGCCTGCTGTGACCACATATGAAAACATTTCCCAAAGGACTATGTTAAGAAGGCTGAATTGAAGTGGATTCTATGCAAGGAAGCCAGTGGTTTGTGTCCCAATAACACCAAATGACCACAGAGCTCGTCAAAACTGATGCCATGAACATGTGACATGGAGCTGTGAAAATGGGGTACAGTTCTGTTCTTTAATGAGTCCCATTTTCAGATTCTAGACATAATTACAACTGGACACAACGAGGAATGCAGTACCATCCCTCCAACATCAGAGAAAGACACCGTAGAGGCAGTGTTTTCCATGTGGGGTGGAAGGAGTGTGGTTGACCCAGATTTTCTTTTCATGCATGTCAATGCCACTGCCTATAGAGCTCAAGCAGTGGAGGAATATCTTGAAACTGAAGATATCCAATGACGGCTGTGGTCAGCACAATCACTAGACTTAAATCCAATCAGAAATGACAACTGTCAATCATTTTGCAGCTAAGATCTGCGGGAAGAATGGGATTTGTTGCTACAGAATCTTATAGATACCCTTGTATCGAGCATGATTCACTGCTGTCGGGCCTGTTTAGCTATTTGAGGAGATCGTACGCACACTGATGTCGTGATGATATTTTCGAGTATCTTGCATTAACTTCTGTAATGTGATTTTTTTTGGTAATTCTTATACAATCCCTTATACCTGTCCAAAATTTCTTGCTGTATCCTCATTTCATCATTATTCTATGATACACCATCATACCAAATTTTGTCCCACGTCATCGCAAGCTGCAAGAGTTGCACGTTTTCTACATGTCCTGTTAATTTTTTTGAGCAGCGTTTATACAGGAACTATATGATCCACTACAGAACAAATTATCAAGCTGAAGTAAATGGAAGTCTAAAAAATCATAAAGGAAGAGGTCATAAGGGCCATTAAGGTGATAAAGTGATTAAAGTGATCATAAGGTGATTAATCAAAACAGTTGGTCGGTTAATCAAAAGCAGCAGTCAGTGTTGAAATAAGTTAAAATTTAAAATATTGAATGAAAACCAATAAATAGCCTCACAAAGATTTTAAATCTAACATACAACAGGAAAATTCTCAAAAGATCTAATGAATTCAACATTTGTGCCTATCTCCAAAATTGCAATATAGTTAGATGTCATCTTATCCAATGTGATCTGGACTGGTAGCTAGTCGGTTAATCAAAACAGTTGGTTAAAGCAGAGAATCATAACAAATATATAATCACATATATTCATTTACATAAAATCAGTAATTTTAATCTGTTCAAATAATGAAATGTGAAACTTTGCAGCAAAGTCCCTCCACTTTTTATAAATATTACCATTTAAGGCATTTTTGATGGATGCAGAAATTTTTGGCACTTGATTTGACTCAATCTCTTCTTCACATTTAGATTAATTTCTTTCCATCACAATGTGTGATATATGCATTGTTTACTAACAAATCGAAAATGAAATTTATGAAAATGGAGCCTGCCGCATTATGTGGCAGTTTCTGTTTTTTTGATACTGTTTTTGTACATAACATTTTATAATTTAGACATGTTTCAGTCATACTATATAGTTGTTCTCCAATTTTTTGCTGTTGATAAATGGCCTTAAATTCGTAAATTTTGAGCAGCAAGCTGATCAGCAGATAATCACTACCTCTCCCCAATAATAATACTCAATAAATGGATAACATAATACCATACCATTTTTTCTAAGTCAACCATCACTTGCTATAAAACTTTCTGCACTACCAATCTTTTTATGTATGAATAAGGCCTTTTCTTTGATGCTGCATTTATGGGTCAATTGACTGGAGTTCTGTATTGACTTCCTTCCATAAACTACAGCTATAATGCATTGTCTACTGTCTCTAATTTTTGTTTCTTTAAAATGGAGTGAGAATATAATGACCCTTGTGAAAGAAACTAAATATAAAATCCTTCTAGATTTTTTTATTTTTTTCACAATCTTTTATAATTATATTGCTCATACCTAAGTCAAAGGAATTTTTTTAAAAACTCATCTTTATGGAATCTTTCCAGAGCATCCAACTTAGTTCTCATAGAAACAGCAACTTTTCTTACCCATTTTTAATTTATGCAATATTTAATTAAATTACTAATGTAATTACAATAACAAATAATTTTACTGGTGCAAATACAGTTTGGAGTAAACACAAGACTTGTCTCTCTGAAAGCATACAACTCAACAAGCAGTTCTGATGCTAGTCCTTTCTTTCCTCCTCCATCGGCCTACTACTCTGATATCGCTTTTTTCCAGAATTTAATATTTCACACATTGGACTATATTTGTGCACAATAATACACATTTCACCATGACCAACACAGGGTTATCACTTTTCAAGCTTTCAGTCTTCCCCAGAGTTTGCTTATAATGGATCTATTCTTCCATTTCTTTTTGCATATAGTGATGTGCACATGTGGATTTTAGCATGGACATGGTAAGTCAACTAAAAGCTTTTGATTTTCAACTTTGGATTTGATCTCATTTGTTATCTTCGGTTAATGTTAATCAGTGTGCATTGTTGCATGTTTTATGATATATTTTTAAAAAAAAATTATAAAATTAAAACCTTTAATTAGTCCTTAACCTTTGATCCCTATTAATAGATGAGTAAAGTGACATGGCATGTTGATTACCACAGAAACAACTAACCCCTAATGTTGTTTTTTGTTTCAATCTGGGGCAACCACCCAGATTGAAACAAAACCAGATTGTTGGTATGGAACAATGGGTAATTTGTATATTATCTTATATTCTTTAACAATATGTACCAGTTATGCACTACTCTTTACTAATACTAACAGAATATATATTTGATATTATTAGTTAGTTTCATTTTTAGATTTACATAAATTACCTTTGTTCCTACCTTCCAAGTAATCAACATCTCAAGATGTCACCTACTCAAGTGTATATTGTGTTTCAGTTACTCATCTCCATTAAGTGATAAGTATAATAAATCTTTATTAAACAACCCATGTAAGACTATAAATATTTCTAGAACCGTTAGGGAGAGGGAAAGTGAGTCATCTTGAACTAACAAACAAAGACATGATTCAAAATTTAGTAAAAGCATCGGCGCCTGTTCAAGCAATAAACCAAATAGTTGCAAACATGGTGGATGACCTGACAGGTTCTCATGACTTTGAAAAGTGTTAAAACCACTAAAAATCATTTTAAAAATACTGGAGTAAAAAGTTTGTCTTTATCCAGGAAACTATAAAAATTTCAGATTTGTAAATCATACATTAAGAATAACACAGGAGCATTATTTTTGGGAGCCTTGTCAAGTGACTTGCTGTCGTCACTGGGTTAAAAGCCACCAGGGTCTGTCCTCTTACTCTATGGTTTAGGCTTTTTGTTGTCGAGACTTTTTTGTAATATTTGGGTGTAAATTTTTGAATTTTATGTTAAAATTGGACTAAGTGTGACTGTTTAGATTCTACAATTTCTAAATTGAAATTTTGCAGAATCAACTGTCCATTTCTCGGTGGGAAATTTGTCCCATTCTTGAGTACTGTATACAGATTTTAGCTAAATCAATTTATGTTCATTTCAGTTTGTGTTTCTTTCCTTATTTATTAAAATAAAATTGGCCTGCATTTTAGAAATGCACTCACAACACTTTTAAGCTAAACTGATAACTGACATGTGGCAGAGAAGAAAAATGCATGGGATACATATAAATTAACAGGTGACACAGAAGCCTATGACAGATATCAGCTGGTCTGTAACCAAGTCACAAAGGAGTTTAGGCAGGCAGGCAGAGGCAGATTACGAGAAATCTTTGGCAAAGGATGCAAAGAAAAACAGCAAAGAGTTCTTTACTTATGTGAACTCTAGAAGGAAGGGGATGAATCAGATTGGTCCATTTGATATCGATGGTTCAACAGTTGATGATCCTGCTCAGGTAGCTAACAAATTAAATGAACATTTTGCATCTACATTCAAACATGAGGAGTTATTCAGGGAGGGGAATGCCAGAGGTGTATTAAACTCCGGCAGTAAGCTAGATAATCTGAGAGTACAGTGGAGGAGAAATTGTTGAAGATAAACATAAGAAAGGCACCTGCTGTCGATGGAATCTCTCCAGTTATATTAAAGGAGGCAGCAAAAGAAGTAAGAAAACCCTTAGCCATAATTATGAGAGCTTCCTTGGACTCAGGGGAGGGGGTACCCGTGGACTGGAGATGTGCAAATGTGACCCCAATCCACAAAGGAGGATCAAAGGGAGACACAGGTAATTACAGACCTGTTAGTTTAACTTTGTTCCAGGGAAATTAATGGAGGCACTGGTTAAAGAAGCACTGCAGGATCATCTAGACAAGACTTCAGTTATAGCTCGGACACAGCATGGGTTTGTTAAGGGGAAGGCTTGTGTGGCCAATTTGATTGGATACTATGACGTATCACAAAGGAACTGGATGCAAAGAATAATTTTGATATCATATATTTGGATCTTAGAAAGGCTTTTGATACTGTTGCACATGGAAGACTTGCACAAATTGGAGCAGTGTGGCATTGGAGGCAAATTGTTGCTATGGATAAAGGAATGTTTGAGTGGGAGAAGACAGAGAGTGGTAATCAATGGATGCTGCTGTTCGTGGACTAATGTTATTAGTGGAGTCCCTCGGGGTTCAGTGTTGGGCCATTGTTGTTTTCTGTATTTATAAATGATATTGATGATGGTATATCAGGCTTAATGTCTAAGTTGGCAGACGATACGAAGGTTTGCCGGGTAGTTAATAACACAAATGATGGTACGCTGCTGCAACAGGATATAGAAAAGTTGAGCAGATGGGCTGAAAGGTGGCAACTGAAGTTTAACATTGACAAATGTAAAATACTGCATATGTGAAGCAGTAACCCCAGAGAAACGTATCAACTCTGTGGTACTACACTGACAGTGGTAGAGAGTCAAAATGACCCGGGGATAATTGTGTAGGCAGATATGAAGTTTTCTGAGGAGTGCAGATGGTCTCCAAGAGTAGCTCATGGTGTCTTGTCAGTGATATACAGGAATGTTTCTAGCAAGGATAAGGAGGTGATTATCCCCTTTATAAGGCAGTGGTCATGCCACACCTTGAGTACTGTATACAGATCTCGAGGTGTCATTTTAAGAAATATGTAGAGCTGTTGGAATGAGTACAGAGAAAGGCAACAAGATTAGTGAATGGAACAAAGGGTTGCTCTTACGAAGAAAGGCTTAAGTTTTTCAAATTACAATGTCTGGAGACTAGGCACCAGCGAGGTGATCTGATAGAGGTGTATAAAGCCTTGAATGGTTTGAGCACGCTCATTGCTGATGGGATTCTTCCTCTCGCTCAGAATAATCACCTGAGAGGGCATAAATTCAAATTGAGGAAAGACAATTGTAGGACAGATGTGTGGAAGTTTGCCTTTAGCCATTGGATGGTTGATTGCTGGAACAAACTTCCATCTGTCGTTGTTGAAGTTGATAGCTTAAACAGATTCAAGGCAGAACTAGACAAACATTTGGAGCGAGTGGATGGGTGAAATGAGAAAGGTGTGTGTGTTCTTTTTTTTTTTTTTGGCTGATGCTATATAAGCTTGCTTTCTTGAATCATGTGCCCCTGCTAATGCTAATGAGAGAATTGAGGGGGGAAAAAAAGTAGTTCATTTGGGAAATAAGTTTAGAAATAGTAAAATCTAAATGGTAATTCTTAGCCCAAATAAACTTAAAAAGGGTCTAAGTCAGATACTATGACTTTATCAGTAGCTCCTGCTGCTGTTTTTTCTTCTTATGGAATCTCTCTAACCCTTATTGATGTGCAGAAATTTTTCTATTCTGGTTATGCATTGATCACCATCTGCTCTCCATTGAAAATCCTCCAAGATGCACCTCTTATCGGAGTCAACTTAAAATTTTTATATGTTGTTGGATTGTCCATACCTAACTTTGCATAAATCTCACCACTTTTCCTTGGATCTGAAAGTTTTAAACTCTTTTACATCATTTGCTTGGTGATATGAATACAGCCTATATTGATGAATTAATTGCATTCCTTAAACTTGTCAGACAGATGCATGTATGACTCAATTAAATAATGAATTGTACTAATTTCATTTTCGCCATAAGGCCCTTTTATTCTAAACTCCCTATACTACTATTGCCTCTAGTCTGTTATGAGATCATCTCCACCATTATACATGTGATATAAATTGATCACAGAATTTGTTTCTTCTGTTCTATATGAACTGTGACACTGAAATCACATTTTTCCCTGGATAAGAGTACTTTGCACCCAATTGAAAATATATATAACCATGGAAATTATGAAACAAACAAATGAAACTGCAAACTAGCTATATTTTAAAAACATGGGAAGGTGTCATGTAATGAAGCAGGTGGAACCTAGTTTTTAGGATAACATGCTAAACCAAAAATTTCTGATGATTTTTCAGCGATTACTGTACATTTCTGCCACATGTTCAGAAAGAGTAACATGAATTTTTCAGACGATATCTTTTCTGTCACTTCTTTGTCCAGAACATGTAACATGAAGAATTAAGCTGATTTCTCAAATTTTCAACAGTGAAATTAGAGAGACACTTTTCTTTGAAGGGCATGTTTCAACTGAGTGGATATGGTTGTTGAAAAGAACAAAAAGTTAAAAAAACAAATGTTTTGTTTGACCACTAGGTCAAAGGATTTTATTATTATTTTGGCAGTGAATACAATCGTTAATCATATTTTAGTACTCATGAGCTTGAATCACAGTCCACTGGAATGTGTCAAGATAGTGTCTGTTAGGCAGTTCCTGTGGGTTTCCCACAAATCCACGTTAAGTACTCTTTGATGATGCATAACTTTGCAAAGCCAGTAGGTATGGGTAGAGTGGGTTATGTGAGTAGTGTGTTGTTACCACTCATGTGTGCTAGTGCACTTTTGCACTTGAAGTTAGTTACATTGTACCCAACTCAGGTTTAAAGGCCCATTTTCTGTGGTTTTGCGTTTAGCCAATCTCATATAGAGAAGAATAGTATCCCATTCTTAATTCTTCAGTTTACACATGAAATTGTTCCCTTATGTAATGGAAATTGGCCCATGGTAGACACTAATATAAACATAATACACATTGAACCATATGACCTGCTTCAGGGTAGTTGCTATACCAAAAAATCCACAGCCAACATGCGTACAATGCAGAGGACCACAAAATACCCATTGTGCCCCACACATTGAAAACCTCTGATTTAGATACACAAATTGTGAATATTACAGATGCCAGGCTCCTTCCCCCTCACAGAGACACATACACAATAAGAAAATTTATCTGATATTAATTTATACAAGTATACCTCGCTTAGCAACATTTCATTATAACAATATTTTAAAAAATTTACTACCAATATTCAATTTCAGGCATATCTCATCACACTGACTACTTAAAAATAATTTCTAGAAATATCAAAATAAAGTCTGTTATTAAGTAGCAGGGCTCCATTATACAAACAGAAGATGAGTATATAGATGTCAGTTGACTCGTTTTAAATGATCTTAACCAACTGCATCATAAGAAGCTTTGTTGTGTATGACTAAAACAATTTATTTATTTATTATTTATTTATTTATTTATTTTTTTTTTTTGTTGTTGTTACGTTACAGCTTTACTTTTTTTTGTGGTTATAGTCTTAATGGAAATATTACCACATTAAATGAACCAGTGATCCTCAAAGTGTCAGCCTTCTCTTTTATTGTGCTTTTATGTAGTTAGGCTGTTATAATTACATAATTTATTCAAAGTATATAAATCTCCCCCCTTTTTTTTATTTTATTTTTTTCCTTTTACTATATTACACTTTAACAGCTGTTGCTTTTAAAGTTTACCCTTCCCCCCTTTTCTTTTTCGTGGACTGCATCAATTATTATAACATGGGATTATGTGAGGAATTGCCATTCATTTAAGAACTCATTATCGAGGAACTTAACCCTGTTGTTTAAGTGAGGTATACTTGTAATCACTTTCAAATGATAATAATAATAAGTGCTTTAGCACTGTGTACAAACAAAACCAACATAATATGTTAATATTCTTTTATAATTTTAACTGTCTATTATATTGAGTAAAGACATTATGTGGGAAGAATATTAACTATTTATAAAGAATAAAATGCTTTACTCCAGATGAACAAATGAAATTTCTTCTATTGAGGCATACTAAGTAAATCTTGTACAAATTCTCCATTCTGGTATAGTCAAGTTTAATACCCACGATCATAGACAATATTTTTGACCCCACCTTGGGATTTTGTCATCATTCAAAAAATATGGAGTGGTTTTTAAAGCAAAAGAAAGATTACATTAACTATAAAAAAAGTAAGTATAATTTGCATGAAAATAGAGATATTTAAGTTCCTTGGTGAAAATGTTATATTACTAAAATAAATTACTTATCACATGATGTAATTAATGAAATTAATATAAAATTTTACTAAAATTATGAAAGCAATATGTATAGATGTATGGCAGGTAATAATCCTTAGCTCAATATGAAAATTATGGCAATCCCAAAAATGACTGATCCCAGATTGAAGAGTAACAGACAGAACTAATTGAAATAATACAGGTGATTGTCAACCTATATTATTTTGATTATTAGTAATTAACCTAATTTACTATCTGTTACTTGATTCATTGAATGGATGAAATTATCTAATTCGATTTGTTAAAAATGTATTATGAATTTATCTCTTAAATATCAATTATACCTAGATCGTGTTGTCAGGAGAATCCTTATATAATAAGGATTATTTTCTTTTGCATTTCATACACATTGTTTTCATAATCTTAGTAAATTTTATGTAAATTTCATTAATTATTTGATGTTATAAAAGTTGTTTTTTATGTAATGCTAGCATTCTCATCACATTTGCTTGTCTCTGTTTTTACACAAATTATATTTAGTTATTTTTTACTTATAATTATTTCTTTTTGCTTTTAAAAACTGTACTTTATCTGTTTGCTGATAATACAATCCAAAAAGTTTTGTTTATCATTTTAGTTTATTTTTAACTATATCTTGTATGAAGCTTTGTATAAGCCCCATTTAATATGTCTCAGTAATCTAAATTTAAATTGTTTACCTGGAGAAGGGCATTTATTCTTTATAATTTATTTTTCACTATCTCTGCTTTAGTTAGTGTATTTCATTAACAGCTGACTTCTCAGTTCTCATATATACATACATTAGTCTTCCTTCCCTTTTTTCAATAGTGCCAACATTTTGTAGAGGCAGAAACTTTAAAGAGTTCATGTGGTGAATTCTCTTCTCGAGACTCTGACTTCGTTATGTGAAATGAAGTAACATATATGTGCATATTTATGAGTGAGTTACAATTGGCAAAGTAGCAATTACCACCATAAATAATCATCAAGACATACTTGATTACAAGAGCTAACATCAGCAGAGGTAATTAATTATTGAGATAAGTACAAATATTGGTTTTAAACTAAACTAACATAACAACGTTTTATATCATCAAAAGAAACTTATGGCCCGAAAGCATATTATCAGTTTAATGACTTTCTGTAATTTAACACAATTTTGCATGCTCACAGATTTAATTGTAATTGACCTTGCAAAATTTTTTGCATAAATATTCATCAGTAAATGTTATATGATTTCACAGCTGATTAGTGATCAAGTTGTAATCTGCTGATTTTATGTAATGTGAAAGATTGATAAGACTTGCCTTAAAAAACAATCTTGAAACTTATCAATATTTATATTTTTTAAATGCAGCAGTAGCTAGAATAGTAGCACATTCAGTGGAATTAATTTATCACTATCAAATGCATCATCATTTCATCTGAAAGGTGTACCTCAACCTTTTTATTTGATTGCAACCAAGACTGACATGTATTATATCATTCATGCAGAATATTGCCATTGTTATAAATCACTGACAGTGGTGTTTTATTTTTTTTTTTTATTGGTCTCTTTTGTTCCATTCATGTATGAATGTTATTTTGAAGAAATGAGTGTGATTATCCTTTTCCATGCACCTCACTAACACCTGCAATTGAAAATGTTTTTTTTTGTAAGTTCTCACAATACATCGATAATAATAGGTATACAGGGACTTTACAGACACTCTGTATAATATGCACCATGTACATGTGTATAGAAAATAAATCCTTTTAGATTAGATGTTGAAATTTTCCCAAAAGAAGGCATGTAATTTAAATTCTTAAACACATAAGGATTTATATTCACAGGAGCGTCATTATTTTTTATATTTTTAAGAAAAAAATAATTTTTTCTCAATTTGCATCTATTTGAACTTCTGTGCATTAGTACTAATTGACTTTCACAACCATTGCAAACAATTCATAGAAATAACTTCAGAATTCACATTTAGTTATTGGATCAATAAAGTTTTTAGCCGTATGCAAATGGTTGTACTTATCTGGTAAGCTTGCCAAGTTTGTATATTATATCCACTTATTTATATAGTTCTATTTAGCACATGATAGTTTGATGCATTCTTTTCAAAACATTTCATTATGCAGCTATTACAAACATTCAGACAGAATCAGGATAATATAGAATAAATCAAAATGATATAATAATATAGACAGAATCAGACATCAGAAAAGCAGTTGCTGTTTATCTGAAGAATGGATTTTGTTATAAAATGTTATAATTCTTTCATCTCATTTTATTTCAGTCGTAGTTTATTTCCGACAATTACCGAAATAATCAGAAATTGGCGAGTTTAACTTAGTTGTCATGAATAGCATTAGTAAATGTATATGATCCAAGAATGCAAGCTTATACAGTACAGCCCAAAAAAAAAAAAAACTGCCAATTTCACCCATCCATCACTCCAAAGATTTGTCTAGTTTTTTTGCCTTGAATTTATTTAAACTGTTAATTTCCACAACGACAGATTGAAGTTTGTTCCAGCAATCGACCACCCACTGGCTCAACGCAAATTTCTGTATATCTGTTTTATAACTGTCTTTCCTCGATTTGAATTTATGTCCCCTCAGGTGCATAATCTGAACAACAGAAGAATGCTGTCGGCATTGTTCTTGCTCAAACCTTTCAAGGCCTTATAAACCTCAGTCAGATCACCTCACAGGTGACTAGTCTCCAGACACTGCAATTTTCAGAATTTAAGCCTTTTTTGTTAAGAGCAACCCTTTGTTCCCCTCACCAATCTCATTGCGCTTCTCTGTACTCATCCCAGCAGCTCGACATCTTTCCTAAAATGTGGCCTCCAGACCTCTATGCAGTACTCAAGGTGTGACCATTATCCTTATACAAGGGGATAATGACCTCCTTAACCTTGTTAGTAAAATTCCTGTATATCATTGACAAAACTCCATGAGCTGCTCTTGCAGCTTGTCTGCATTGCTCAGAAAACTTCATATCTGACTGTACAATTTCCCCCAGGTCTTTTTCATTCTACATTACTCGGGGGTTATTGCTACCCATATGCAGTACTTCCCATTTGTCAATGTTAAACTTTAGTTGCCACCTCTCAGCCCCTTTGCCGAACTTTGCTAGATCCTGTTGTAGTAGCGGACTGTCATTAACAACCCTGCCACCCTTTTTATTGTCTTCAAACTTGGAAATTAAGCCTTGATATACCTTCATCAATATTATTGATAAAGGTATATTGATGATAAATATAGTAAACAACAACAGGCCCAACAATGAACTTTGGGGACTTCAATAAAAACATTAGTCCACAAAGAGCAGTGTCCATTGATTGCCACTCTATCTTCTCCCATTCAACCATCCTTTTATCTATAGCAGCAACTTGCCCATTGTGCCACACTGCTCCAACTTGTACAGTAGTCTTCCATGTGCAACAGTATCAAAAGCTTTCCTAAAATATAAATACAGTAAACCCTCACTAATCTGGGGTAATTGGGGGGAGAGGTCATCCGGGTTATGCAAGAATCTGGATTAGTGAAGCAAAATTTAGCCCTAAAAGAGAAAAAAAAAAACCTCTTTTCTTTTTTTTTTTTCTTTTTTTTTTTTTCTTTTTTTTTTGCTCTCTCTCTTTTAGGAACAAAAATAAGTGGAAAATTTAATGATATAGGTAGTGCTGATTAAAATAAATAAAACAAAATCCCGGTAGAGCCTTGATTTAAAAACTGTAAAAAGACAATATTTTTAATGTTGTTAATTGTCTTTTTATACATTTATCAGGTGGCGCTGGCATCGCACACCAACACAACTCGATCGTTGCTACGAATAACACTTAAATACATCTTCCAGCAACACTTCTTTTGGCTCTTTTAACTTCTTTCGATTTAATACACTGCTTTTATCACTCCCCATATTGAATTTTAAAGGAAATGTCTTTATAGATTCGTTTTGATTTTTAATATCTGACACTGATTGTTGACCAATACCAAATTCTTAAGCAATTTTTTTTTTTTTTCCAGGAACACGATTTTCAAGTTAATGATAGTTAAAAGTAAAGTGTGTTCTTTTTATTTCACTTTTTAATTCTTTCGAATCCATCATTACATATAACATGTTAACTTAGTTACATATATACGTATAATAGGAGGAGGTATATGATGAGGGGATAGGAGGGAGTATATGATGAGAGCCTTGTCGATCAATTCGGCCCTGGAGGGATTGTGCAAGGCTCAAGGGGTAGAATTTTTTTCAGCCTGGACTGTACTTGTTAACAGGAGAGATTGCTTCTACAGGGATGGGATACACTTAAATAGAAAGGGTGCAAGAATTTTTGCTGATGCTGTCAAGGCAGTGTTAGGTGGGTCGGAAAACTGCTAGTTGGGGGGGATACAAGGACTAATAGATTAACAGTAGCCACTGGCAGAGGTGGAAGTGATTCTTGCACTGCTTCTATTCAAATGAGCAGAAGTCTGAAAAACAAGATGCAGGATATTTCAGAGACTGCTGGTAGTCATTGCGTTACAAGTAAACACATGGGTTGTGTTAGGGTAGCTAAGAATAGAAACAGGTGCATGTATACCTGCGTGTACACCAATGCTAGGAGTTTGGTAAATAAATTTGATGAATTTGAGGTATTGCTCAAAACATCAAAGGCAGATATTGTTGGGATATCAGAGACGTGGTGTCACACAGATATAAGTAATGCGGAACTGGAATTTGGGGAATACAATGTATATAGAAAGGACAGACAGGACAGGAGGGGAGGAGGGGTTATGCTATTAATTAAGAAACACATAAAGTCAAAGGAAGTGAAGCCAGTTGACATCGATGGACAGGGCAGTGTCGAGTCAGTTTGGTGTGACATAAGCATAGGGAAATCAAAATTGAGAGTAGGAGTGTGCTATAGGCCTAACGACTCTGATGAGTATAATAATATATTGTACAGGGAAATAGAGTGGGCCAGTAAATCAGAGAGTCTTATAATGGGGGATTTTAATTTCCCAGATATCGACTGGAATTTGTGGGTTGGTCACTCGCACACTAGCAAGGCTTTTGTGGATTTATTGGATGATTGTTTTCTACATCAGCATGTTCGTGAGGCAACAAGAGGGAGCAATACTCTTGATCTGATTATCAGTAGTGATTCTTCATGCATTAAGAACCTGCAGATAAATGAACCACTAGGTGGCAGTGATCACAGTGTGTTGAAGTGGGATTTACTCAAGGAGGTAACTACCATCAGAGGTAAAGGGAAGGGTTTTTGTTTTCGTAAAGGCGACTATGATGGTCTGAGACAGTATTTAAATTCTATACAGTGGGACCAACTGATGATGTTACCAACAGCAAACTCAAAATGGGAAGCATTCAAGGAACTAATCTTGGAGGCTACCAGGCTTTACATACCAACTAAGAAATATTGTTCAAGGTTTAGGCCTAAATGGTTGTCAGATGAACTAATGAGACATGTGGCAGAGAAGAAAAATGCATGGGATACATACAAATTAATGGGTGACATGGAAGCCTATGATAGATATAAGTTGGTCTGTAACCAAGTCACAAAGGAGATTAGGCAGGCAAAGGCAGACTACGAAAAATCCTTGGCAAAGGATGCAAAGAAAAACAGAAAGGAGTTCTTTACATACTTGAACTCGAGAAGGAAAGGGATGAATCAGATTGGTCCACTGGATATTGATGGTTCAACAGTTGAGGATCCTGCTCAGGTGGCTAACAATCTAAACGAGTATTTTGCATCTACATTCACGCATGAGGAGTTATTCAGGAAGGAGAAAGATGTAGGTAAAGTAAACATTGGCAGTGAGCTGGATGATTTTGTAATAACTGAGAGGAAAGTGGAGGAGAGATTGTTGAGGATAAACATAAAAAAGGCACCTGGGGTGGATGGGATCTATCCAGTTATATTAAAGGAGGCAGCAAAGGAAGTATGCAAACCCCTAGCCATAATTATGAGAGCTTGTTTGGACTCAGGGGAGGTACCCATAGACTGGAGATGTGCAAATGTAACCCCAATTCACAAAGGAGGATCAAAGGCTAACACAAGTAATTATAGACCTGTTAGTTTAACTTCTGTTCCAGGTAAATTAATGGAGGCACTGGTTAAAGAAGCACTGCAGGATCATCTAGACAAGAATTCAGTTATAGCTCAGACGCAGCATGGTTTTGTTAAGGGCAGGTCTTGCCTGACCAATTTGATTGGATACTATGATGTAGTCACAAAAGAACTGGATGCAGGGAATAACTTTGATATTATATATTTGGATCTTAGAAAGGCTTTTGATACTGTTGCACATGGAAGACTGCTGCACAAATTGGAACAGTGTGGCATTGGAGGCAAATTGCTGCTATGGATAAGGGGATGGTTGAGTGGCAGAAGACAGAGAGTGGTAATCAATGGACACTGCTCAACGTGGACTAATGTTATTAGTGGAGTTCCTCAAGGTTCAGTGTTGGGTCCATTGTTGTTTTCGGTGTTTATGAATGATATTGATGATGGGATATCAAGTTTAATGTCTAAGTTTGCAGATGATACAAAGGTTGGCAGGGTCGTTAAGGACACTACTGACGCTATGCTGCTGCAACAGGATCTGGAAAGGTTGAACAGGTGGGCTGAGAGGTGGCAAATGAAGTTTAACATTGACAAATGTAAAGTACTACATATGGGTAACAGTAACCCCAGAGCAATGTATCAACTCTGCGGTACTACACTGACAGTGGTGGAGAATGAAAAGGACCTGGGGGTAATTGTGCAGGCAGATATGAAGTTCTCTGAGCAGTGCAGACGAGCTGCAAGAGTAGCTCATGGTGTCTTGTCAATGATATACAGGAATTTTTCTAGCAGGGATAAGGAGGTGATTATTCCCTTGTATAAGGCAATGGTTAGGCCACATCTTGAGTACTGTATACAGGTCTGGAGGCCTCATTTCAAGAAGGATGTAGAGCTGCTGGAACGGGTACAGAGAAGGGCAACAAGATTAGTAAATGGAACAAAGGGTTGCTCTTACGAAGAAAGGCTTAAGTTTTGCAAATTACAGAGTCTGGAGACTAGGCACCAGCGAGGTGATCTGATAGAGGTGTAGAAGGCTTTGAATGGTTTGAGCATGCTCAATGCCAATGGGATTCTTCATCTTTCTCAGAATAATCACCTCAGAGGGCATAAATTCAAATTGAGGAAGGACGGATGTCGGATAGATGTGCGGAAATTTGCCTTTGGCCAGCGGGTGGTTGGTTGGTGGAACCGACTTCCATCACTTGTTGTTGAAGTTGATAGCCTAAACAAATTTAAAGCTCAACTGGACAGGTATTTCGAACGAACGGAGGGGTGAAATGGGAGAGGGTTTTTTTTTTTTTTTTTGGCTGATGCTGAATAAGCTTGCTTTCTTGCATCATATGCCTCTACTAATGCTAATGCTAATAATAAAGTATGCAAATGAAGCAGTATAAGCAATAGCATCCGTCCAACTCAGAGTCAACAATGATATTGAACAACACAAGACAATGTAATGTATGTTCCATTCCTCTCTGCATAGTCAATCAACATGCAGTGAGAGTTAGTCAACTGCCTTACTAAATCCCGTGTGACTTTCAACGTACTCAACTGTGAACAGAATTTTCATATTTTTATCCAACGTCCGGATTAACCGTAACCAGATTAACAACTGTTTACTGTATATGATATCAAAATTATTTTTTGCATCCAGTTCCTTACCGACCACATCATAGTATCAAATCAAATTGGTCAGGCAAGACTTTCCCTTAACAAACATATGCTTTATATGAGTTATAACTGCGGTCTTGTCTAGATGATCTTGCATCCCTTCTTTAACCTGTGACTCCATTATTTTCCCTGGAACAGAAGTTAACCTAACAGGCCTGTAATTATTTATGTCACCCTCTGATCCCACTTTTTGAATTGGGAATACATTTGCACTTCTCCAGTCCACGAGGACCTCCCCTGAGTTGAAGGGTGCTCTCGTAATTATGACTAAGGGTTTAATTACTTCACTTGCTCCCTCTTTTAATATAACTGAATAGAACCCATCTAACCCAGCTGCATTTCTAATTTTTGAATTCATCAATTTCTCCTCCACTTTGCCTTCAGTTCTTACAAAATCATTTAGCTCCCTACTGATAACAATGGTCAACATGAAAGTTACGAAAATGAAAATACCCAATCTTGAATTTAATGCTACTGAACATGAAATTCACATTAAAATTTGTCGATTGGCTCTTGTTTACGAATTACAGTTGGGGTTTCACATTAGTTACTCTATATTATCAGCTAAAAAAGGATTGAGTTAGAGTTGAATTTGAAAGTGTCTGCAATTCTGCCCAGACACAATAGGAGGGAGTATATGATAGCAGCCTTGTCAATAAATTCGGCCCTGGAGAGATTGTGCAAAGCTCAAGAGGTAGAATTTTTCTCAAGCCTGGTATGTGTTTGTTTACAGGAGAGACTGCTTCTACAGGGACAAGATACACTTAAATATAAAGGGTGCAAGAATATTGGTTGATGCTATCGAGGCAGACTTAGGTGTGCCGGAAAACTGCTAGTTGGGGACTAATAGATTAACATTGGCCACTGGCAGAGGTTAAAGTGATTCTTGCACTGCTTCTATTGGCATTAGCATTAGCACAAGAAACAAGCTTATGCTGCATCAGCCAAAAAAAAAAAAAAAAAACCACTTCCACTTCACCCCTCCATTCGTTTGAAATACCTGTCCAGCTGAGCCTTAAACTTATTTAGGCTATCAACCTCCACTACAAGGGATGGAAGTCTGTTCCACCAACCAACGACCCGCTGGCTAAAGGCAAATTACCGCACGTCTATCCTACATCTGTCTTTCCTCTATTTGAATTTATGCCCTCTCAGGTGATTATTCTGAGCAAGAGGAAGAATCCCATCAGCATTGAGCATGCTCAAGCCATTCAAGGCTTTATATACCTCTATCAGATCACCTCGCTGGTGCCTAGTCTCTAGACACCGTAATTTGCAAAACTTAGCCTTTCTTCGTAAGAGTACTCCTTTGTTCAATTCACTAATCTTGTTGCCCTTCTCTGTACTCGTTCCAGCAGCTCTACATCCTTCTTAAAGTGAGGCCTCCAGACCTGTATACAGTACTCAAGGTGTGGCCTGACCATTGCCTTATACAAGGGAATAATCACTTCCTTATCCCTGCTAGAAAAATTCCTCTATATCATTGACACCATGAGCTACTCTTGCAGCCCGTCTGCACTGCTCAGAAAACTTCATATCTGCCTGCACAATTATCTCCAGGTCCTTTTCATTCTCTACCACTGTCAGTGTAGTACCACAGAGTTGATAAGTTGCTCTGGGGTTGCTGTTTCCCATATGTAGTACTTTACATTTGTTAATGTTAAACTTCATTTGCCACCTCTCAGCCCATCTGCTCAATCTTTCCAGAAATGTGCAGCAGCCTGGAAAACAAAGTGCAGGTGATTCCAGAGACTGCTGGTAGTCATTGCAGAAAAAGTAAATACATGGGCTGTGTTAGGGTAGTGAAGAATAGGAACAGGTGCATGTATACTTGTGTGTACACAAATGCTGAAGTTTAGTAAATAAATTTGATGAATTTGAGGTGTTGATTAAAACTTCAAAGGCAGATATTGTTGGGATAACAGAGACATGGTGTCACACAGATATAAGGAGTACCGTGTGTACAAGAAGGATAGATAGGATAAGAAGGGAGGAGGGGTCATGCTATTTTTTAAGAAACACAAAATCCAAAGAAGTACAGCCAGTCGACATGGCTGGACAGTGCAGTGTTGAGTCAGTTTGGTGTGACATTAGCACTGGGAAAGCAAAATTGAGAGTAGGATTGTGTTATAGGCCTAATGACTCTGATGAGTATTAGAGTCATTAGGCACATCTGGTGAGTATGGGCTTGGCACACCTAGGGTCCTGAGCTGAATATCATCATTCTTCTTTTTCGTAGTGATTCCCTTCTACTTCTCTCTCTCTCTCTCTCTCTCTAATTCAGAAAATTTTTTTTTGGCTGGTGCAGCATAAGCCTCAGGCTTCCTTGCACCTTATGGCTCATAATAATAAACAACTGTACAGAGAAATCGAGTGGGTCAGTAAATCAGAGTTTCTTATAGTAGGGGATTTTAATTTCCCAGAAATTGACTGGAATTTGTGGGTTGGTCACTCACACACTAGCCAGGCTTTTGTGGATTTATTGGATGATTGTTTTCTAGAGTAGCAGCACGTTCGGGAGGCAACTAGAAGGAGTAATACTCCTGATCTGATTATCAGTAGTGATTCTTCATGCATTAAGAATCTCCAGATAAAGGAACCACTAGGTGGCAGTGATCACAGTGTGCTGAAGTGGGATTTACTCAAAGAGGTAACTGCCATCAGGGGTAAAGGGACAGGTTTTTGCTTTTGTAAAGGCGACTATGGTGGTCTGAGACAGTATTTAAATTCTATATGGTGGGACCAGCTGATGTTACCAACAGCAAATTCAAAATGGGAAGCATTCAAAGAATTAATCTTTTAAGCTGCTAGGCTTTTAATACCAATTAAGAAATATTGTTCAAGGTTTAGGCCTTAATGGATGTCAGATGAACTAATTAGACATGTGGCAGAAAAGAAAAATGCACGGGATACATATAAATTATAACAGGTGACACAGAAGCCTACTATAGATAAGCTGGTCTGTAACCAAGTCACAAAGGAGGTTAGGCAGGCAAAGGCATATAACGAGAAATCTTTACCAAAGGATGCAAAGAAAAACAGCTAAGAGTTGTCTACTTATTTAAACTCTAGAAGTAAGGGGATGAAACAGATTGGTCAAATTGATATCGAAGGTTCAACTGTTGATGGTAGCTAACAAACTAAATGAATATTTTGCATCTACATTCACATATGAGGAGTTATTCGGGGACGGGAATGCCAGAGGAGTATTCCAGCAGTAAGCTAGTTAATCTTATAATAACTTAGAGTAAAGTGGAGGAGAAATTGTTGAAGATAAACATAAGAAAGGCCCCTAGTGTGGATGGAATCTCTCCAGTTATATTAAAGGAGGCAGCAAAGGAAGTAAGCAAACCCTTGGCCATAATTTTGAGAGTTTCCTTGGATTCAGCGTAGATATCCATGAACAGGTGAAGTGCAAATGTGACCCCAATCCACAGAGGAGGATCAAAGGGAGAGACAGGTAATTACAGACCTGTTACTTTAACTTCTATTCCAAGGAAATTAATGGAGGCAATGGTTAAAGAAGCATTGCAGCTATACAAGACTTCAGTTATAACTCGGACACAGCATGGGATTGTTAAGGGGAAGTCTTGTCTGACCAATTTGATTGGATACTATGATGTATCTCAAAAGAACTGGATGATGCACAGAATAATTTTGATATCATATATTTGGATCTTTGCAAGGCTTTTAATACTGCTGCACATGGAAGGCTGCTACACAAATTGGAGCAGAGTGGCATTGCAGGCAAATTGGTGCTGTGGATAAAGGGATGGTTGAGGCGGAGAAGCCAGAGAGTAGTAATCAATGGACACTGCTCTTCATGGATTAATGTTATTAGTGGAGTCCCCCAGGGTTCAGTGTTGGGTCCATTGTTGTTTTCTGAATTCATTTATGATATTGATGATGGTATATCAGGCTTAATGTCTAAGTTGGCAGATGATACGAAGGTTTGCAGGGTTGTCAATGACACAAATGACGGTACTCTGCTGCAACAGGATCTAGAAAGGTTGAGCAGATGGGCTTACAGGTGGCAACTGAAGTTGAACATTGACAAATGTAAAGTACTGCATATGGGAAGCAGTAACCCCAGAGAGCGACGTATCAACTGTGTGGTACTACACTGACAGTGGTAGAGAGTGAAAATGACCTGGGGATAATTGTGCAGGCAAATGTGAAGTTTTCTGTGCAGTGCAGGTGGACTGCAAAAGTAGCTCATGGTGTCTTGTCAATGATATACAGGAATTTTTCTAGCAGGGATAAGGAGGTGATTATCCCCTTATATAAGGCAATGGTCAGTCCACACCTTGAGTACTGTATACAGGTCTGGAGGCCTTATTTTAAGCAGGATGTTGAGTTGTTTGAACGTGTATAGAGTAGGTCAACAAGGTTAGTGAAGAAAGGCTTAATTTTTGCAAATTACAGTGTCTGAGACTACGCACCTGCAAGGTGATCTGATTGAGGTGTATAAAGATTTGAATGGTTTGAGCATGCTCAATGCTGATGGGATACTTTCTCTTGCTCAGAATAATCACTTGAGATGGCATAAATTCAAATTGAGGAAAGACAGTTGTAGGATTGATGTGTGGAAAGTTGTCTTTAGCCAGTGGGTGATTAAATGCTGGAACAAACTTCCATCTGCTGTTGTTGAAGTTGATAGCTTAAACAGATTCAAGGCAGAACTAGACAAACATTTGGAGCGAGTGGATGTGTGAAATGAGAAGGGTGTGGGTGTTCTTTTTTTTTTTTTTTTTTTTTTTTTTTTTTTGGCTGATTCTGTATAAGCTTGGTTACTTGCATCAAGTGAATTTCACCCAAGTGGATGGGTAAAATGAGAATGCCGTGTTTTTTTTATTTTTTTTTTTTGGCTGATATTATGTAAGCTTGCTCTCTTGCATCATGTTCCTATGCTAATTCTACTTCTGATCTCTGCTTTCTCTCTCTCTCTCTCCCCCTCTCAATTTGACTCGGGAATATTTGTTTTGGCTGGTGCAGCATAAGCCTAAGGCTACCTTCCACCATATGACTAATAATAATAATATCCCAGGTGCATTTCTAATGTTTGAATTTGTCAATTTCTCTTCCACTTTTCCTCAGTTCTTACAAAATCATATAGCTCCCTTTTTCTCAGATTCTTATTGCTTGAATAATAATGTCTGCTGAGAACAATGGTCAACACATTAGTTACGAAAACGAAACTACCCAATCTTCACTAATTTAATGCTACTGACCATGAAAATCACATTAAAATTTGTCAATTGGCTCTTGTTTCTGAATTACAGTTGGGGTCTCATATTAGTTACTCTATATTATCAGCTACAGCTCTTGGAAGAACTCATGGCTAC
Organism: Mastigoproctus giganteus; assembly: GCF_048544385.1. Taxonomy (NCBI): domain Eukaryota; kingdom Metazoa; phylum Arthropoda; class Arachnida; order Uropygi; family Thelyphonidae; genus Mastigoproctus; species Mastigoproctus giganteus. The sequence continues at coordinate 160,358,749 of NC_143585.1, read as the reverse complement.
ACCGCTGTTTCAGTACCACCACCCTCTTATCACGTGATCAACAACTGTTGTCGAGCTCTGCATGAGTGGTAAGTTGTCGCCTCAGATGTGTGTTCAATTCTGTTGTAGTAATCCTGGAAAACGGCTGGATACTGGGTGATTTGTTCTCATTTAACGGATGTGCTCTGTGTGATTCATACATTTTGCCACATTTAACAGTCAAACACATTCTCGTTGACTGCATCCATCCTCCTTTCCCTAAGTAATCTTCGAGAACCGAAGACATTAAAACATATTATTGGTGACGATGCAAACATCAATGAATTTTTCTCTTTTTTGAAAAAAATTGGAATGTTTCATAAATTCTAAAACATCTCTCTAATAAAACATCTTCTTCTTCTTCTTCACCTTTTCCCATGTTATATGGGGTCGGCATTCATTGTTCCCAATTCACACTTTACATCCTCTTCTTCTTCTCTAGTTGGATTAACTTCTTAACCGGAACACATCTATTGGTTTTGGCATAGTTTTCACGACCGGATTTCAACCGTCAACCCTCACCATTTATCCAGGCTTGGGATTTAATCTGCCGATCTACTAAACCTGCCACAGCCATATAAATGGAGTAGCTCTTATTCTGTGATGAAGCTTCCTCATCATGTCACAATTTAATAATGTTATGCAATTTATGCCAAATTTCCAGTCACCACTGAACAAGCAGGTGGCACTGCTGTAGTTCTTTTATCTCCTGGAAACATCCAAATGGCTGACTCGGTAGAATTACTGCGACCTTGAAAATACCAATAATGTATAACTCAGCACCACATGAGTATTTTTAAATACAATTTGGTATCCTGAAAACTTCTACATCAAAGCTATCAGGTAGCACAACTATTCTACTAAGAATTCCCAGTGACTGATTATAGTTCCTAGCCATTTTAAAAAAAGTTCACAGTCCGAAAAATAAAACCAACTTTAGGTCCCAAATCTTAACCTCTCTAATAAAACATAAAGTGATTATATCTGAAATTTGTTTTTTATCATTTTCCTTTGAATAGGCACTCTATAGCCCCAGAAGCTCGTGCGCCATTAAACCACACACATTTTGCACAATATTTGTGTTGTGTAAGATTAATATGCCCTGTAATTATGTGAATAATCCAATTGACTTCTGTTAGGTATGTGGAGAAGTAACATTTACTTCAAGAATGCATCCCTTAACTCGAACCATAAAAAGGCCTATTAAGCCGCCAGGACAAGAACTGGGCTCCACACATATGCTGCACTACTGGTTCATCAAAACTCAACATGTGGGTGAATCGAAAAGGTTATTTTGTGTCTTTTGCAATGCCCATGATATGGAGCGAGCCAACAAATCACATCACACTGGTTACTTCTGTATGTTACTTCTATCTCCTATTAGAAAATGGATGACAATGAAGAAAAAGTGCACAGTGACGTACACAAATATACCATCTGTAATTTGTCCCGTTCATCACGGTGAAGTACTACCTATTCCTGAACCACCCGACCATTTGTCTTTACATTCTGATGAACATCAACTTGGTATACACGACGATGTACAGCAGCCATCTGCATCAAGGGATCCACCATTTTGTGAAAACCTTTATCCTTCTGAACCACAGAAGATTGCAGAAAGTGAGCTTAATGACCTCATCAGGGGTCTTGAACTGTCAACAAATCTCTAATGGAAGCTTAAGGCAGAGCTTTTGGCTTTGAGGCTGCAACACTGGAACCTTTGATCATTCTGTGAAAGTGACAACATTTCATACTTGAAATAAAGACTATTATAAATTCTCTCAAACAGAAGGTGAACTCACTGTTTGTAAGGATATTGATGGTCTTGTGGCAGCAGTGAACAACAGGCACAATCCTGAAGAATGTCAACTATTTATAGACACTTCTAAGGTTAACCTTAAGTCTGTGTTATTACACAAAGGAAATATGCTGCCTTCAATACCTCCTGTGTATGCTGTCCACAAAAAAAAAAAAAAAAAAAACCCACACAAACATAGAGAACATCTTCTTAGGTGTACACTAACAGAAATATGGGTGGCAGATATGTGATGATTTAAAGGTAATTGGCATTTTATTAGGTCTGCAAAAGGGTAACACTAAGTATTGTTGCTTTCTCTGTGAGTGGGATAGTCGTGACAAGGATATGCACTACAAGAAGAGGAGTTGGCCTCAATGAAAGTTATTAACACCTGGAATGAAGAACGTAGCATTTGAACCTCTGGTAGATCCAAATAAAGTTTTGCTTCCCTCACTCCAAATCAAACTGGGGCTCATAAAAATTTTTGTGTAGGCTTTAGAAGTGAACAGTCCTGCATTCACATACTTGCAAGAGAAATTTCCTAAACTTAGTACAGAGAAGATTAATGCAGCCATTTTCCTTGGTCCACAAATAAGGCAACTTTTCAAAGACAAACCGTTCAAACGTGTCCTTAGTGATAGTGAGAAATCAGCGTGAAAAACCTTTAGAAATGTTTTGACTGGTTTTCTAGATATTAAAGCTAGCCAGAACAGGCAGGTTTTGGAAGATCTCATTATGTCTTATGAAAACTGGTTTGCAACATGTCATTGAAGATGCATTTCTTGCACTCACACTTGGATTTCTTCCAGTAAAACTGTGGTGCTGTCAGTGATGACCATGGTGAGTACTTCCATCAAGACATCACAGCAATGAAATAAAGATACAAAAGCAAATGGAGTACCGGCATGTTAGCCAATTATTGTTGGATGGTGGAAAGGGATGCTCCCGAAGCTGAATACTAACAAAAGGGTCCTGTGTTTGATACAGGTATGTTCATTGCTGCATCTTATTGCCATATAAATAAAAAATACCTTGTATAAATATAAAAATTACTTTTTTTCGAAAACAAGAGCCAATCTGCCATTTTAAAGCACTATTTTTATGCACCCTTATGGACATTTTCATGTCCATAACAAGTTATGACCCAAAAGTTGCTGTTCACTGTAATCACATTAAGAGTATTACTCCACCTGCTATAAAAACATCCAATAAATCCACAAGTCTTTCTGGTGTGCAAGTGACAAACACACAAGTCCCAGTCAATATCTGGAAAGTTAAAATCTCCCATTATAAGACTGACTTTGCACATAATTGCCTCAGCTGCCAATGCGCCATTGAAAAGTCAATCATCATAATCTCCCATTATAAGACATTCTGATTTACTGGCCCACTCTATTTCTCTGTACAGTTATCTGTTGAGGTCATCAGAGTCACTGAGCCTAATAACACACTCCTACTAATTTTTTTCTTTTCCAATGCTTATGTCATGTTAAACTGACTCAGCGATATTCTGGCCTCACATTTCAGTGGATGCACTGAATTTTATGATTTATCACTTAGATTTATCACTTAGATTTTATGTGTTTCTTAACTAATGTCATAATCCCTCCCCTTTCCTATTCTGCTTGTCTTTTCTGGACCATCCCTGCAGATGCCACAGCATTTGCTTTTCTCAGCCAGCATGGTGTGGGCTGCTGACACTTACTGTTTGGGTGGTCCAGGTCGGTGTGGGATCACTACATCCAGTTCGGCGAAACACAATCATAGGAATCCCTTTCCCCGTGTTCTTTCTCTACTATCCTTGCTCTTCCCCCCCCCCCCCCCCTGCATAGTTCTTGCACTACCTTTTGCCTGGTGACTCATGCCACCACCTCCTTTGAAAATTCCTCATTATAAGACAATGAGTACAGAGAGTACAACGAACAGTTGTTTGTTGTACCTTCTGTACAACAAACTTGTTCGTACTCTGTACAATTCATGTTGTATAGAGAGTACAACGAAAAGTTGTTTGTTGTACTCTCTGTACTCATCAGAATCATTAGGCCTATACAACACTCCTACTGTCAATATTCTTTTCCAGTGCTTATGTTACACTGCACTGACTCAATATTGCAGTTTCTCAATATTGCACTGTCCACCAATGGCAACTGGATGCACTCTCTTAGATTTTATGTTTCTTAACTAATGGCATAACCACTCCTCCCTTCCTATCCTTTCTGGAAACATTATACTCCCCAAAATCCAGTTCTGCTTTCCTTCTGTCTCTCTGTGTGATATCCCAACAATATGTTTCTTTGATGTCTTGTCCGGCCCCTCAAATTCATCAAATGTATTTACTCCTAGCATTGGTGTACATGCAAGTCTGCATGCACCTATTCTTACTCTTAGTTACCCTAACACAATGTGATAATAGGTCCACGTGGATTTTTTTAATTGAAGAACTTCAGCTCCTTGATACTCAATCGTTTAAGCCTCCCTTAACTAGAAACAAAATATAATTTTATAGTTTCCCCAAATATAACTCTCATTAGCAATCCAACATTTATTAATAGTTTTGTGACTTCAGATCATCTGCCTTTGATTTGAGGACCATTTATACGTGTATGCAGCCATGTAAAATGAGATTTAAAATGTTTGTTTGTTATTTGGTTTTTAGGAGCATTAGCAACTAAGGCCATATTGCTCTGGGATATGCGGTGATCATTCCCTGACCTTTCCGCATCCTCCATATTTGGTGGTGATGGGCTCGAACCCTGGTCTAATCAAGAAGTGTGTGCTACACACTGCTACTCCTTCCCACCTGGCTATGGAGGTGCCAAAGAGAGATTTAAAATGTGATATCATGTAATTAAGCCGCCAATTCTTTCATTAGAAAGACTTTCTTAAGCCTTCAAACCTTTCAAATGAAAGGTTTCGTGCCGTTTAATTTTTACAAGCTTCCACATGATAGAATTATGTCAAGGCTCAGACTGAAGCTGTTAAAATGATTTTTTCTGATCTTTTATTTGGGATATCAGTTTCATCATATTTTGAGGAACGGATTGTGCATATTTTTCAATTCAGTCATTTGGTAGCAATTTCACACACTTCTGCTCCATTAAACATCTGTGGTTCCTTGTGTTGAAAAAAACACTAAAATAGGGTATTAACTCAATAACAGCTTAGTGATTTCTGCAGATATCATTTTGAGTTCTTGTTTTAAGGCTACCAGTTATTTTTTGTTCTGTGTTCTTTCTTCCTTATTTTCTGGGATCTGGTGTTTTTTCTCCATCTTGGCTTATAAATAAAGAGTAATTCCTCTTATGAAGGGCGCCTCCGTTGCCAGGTGGGAAGGACCAGCAGTGCGTAGCACACGCTTCTTGATTAGACCGGGGTTCAAGCCCGTCACCACCAAATATGGAGGATGCGGAAAGGTCAGGGAATGACCACTGCACCGGAGCAATATGGCCTTAGTTGCTAATGCTCCTAAAAACCAAAATAACAACAACAACAACTCTTATGAAGAAAGATAATAGTAAGTTGGTTTCAAACTTTCATCTTATCGCTATTTCTTCACATTTTCCTTGAAATACTGGAAAAATTATACTCTTTATAACTGGGAAACTGTGTTGATAGTGTGCCTATGATCTTTTATTAATTTCACATAAATGAACAGTTTCTTGTTCTATTCCACTTATTACATGTATCCATTTTGTGTGTGTGCAAACAGGGAAGGGAATAGATTTGCATGTTATTTCTTGATATTAGCCCTGATTTTGGTTCATTACAATTTGAGCAATTCCCATTCATCTTAGTGTCATATTTACATAATTACCAGTGCTCTTTTGGACATGTTAAAATTAATACAGTGGATTCCGGTTATTTGGGCCACCGGTTAATCGGGTCAGCCGTTTATATGGGGCAAATCTTAAAAAACAAAAACCAATCGAGAAAATAGCCAGGGTTTACTTCGCTTAATTGGGACAAAATGCCGTTTAATCAGGGCAGGAGACCACGGCACTGGAGATTACCCTACGATTGTCTCTGACCGTACCACGTAATTCGGTCAGATTTCTGGAGGTCACAACCATAAAACAATAAAAACAATTAGCAGTCACCTGTTTATTGGGCTTTTCTGTTAGTGCAATCTATCATAAACGGACAGTAAATTCGATCTTATTGAATTTGCGGTAATACCGACAGCCGGAATTCTGTGGGTGGTAAAATGTGTTTACACTTCCATGGAATCTTCAATCATATAAAAAAAATAATTTTCACAATCTTCTCTCCATTCCTGTTTTTAAAGCTTCGTAATTTGTTACTCCGTTCTCACTTGCGCGTGTTGTGTTTGCAATTTGTGTGTGCAATTTGTGTGTGCCGTGTCCTTTGTTATTGATTGCTTATCTTTTTACTGTTTTAAATTTTAACCCCCACCCACAAATGTCAGTGAACAGAAATGTCAACTAGTTAGTATGTACATATTACAGTACGTATTAATTATTCCGATTATCACGTATATTCTTCCGATTTTCACGTATCATTTAATTTTTTAATTAGTAAGGTAATAAAGAGTAAATTTATGCTTAGTATATCTTTACTTTTATAGCCTGTGGATAATATTCCTCCTATTTTCGCTAATTAGAATCGCTGTTTAATAGAATTAAAATTCAATTCACAAACGTGATCACAATGACCGGCGCTTACTGCACATCGTATAGTGAACGGTACTTTACTGTGGTGAGTTCGTCGTAACGTGATTTGATTGTACAGTGAACTAATTGTAAAGGGGGGAGGGATAAATTGTATTTTTAACTATTTACGTGAAACTTCGGATAATTGGGGCAGCCGTTTAATCGGGCCAAAATGCACTAGTCCCAATGTGTCCCAAATAACCGGAATCGACTGTATTAGCATTAGTAGAGGCATGTGATGAAAGAAAGCAAACTTATACAGCATAAGCGAAAAAAAAAAAAAAAAAATTCCCATTTCACCCATCAAAAAAAAAGAAGAAAAAAAAGAAAAAAAAACCCTTCCCATTTCTCCCATCCATTCGGTCCAAAAGTTTGTCCAGTTCTTCCTTGAATTTATTTAAGCTATAAACTTCCACAATAACCTGTGGAAGTTTGTTCCGGTAATCAATCACCCGCTGGCTAAAGGAAAATTTCTGCACATGTATTCTACAACTGTCTTTCCTCAATTTGATGTTTATGTGCCCCCTTGGGTGCAAAATATTGTTTCAAGATGCTCAAATGTTACATATTCATGTAATAAAAACTGGAATTCCTCAATGAGATTCTCTGCTTTGTTTAGCATCATCAGTGTATGTATGTATTGGTGTTCCATTATATGCAATTAACTAATAAGTGGTGTCTTATTAGTTAATGATTAAGTCTGAACTCCACATTTCACAACAAAGAATGAAGGATAATAGAATTATTAAGTAATTTGGTCTTTCATGGTATGTGGTGTTATTGGGGAATCAGAAATATGCATTTCAACTGGAACAGATGATAACTTAATTTCATGCAACATGTTATTTTATGGGATTCCTTACAAGAACTTACATTTCACTCTACAAATCTGTTATATGCAGTAGACTGTCGAAATAACGGCACCCTAAATAACGAAACATTCGAGCTAACGGCACATTGAGATGGGATGTTATATACAGCGTAAATGTCTTACAGTACCAAAAAAAGGAAATGACAAGTCACATGATTACTGTATTTGTTTATGTTCACCTTTTTGAAAGTGAATTCTGTACTTTTATTTTACATTATATTTTAAATATAAATCCATCACTGTGTCTACTAAAGTTAATAAACCTCATACAGAGAAGTAAAGAAGAACAGCATTAAAGCTAGTGATTACATTATTACACTAGTGATTAATTACATTATTAATCTCTCTATTTCTTATTTAGCTTCATTATTTCTACATTAAATATATTAAAATAAATCTTTCTAGTTAAGGGAAAAATCAAAATAATGGCAGCTTGAATCCTCGAAGATGCTGTTATTCTGAAAGTCTGCTGTATTGCCTTCACTCAAGAAATTTGATTCTTTTTTTTTTTAAAGTGCCATTTAGTTTTAAAAAAAAAATCATGCTGTTTCAGTCGTCATCAAGTTATAAGACAAAGATATTTTATCTATCATATATATTTTTTAAAAAATTACAGTTAATGCTGATTGCACATTTGACAACATTTACATTGGGTTGCTATAAAACACTCTCCTGTAGGATGTGTAAAAAGTTTAGTTTATTTATAATTACATACTGTTTTGTATTACTTGGGTTGCAATTTTTTGATTATACAAGGAGTTCCAGTCAAAAGACAGTGTGGTCTATCTTGCTTATTTTTCTCATTTTTGTTGTCTTGACACTTTTTGTGATATTTTGGTTGAAAGTTTTTAATTTGATGTTAAAATTGGACTATGTAGTACTATTACGATTTTCCAATTCCTAAACTGAAATCATGTGTAATCAGCTGCTGTTTTTCTCATTAGGAACATTGATCCCCATCCTTGCTTAGTCTAAATACATCACTGGTGTACTTCTAAAAAGAGAGTAAACCATTTATCTGATTTGTAGGGAGGGGTAACAATGAAAATAAAACCACCAAAACACATGCCTGGTGCATCGTGATTGTTTGTTTCTTCAAATAAAATTAGTTTTGCTGTAATAATGCTTTTATCAGAAACTGAAGCATGGGAAACAACTTTCCCATTGAGAAAAAAGCAGTTCGTTAGGTAAAATTTAAATTATAATTCTGAAAATCCATGTGGTAATACATATTTCAATTTTAATACTTATGTTAAATTTTAATAATAAATTCAAAATTTTCAGCTTAAATATGACAGGCAAGGTCCAGGCGATAAAACAGCATGAACCTAAAAATAAGTGAGAAAGAAATGGTACCTCTTAGCTGAAACACCCTGTATATACACTCAGTTAGCATTGCATTAGCAACACCAACCTAATACTTTGGGGGACCATCTTTTGCCCATAATACAGCCCAATACTTGTCTCTCCCTGGAGTCAACTGTCCTGTGGTAATGCTACCCATGCATTGCACAATGTATTCAATAATGTCCATGCATTGTCAAATGGTCATAACATCAATTGTCCTCTTCCATTTGATCCCAAACATGCCCAGTTGGGTTGAGATTGGCAGCCGTGGCAGGATGGAGTATTCATTGTTACTGAAACCAATTAGCAACCTGCCTTGCGTCATGGCATAGGGCATTCTCTGGTTGACAGATGCCGAAGTTGTCCGGATTCATAGTCATCATTAAGGGGGTGTACTTGATAGGCAATGATAGAAAGCTGGGCATTTGAACTGTTGATTAATGATGATCAGAATATCCAGGACATGCCACAGAAACAGTCCCCAAATCATCGCCACCACCTATAGCCTGCCGAACACCAACGGTGGATCTGATTACCACAGCCTCTTGTTGCATTTCTCCAAATGCAGAAACGCCCATTAGCATGATAGAATTGGAAACGGGATTCATGAGACCAGATTTCTCATTTCTGTCATTCAGTATTGGTGCTGATTATGCCCTTGTATCTATCAGTAAGTGTGGGTTCCCATCATGGCTGTCTACTGCCGTAGCCTGCACTAGCTAATGTCTGGTGCATAGTCTTTCTGGATATCGATCTTACTATTCCTTTGTTATGGGTGGTTAGCTGGGGCACTTTGCTACCTTGCTAACATGTTATGAGATGAGACACAGAACAGTCACCATAGCGTCAACTGGATGTGCCATCATTCAGTGCTGCTTTGAATTGTATTATCGCCGAAAGATACTACTTATAGGAAGAAGTTTTGTATTTACCAAGATATACACCGGAGTCTAATTTTTTTACACTAAATTGAAGTAAAAACACACAGAAATAACAGAATTAACATCTGGTTTGGAATACATTAATAAAATCCAAACTTGTATTTCATCATTATTTAAAGTTCGTTCTTCACAGTGGTATTCTTTTTTAATTTATTCCTTTAAAAATGTGCCTCAATACCATGGATGCTTATAAGAATACTTTTTTGCTTGATGTAATACTTTTCTTTATTGTATGTACAAATCATGAATTTTCTTTTATGAATTCTTTCATGAATTTGGAACAGTAATTAAATACTTTGACAAATATGGGAATATTGTAAGGAATAAAATTTGAGTTTTACACTTGTGAAACGATTCCACAAGAATTGGGAATTGTAACACAAGAACTGCAGGAAACAGTTTTTGTGTTACATCAGTTTTTAAATTCTTTTCATTATGTCTGACTTGTGTTAATAAAGGTAAATGCTAAATGTCTGGCTTCAGGAAAAACATTATAGCAGCTAAGCTTTTATATCAAGAGGTAATGTTCAAGGTTTGGACCTAAGCAGATGTCAGATAAACTAATGAGACTATTGGCAGTGAAGAAAAATGAAATACATGTGATGATTATAAAATATCAAGGGATATATAGGTTTACAGCTAATATAAATTAGTAAGGAAGTTAGGAATGCCAAGGCAGATTATAAGCGCCTTTGGCTAAGAAAGCAAAGAAAAGTAGCAAGGATTTCTTTGCTTGTGTTTGCACTAATAGGACAGGGATAGACCACAGTGATCCACTGGAAAGAATGGCTTAATTCTGATGAACAGTATATCTTTCAATCACTTCTCCAACTAGCAGTACTGCTCCTTCCTTCCTGTGGTGGGGCTGGTAATCTAGGCAGTAAAGATCCCTCCCCCAGAGCCAAAAGGAGCTACCATGGACATTAATACCTTTCCATCATTAGAGCCTTTGTTGCTCTAGAATTGAGTTGTCTCGAGCAGATCATGACTCTAGTTATCCTAAAACATCACAATAAGTTCCAACCTTTCAGGTCATACATTCACTATCTGAACAACCTCTGTGCAAGTTAGCACTGTTCTTGATCCAGCAAACCTTGGAACCTGTTGCTGGGTCATTAAAAATGGCAAAAGTTCTCCAATCCAGAGATCTGCTGATTCAAGCAGCCGCCTCAAAACATTCTGAGTGGCTGTTAATGATACCTTTTGCTGGACTATCAGCATTCATTGCTCTCTGGAATGCTTTAAATTTATCCAAAGGGTCACAGAGTGGGACCTTCTTTTGGAATCATGACTAAATAAAGATGAAAATCTCATTCCAACTAGATCCATCATTTTATCTTTCAGCACTCAGATTTGCCATCCACAGTAAAAGCTGCCAAATTTGGCCTTACATTCTGAATCCTATTCAGCTTAAATGCCAGGAATATGGGCATTCCCAGCAGGAATGTAGGGGCAGTGCCATTTGTCGTAATTGTTCTTCCAAGGGAAGCTATCCTGACTTTTCTGAACTATGTGAAATGTGGGAAATTAGAAAGAAAATACAAATTTAGAACATATTTTGGAAACATTCTTGTCACAAATATTCTTCTCCAGAATTAATTATATTATATTAACATATTCCTGCCTGTGGAAGAGCAGCTATTCTTGTTCTAAAATACCATGCAGGCACATCTAATTACGAACCACCCTAGAAGTTGTGGCAGCTTGTATTGCAGTTGCTACTTCAATTACTCTTATTTCCATTTATATTTCATCTTCTCTACCATTTCCCCCATTCAGAACCTGATCGTTAAACAACTCCCAACTCCAGTTTGCCTTTTGGTGACTGTCGTAGCCACCATCTGCTGTTGGGGGTCGACTACAATGAACATAGAGACAAATTGATTGAAGAATTTCTGAATTCTAGAATTTCTGAATAATAATGATCTTCATTTACTAAACTCTGGATCTTCTACCTATATTCACCTATCTACAAGATCTACTACAATTAACTTATCAATTTTTTCACCCTCCATCTTTCCAATTATGACCCAGTGAACGACAACCACTTCCCAATTATTTGTTCATTACAAATGGGCAATGCCATATCCTGATCCATGAATCCACCTGATAATGTAATAAGGTGAACCGGATTGGCTATTCTACCCAATTCCTTTTATACTGACTTTATGTTCAGCAACAACCTGTTGATGTTGTAACTACTTACATAACCAACCAGATGATGGCTATAGCTAATGCTTTAAGGCATCACATTCACTGAAATCATTAGTGGAATACAGATTACTTTAATGCCAAACAGAATTAACACCTGGCTTGGAATAAGTTCCACAGGTATGCTCCTACTAGTAATCTAATTGTTGATAAAAGTGAAATGTGATTCATGGTTTGCATTTGCCTCAGCTATCACTGACACACAATGATGGCACACATGATCATCTGGAAAAGAATGCAGGTGGTAAATGGCAAATTCCTCCAATCACCATCTCCAGTATTTCTTTGGAATCGACTACTTAAGCAGGTGCAAATGTACTAGCAGAATCATTCTCCGCAACAGCATTTACCAAACTGTGTTCCATGAGATGTGAAAAATTCTGTGAAAAATCATAATTAATAATTAAAAAGATACAATAAAATAAATGCATTTTGCATATTTGTAGCATACACCACTTTAATATCGTTATAATTTTTAACATAATTTTTTTTTTGGTCGTTAATATACTGGCATAGACTAATAATCAAATAGACTGCGGAACACTTTATTTTGGCTGGCTTTTGCATAGAGAAGTATGTGTAGAAGTAATCGCATCTATGAAAAAGTAGCAATGCAGTGATCTAATATGCCATTCATATGCAATTTAGCCTGGTTACATGGGTTGAAGGAGAGGGTAAAGCGAACCGATATCATAACTAAATTCACTTCCTTGTATAATTTTTTTTTTTTGATAAATATCAGTATTTCAAAATACTATTATTAAAATAAATGACCATGAATTTGTGGTTGAAAAAAAGGAACTTTAAAATGAGAAACAAGTACTTGTAGTATTGCAATTGTGGTCAATGAAAACGAACACAATATTATCACAAACTTGTTTGTCTGAAGTGAAAAAAACAGGAACCAACTAATAAAAGACCAAAACGAGAGTATGATGACAGTTATTTGAATTTTGGCTTTACATATGTTGGAAATAAAGATGCTCCTGATGCACAGTGCATCGCATGTAATAAAATATTAGCAAACAGTTCTTTTTCTCCCGCTAAGCTTGTGTTCCGTAAAAATATTGTGAGATGAAAAGTGTTCTGTGACTAAAAAAGTTTGGGAAATGCTGCTCTACAATCACTGCTTCTGCCTTCTATGCCTACTACTCTTTTCACACATTAAAGCAGGTGCAGCAAAGTATAAATAAACTAATAACTACATCCTTCCAAATGACAGGAGGCAGGAAAAATAATTGTCCTGTTTTTTTTTTAAGGAGACTGACTGGGAAAAAAAAGAAAGAAAGAAAGTGGATTGTAAAATTTTCTTTATATGAAATATATAGAAAATTTTAAAATCCACTTTCTACCCTGGTAGGGATTGCTGAATGAAATGAACATCCATCAATATTCCAGAATGGTGAGATTATCATTTGCCTATGAACTTTAGTATTAGCTTAGCAGGCTCAATAACATAGGCAAAGAGGCAACTACTTTTGGGTGTCACATTAAAAAACCACAGACATTTTATAAGTAATTATAAATAATATGTATAAGAACCATCATATTCATATCTTAGCTCAGAATTTTGCTGTCTTGAGCATAAAAATTCTGGACTTAGTCCTATTGTTAATTTTCTTTTGAAAATTTCATTGAAACATCAGCTCCTGCCATTCTGTCCTCACCAAGGGGAACTCTTCTCAAAGTTAATGTTTAATGACAAAAGCCGACACTCACTCATTCATTTAGAACCAAAAGCTTATATACACCATCAAATGATGGTGCAAAGGCCAAGCGCAGTCTAGAGGGAGAGGGGGGGAGAAAGAGCCCTGTGTACATAAAATTTGTAATTAAATATCACACTCCCATTGAGATAGTAGCATCTTTTACCTATACTAAATAAATACTTTCTTCTCTTGCTGCTGAAGATCTAGCTTTACCTTCCAATAATAAGATGTTCCAAAAGTTTATAACAATTGGCTTCAACATTTTTTTTTATGGTATTTTTGTTCAGTTCTGGTTGTAGTAGGTGTTAAACCAAGCAAAAACTGTAGAAATAGTAGGCAGCAAGATGTAGCAAGTCTGTTCAGTGCAAACCTCCTAGAATGTGTGTGTGTGTGTGTGTGTGTGTGTGTGTGTGTGTGTGTGTGTGTGTGTGTGTGTGTGTGTGTGTGTGTGTGTGTGTGTGTGTGTGTGTGTGTGTAGTTCCTGGCAAAATTGAAGTAGATGGAGACCAACATTGCAGGAATATAGCTGCCAACTCTCTAGACGTACATATAGATTTTTTTTATTTTACTCGTTTTGAACCCTTCTCCATAATATAGTTTTTCTCCTTTTTTTTTTTTTTTTTTCCAAAAAGTAGTAGGAGTTTTGCCCTTAAATTCTGATTTTCTTAAATATTTTTCAAATTTCTGTTCATTGTTTAACTAATTGGCAAACTACTTAGAAGGGTTGTTTGTGAGAAAAATATCAAGTGTGTTGGCTGTGTGGTTAGGCTGTCTGCTACTTTGGTTGATAAAGGAAAAATCTGTGTGAGGTTATTAGTAATTGCATAAGCCTCAGCAACTCCATCAGCTAGGTCCATGTGACTAGAAAATGGAAGCCAGCTGGAGTTGTGAATATTAAAATCACCAAGGGAAATTACCTCACTGTTAGGAAAGTTGGACTGGAGAAAAATCAGAGTTCCAAGTGATTAGTGGAGTTGGGAGAACAATAGAGGCAACACATGAATTTGTCAGAATGTGCTGGTGAGTTTTTAAGCTGCAGACGGTCCAAAAGTGGAGATTCCAAATTATTGAGTGTCTGACAGAGAATATCAGAATGGAAATATGCACAAGTACCAACTTTGAGGTGAAAGGATCATACAGCAATTAATTTGGACAATTGAGATGAGCAGTGAGTGAATCAACCAATAACTGGGATTCTGTTAGAAAAAGTACTTGGGGTTTGGCAGACTGTGAACAGAAATGGACATCATTAAGATTAGAACTGAGACCACCTACATTTGTGAAATGAATAAGTGCTTAGGAGGTTTAGATATTTTCGCTGAAAAGTTTGTACTATTGGTTTGACAATTCGTGGTGTATTTAGCATTAAGAAAGGGTGGAGCGGGGAACATGCTGTATGAAATAATTAACTTTTTGGAAATGGTATACACATGGTAAGAATATACCCAGCTCCTTGATGTAACGTGACCTCGACAATGCACCCTGCATGTACACCACTCGGACTCCCTCCAGTCACTATCTGGCAGAGAAGAGACAGCGCGATTATACACCAACTGATCTGGAGGCCTCCTAGAGAGTTACCAATAAGTTCAGTCCTGTGGACTGTCTAGTGGCCGGCCGGCCTGCGAACACCATTTTAGAGTTGTATCCTCAAAATGTAAGGAAGATTGGAACTCACCATGATGTTCATCATAACCTTGAAATATGTCACTCATACTGCATGTTGGAAGAGGGATGGGGGGTAGGATGTTTATAAGAAAAAACTACTTACATGTAATGATTCTGTTGCATTAAGAATTTGCAGATAAAAGAACCACTATGTTTCAATGATCATAATGTGCTAAATTTGGGTTTGCTTTAAGATGTAATTACTATCACTGGTAAAGGGCGTGAAGTTTTTGTTTTAATTCTATACATTGGGACCAACTGATGATGAAGTTACCATCAGCAAATTGTAAATTGGAAGCATTCTAGGAAATAATCATAGAAGCTGCTAGGCTTTTCTTACTACCTAAGAAATACTGTTTAATTTTAGACCTAAATGGATGACAGATGAAGTAATGAGACTCAAGGCAGAATAGAAAAACTGCATGTATTTTTCTACTACAAGCCCATTTTAGATATAAACCAGTCTGTAATCAAACCACAAAGGATACAAAGAGGAACAGTAGAAATTTCTTTACTTATGTAAACATTAGATGGAAGGTTGAATCAAATTTATCCACTTGATATTGATGATTCAGATTGCTGACAAGCTGTTTGAGTAATTTGCAGTTAGATTCACAAATGAGGAATTCTTTAGAGAAGTGGATGCTGGAAGTTTTAAAAATTCTTAAGCAGGAGCAAATTTTTTTTTTTTTTTTTTTTTTGTAATAACTCAAAGGAAAGTGCGCTAGAAATTGTCGAGGCTAAACATAAGAAATACACCTGGTTTGGATGAGATTTCTGTAATTATAATAAGGGAAGCAAAGAAGGAAGTAAGCAGAACCCATAGCCATACAAAAGAGGATCAAATTGAGTGACATGGTAAATTCAGGCTTTGTAGTTTGACTTTTGTTCCAGGGAAAACAATTCAGTCACTGGTTAAAGAAGTAATGGAAGACTGTCTACACAAGACTGCAATTATACTTCAGACACAGTTTGGTTTATTAAGGGGAGGACTTGTTTGACCATTTCGACTAGTTACTACAATGCACTCAGAAAGGAACTGGGTGCAAAAAATAATTTTGATATCGTATACTTGAATTTCCGGAAAGCTTTTGATAATGTTGCACTTAAAGAAATGTTGTAAGGACAAGTTGCTGCTGTGGATAATGGGATGAGTGGGAGAAGACAGAGATTGGTAATCAATTGACACTGCTCTTCATGGACTAATGTTATTAGTGGAATTCCCCAGGGTTCATTGTTGGGGCCATTGTTTTTTTTCTATATTTATCAATGATATTGATGAATATCATTGATAAATATAGGCACTGCTTAATGCCCAACTTTTCAGATGATACAAAGGTTGGCAGGGTGGATAAGGATAGTAATGCTGGTATGCTACTGTGACAAGATCTAGAAAAGTTAGGCGGATGAGCTGAAAAGTGTCAATTGAAGTTTAACATTGCAAATGAAGGTACTGCATATGGGTAGCAGTAATCCCAACGTGAGATATCAGCTGTCTTGTACTATGCTCAGGGTTGTGGCTAATGAAAAGAACTGTAGTAATTGTGCTGTCAGATATGAAGTTCTCTGAGCAGTGAAGAGTAGTCAGAGGAGCTCATGGAGTTTTGTCAATGGTATACAGGGATTGTGCTTGCTGGAATAATGGGGTGATTATCCCATTGTGTAAGGCAGTGACCAGGCCACATCTTTAGTACTTCATACAGGTCAGGAGTCTTCATTTTAAGTGAGGATGTAGAACTGTTGGAATTGGTGCAGAGAAGTGGGGTAAGATTGGCGAGGGAGAACAACAGGGTACTCTTACCAAGAAAGGTTTCCTTTCTCTAAATTGTAGAATCTGATTGAGCTGTTTAAGGCTTTGAATGCATTGACCAAACTCAGTGCTCATGAGATTCTTCCTCTTGCTCAGATTGCACACTTGAATGGGCATAAATTCAAATTGAGGAAAGATGGTTGCTGAATGGATATTCTGCAACCATCAATTTGGAAACTTGCGTATAGCCAGCAGCTTTGTTGAATGCTGGAAAAAACTTGCATCTGTTGTTATGGACGTTGATAGCTTATATAAATTCAAAGAAAACTAAAATTCATTTGGCCTTTACCAAATATTTCTAATGAAACAACGACAGCAGTGCTTGTAAGTGACTTTAAATTAATTACAAATGACAATCGCAAATATTTAGGATAGAAGCATTTTATCTTAGTATTTTTGTAGTTATTTTGAAGTAATTTTTTTTCCGGAAATGGCCCTCAACAAAAGCCCATCTTTCAATGATAAGTTTAAGGAAGCTCTCAGAAAATTTGCACTCAGCTTGAACTCTGTGTTGCCTGACTGTATATTCTAAGCATGTCAAAATCCATTTCATATCAGATAGAAATCACTGGCATTCTTCAATTGTAATTTAAAACTGGTTTCTCTATGAGTTGCAGTGATTTGTACTTTGCAATTTCTTCAGCTGCCAGAACCTTTCTAAACCCTCTGAAGGATTTTCAAAGTAGGTCTTCAGAAATAGAACTTGATCCTAATCTGGAGAGGGAGTTATGAAAATGTGCTTGCATTGTTTGAAAGTATTGAATAATTGGCTCATTCTTCTTCCAGACCACAGTTGCAGGAGTTATCTCCTTGATATGATGTAGAAGAAAGCTTTTCCCAGCAGTTTTGGTTATGATTATGATGAATAACTGGAATGGTTCTTGCAAGATAGCTTGCTTGCTTACCATAGTCTATGCAGACACTGAAAGGCTGAACAGTGGATTGGAAGCAGGGAAGCCCAAGTAAACCCCATCATCTGGTTAGCCCTAGGTGTTGTTGTGTGCTTCTGCACTGAGTATTACTCCCCACCATCTTGCTTTTCCCTTCTTTTATACATTGTACTTACCAAATTTAAATGGTAAATTTTGGTATCACTTATGTCTGAGTGGCATCATGTTTCCTATATGGCACCTCGGTAGCCAGGTGGGCAGGAGCAGCAGTGCGAGCACACGCTTCTTGATTAGACCGGGGTGCGAGCCCGTGACCACCAAATATGGAGGATGTGGAAAGGTCAGGGTATGACCACCGCATATCCCCGGAGCAATATGGCCTTAGTTGCTAATGCTCCTAAAAACCAAATGCAGTAATAACAGTTTCCCATTACTATATCTGCATTTGTTGACTTAACCAGTACTTCAAATTCATCAAATTCCTTTACTATATTCCTAGTATGATAGTTCAAGCAAGTACACCTGCATCTGTTTTTGTGTTTAATAACCCTACCACATCCTGTGTTTGCTGTCCCATGATAACCCCCAGCATTGCTAATCTCTAACACATTCTGTTTCAGACTACTGTATATTCTAATAGAAACAAGAATCACTTTCACCTCTTGTGTGAATCTCTTAGTCAGTGTACCTATCCCCACCCCAGGCTAGCTGTTTTCTGACCAACCTAAAAACAGTCTCTGCTTTTAACAAGCAAAGGCCATGCTGGGAAATTATCTACCACATGAGCCTTGTACAATCTGTCCAAATTGAGCAGAAAAGCTCTCCTCATGTATGTTGTCTTGTACTCTAACTTTAGTGTACAATACATATTTTTTTACACTGTAAGGGTGACTTGAATAAAAACAAAGGAAGTTGTGTGTGTACGTATGTATGTACGCACGCGTGTTTGCGTGTGCGCATGCATGCATGTGTGTGTGTGGTTTTCTATACATTTAAAGCTCTTGCTTTAAATGTGTGTGTGTGGTTTTCTATACATTTATAGACTCTTATTTAAAGCTCTTGATTTTCTTTAAAAATATTATGATTTAGAACGTTAATACCACTGTTCAGTATTCCAGTTCAAGTGTGAATTTTAGCCTGGTGTATATAAAATTAAATTGCCCAAAAAGGTTGTTAATCATCTATTTGTTCACTTTTAGTAACACATTGCCAGTCTAGTGGTTCAGGGATGGGTTTAAAATACAGGTTTCTATTTATGCAATTTATAACCCTGTGGAGGGTCAAGCTCATTGGGAATTCATATATCCCTTTATCTAAGTCTGAACAAAATCTGAAATAATTTTTGTACTCCATGTCAATATTGGTGTGCACAGCATTTAATGATGGTCTCTAAAACTTATTGCACTTTAAAATGAGCAGCAGGCTGGATTTCAAGGATTGCTGGGAGTTACCATGGAACAAGTAAATACATATGCAGTGTTAGGGTAACTTAAGAGTAAGAACAGGTGCATGTTTATTTGCATGTACCCCAATGCTAAGAGCATTGTAAATAAATTTGAAGTGCTGTTCAAAACATCAAATGTGGACATTGTTGGATATCAGAGATGTGGTATCACACAGATATAAGCAATGCAGAATTTGAATGTGGGGAGTACAATTTGTATAGACAGGATATAGTGTTTCATGAAAAGCAGCAGAAGGGGGGTTGCTCCAACTCTTCATAACAACTCTATGACGAATTCATGACTCTAAAGGCCGAATAGTGTGGGTTAGTGAGTGTTTATATAAGGTTAGTGTTCAGTTATGTTGGTCTGTTGTTCATCCGGCCTAGTGGCCTGTGGGACACCACCGAACCCTAGTTACCGCCCTTAGCCACATATAGGCGGGAACCATTTAGTAGGGAGAAATGGACTCTGGGGGTTGCCTAAGCTTACCAACAAGAGCCACAAAAAAAAAAAAAAAAAGCAGAAAGGAGCACAAGGTAGTAATGAGTGTGGGATGAAAGAAGGAGGAGACAGAAGGGGAGGGGAGTAGCTGTACTCATATTATGCCGTCATACACCAACCATATTAAAATTATAGTTTTGTACTGTTTAAAATAATGAAATGACTATATAGAATATAAACAAAGTTTAATCGAATAAATAAAAAATCACTATATATAAAATAAAATATATAATTAAACTGCAAGATACTATTTACAATAAAATGAAGTTAAAATACTAGATGATAAAAGAGCTAAAAATATACTGTAGCTTTCAAAGGCATCCACCTCCTTTTTCAACAGTAAGGTTTTACCGTACGGCACATCCTTAAATATCAGCAGGCTCATGCCTCTCAGCACGTGGTTGCACAGGAGCATGGGCAATATTCTCCTCATGTGTACTGGAACCAGAAATGGCTCGGGAGCTTGCCAGGCGGAAACGTTCATCACATTCAAGGATCAACGCCTCAAAGAGGGGATGAATACGTATTCCCCTGTCTCTGTTAATAGCACTGTTCCCGGAGGAACAGATCCGCAAGCTCTCGAGCCACTTGTGGTCCAAAAATCTATGCGCCCTGTCGATGATAACAGCTCCCTCTAGAGAGATTTGATGGTGCTCCTCCCAGAAATGTTCTGCCACAGCAGACTTTCCATAATCGGCAGTCCTTATTGCATTCATATGTTCCCCCAGACGATCTTTGAACCGACGCTTCGTTTCACCAACATAACATTCCCCACAATCCGGGCATTTAATCTCATAGCCGACCCCACTTGTAAATTCCAGACGGAGCTGTTATCTTCGACAGGACGCTTAAATTTTGGGACCGCAAGTGGGTCGAGAGCTTGCAGATCTGTTCCTCCAGGAACAGTACTATTAATAGAGACGGGAATACGTATTCATCCCCTCTTTGAGGCATTGATCCTTGGATGTGATAAACGGTTCCGCCTGGCACAACCCCGAGCCATTTCCGGTTCCAGTACACATGAGGAGAATACTGCCCATTCTCCTGTGGAACCACATGCTGAGAGCCATGAGCCTGCTGATATTTAAGGAAACCTTCCTGTTGGAAAAGGAGGCGGATGCCTTTGAAAGTTACGGTATATTTTTAGCGCTTTTATCATCTAGTATTTTAACTTCATTTTATTGTAAATATATTTCATTGTAAATAATATCTTGCAATTTAATATTATATTTTATTTTATACATAGTGATTGTTTATTTATTCAATTAAACTTTATTTGTTCTATCTAGTAATTTCATTATTTTAAACGGTACAAAACTATAATTTTAATACAGTTGGTGTATGATGGCATAATATGAGTATGAATATTCCCAACCCCAGAGGCCTATTTGAAGGAGTAGCTATAGCCTGCTTGAATGGAAGATTGTGACAGTGAGGACCCCTAAGGGAGGAGACCATTCTCTCCACAGGGGAGGATTCAAAGGAGGTGGTGGTGTCAGCTACCAGATGAAAGGTTGTGTAGGATCCACCCAACTAGGGGGGCAGTGATAGTAGAGAAAGAACATGATCGCCTCGCTGGATGTAGTGATCCCACACTGACCTGGACCACCTAAACAGTAAGTGACAGAAGCCCATGCCATGCTGGCCAAGAAAAGCAAACACCATAGCATCTGCAGCTATGGTCCAGAAAGGACAGGCAGGATACGAAAGGAGTGGGGGGGGTGGAGATGGATGGCCAGTGTAACGTTGAGTCAGTTTGGCACGACATAAGCTGTGGCAAAGCAAAAACAAAAGTAGGAGCACATTATAGGCCTGATGAGTACAACAAACAATTGTACAGAGATATAGAGTGGGCTGGTAAATCAGAATGTCGTATAATGGGGGATTTTAACTTTCCTGATATTAACTGGAACTTGAGGACTGGTCATTTGCACACTAGCAACACTTTTCTGGATTTATTGGATGAATGTTTTCTACAGCAGCATGTTTGAGAAGCAAGCAGAGGGAGTAATACTCTTAATCTGATTATCAGCAGTGATTATTAACAACCTTTTGTAGGGAATGGATAGTTAAAATGATGTTTTTTTTTGGCTGATACTGTATAAGCTTGCTTTCTTGCATTTTATGCCATTACTAATGCTATTGTTAAGATGGTCTGAATAGGGTATATTCAGTTTTCATATACTGTGGGGAATTTCTTAGTAAACATCTTTATTGTATATTATGCTTAGATAATAATCACTTGGAGCTATCTGCTACTCCTTTTGACATGTAGTAGTGGCATGTGATGCAAGAAAACAAATGTATGAGCTTATGCAGCATCAGCCAAAAAAAAAAAAAAAAAAAAATCACACGATTCCCTCCAAATGCCTGTCCAGTTCCTCCTTAAATTTATTCAACCTATCAACTTCCACAACGACAGATGGAAGTTTGTTCCAGCAATTAACCACCCGCTGGCTAAAGGCAAATTTCCGCACATCTATTCTACATCTGTCCTTTCTTAATTTGAATTTATGCCCCCTTAGGTTTGTAATCTGAACAAGTAGAAGGATCCCATCAGAATTCAGCGTGCTGAACCCATTCAAGGCCTTATACACCTCAATCAGATCACCGCACAGGTGCCTAGTCTCCAGCCACTGCAATTTGCAGAACTTAAGCCTCTCTTGATAAGAGGATCCCTTCATTCCCCTCACCAGTGTTGTTCCCTTCTCTGTACACGCTCAAGTAAATCTACATCCTTCCTAACATGAGGCCTCCAGACCTGTACGCAGTACTCAAGGCGTGGCCTGACCATTGCCTTATACAGAGGGATAATCACCTCCTTTTGCCTGCTAGCAAAATTCTTATATATCATTGACAAAACCCCATGACCTGCCCTGGCAGCCTGTCTGCATTGCTCAGAAAACTTCATATCTGCCTGCACAATTACTCCCAGGTCTTTTTCATTTTCTACCACCTTAAGTGTAGTACCACACAGTTGGTACGTTTCTCTGGGGTTACTTCTACCCATAGGCAGTACTTTGCATTTGTCAAGATTAAACTTCAGTTGCCACTTCTTAGCCCATCTGCCCAAATTATCTAGATCCTGTTGCAGTAGCACACTGCCATTACTGTCATTAAGAACCCTGCCAACCTTTGTATCATCTGCAAACTTCAACACTAAGCCTGATATACCTTCATCAATATCATTGATAAATATACAAAACAACAGTGGACCAAACACTGAACCCTGTGGGACTCCACTAATAACATTAGTCCAACAAGAGCAGCACCCATTGATTACTACCCTCTGTCTTCTTGCACTTAACCATCCTTTTATCCATTGTAGCAACTTACCCTTAATACCATTCTGCTCCAATTTGTAGAATATTCTTCCATGCGCAACAGTGGCAAAAACTTTCCTGAAATCCAAATATATGATATCAAAATTATTTTTTGCATCCAGTTCCTTTGTAACCACATCATAATCTCCTATCAGATTTGTCAGACAAGACTTTCCCTTAACAAACCCATGCTGTGTCTGAATTATTGCTGCAGTCTTGTCTAGATGATCCTGCAATGCATCTTTAACCAGCGACTCCATTATTTTACCCGGAACAGAAGTTAAACTAACTGGTCTGTAATTACTCGTGTCACCCTTCGATCCCCCTTTGTGAATTGGGGATACATTTGCACATCTCCAGTCCGTGGGAACCTCCCCTGAGTCCAAGGATGCTCTCATAATTATGGCTAAGGGTTTGCTTAGTTGCTTTGCCACCTCCTTTAATATAACTGGATAGATCCCATCCACCCCAGGTGCTTTTCTTACGTTTAACTTTAACAGTTTCTCTTCCACTTTCCGCTCAGTTATTACAAAATCATTAAGTATCTTGCTACAATTTGATAACCTTCTGCCATTTTCAAACCTTAATAATTCCTCACGTGTGAATGTAGATGCAAAATACTCATTCAGTTTGTTTGCTATCTGAGCAGGATCATCAACAATCGATGTCAAGTTGACCAATCAGATTCATCCCCTTCCTTTTAGAGTTTATATAAGTAAAGAAATCCTTGCTGTTTTTCCTAGCATCTTTTGCCAAGGATTTCTCGTAATCTGCCTTCGCCTGCCAAACCTCCTTTGTGACCTGATTACAGATTAACTTATATTTGCCATAGGCTTCTGAGTCGCTTGATAATTTATATGCATACAATGCATTTTTCTTCTCTGTTACGAGTCTCATTAGTTCATTTGACAACCATTTAAGCCTAAACCTTGAACAATATTTCTTAATTGGTATGAAACTTTTAGTAGGATCCACGATTAATTCCTTGAATGCTTCCCACTTAGAATTTACTGTTGGTAACAACGTCAGTTGATCCCACTGTACAGAATTTAAAAACTGTCGGAGACCACTATACTCGCCTTAACGGAAGCAAAAACCCTTTCCTTTACCCCTGATGGTAATTATATCTTTAAGTAAATCCCACATCAGTACACTGTGATCACTGCCACCTAGTGGTTCTTTTATCTGCAAATTCCTAATACATGAATGATCCCTGCTGATAACCAGATCAAAAGTATTACTTTCTCTGGTTGCCTCTCGAACATGCTGCTGCAGAAAACAATCATCCAGTAAATCCACAAAAGTCTTACTAGTGTGAGAGTGCCCAACCCACAAGTTCCAGTCAATATCTGGGAAGTTAAAATCCCCCATTATAAGACATTCCGATTTACTAGCCCACTCTATTTCTCTGTACAATTGTTCATTGTACTCATTCGAGTCATTAGGCCTATAACACACTCCTACTCTTATTTTTGCTTTCGCAGTGCTTATGTCACACCAAACTGACTCAACAGTGCACTGTTCATCTATATCAACTGGATGCATTTCTTTTGATTTTATTAATTAACAGCATAACACCTCCTCCCTTCCTATCCTTTCTGTACACATTGTACTCCCCAAATTCCAGTTCGGCATTCCTTATATCAGTGTGACACCATGTCTCTGATATCCCAACAATATCCGCCTTTGATGTCTTGACCAACACTTCAAATTCATCAAATTTATTTACTATACTTCTAGCATTGGTATACATGCAAGTATACATGCACCTATTCTTATTCTTAGTTACTCTAACACATCCCATATACCCACCTGTTTCACGATGACTGCCACCCGTCCCTGAAACCCCCAACACCCCTCGCTCCAGGTCGCTACTTATTCAAAAGTAGTTGTGCAAGAATCACCTTCACCTCTGCCTACGGCTACTGTTAAACTATTAGTCCTTGTATCCCCCAAGCTATCAGTTTTCTGACCCACCCAACACTGCCTCGATAGCATCAGCAAATATTCTTGCATCTGTGTGACACCACGTCTCTGAAATCCCAACAATTTCTGCCTTTAGATGTTTTGAGCAATAACTCAAATTCGTCAAATTTATTTACTAAACTCCTAGCATTGGTGTACACTCAAGAATAAATGCACCTGTTCCTATTCTTAGCTACCCTAACACAACCCATGTGTTTACTTGTACCGCAATGCTCCCAGCAGCCTCTGAAATATCCTGCATCTTGTTTTTCAGGCTTCTGCTCATTCCAATAGAAGCAGTGCAAGAATCTCTTTCACCTCTGCCAGTGGCTACTGTTAATCTATTAGTCTTTGTCTCCCCCCAACCTAGCAGTTTTCTGACCCACCTAACACTGCCTCGATAGCATCAGCAAATATCCTTGCACCCTTTCTATTTAAGTGTATCGCATCCCTGTAGAAGCAGTCTCTCCTGTTAACAAGTACAGTTCAGGCTGAAAAAAATTCTACCCCTTTAGCCTTGCACAATCTCTCCAGGGCCGAATTGATTGACAAGGCTCTCATCATATACTCCCTCCTATCGTGTCTGGGCAGAATTGCAGACACTTTCAAATTCAACCCTAATTCACGGCTTTTTTTCATCAGTGACCTGTACTTGATAAGTAATTCTGCCGGTCTCCTACTCTTGATATCATTAGTGCCAACGTGTACAACTATATTACCTTTTGTGCCCTTAAAAGATGATATCTGCTCTACAACGTCATCAACCTTTGCCCCTGGCAGACATACCCTGGTCCTGTTCCACTTATCCTTTTTACAAAGGATGTTTCCCCCTTTCCCTGACAATAAAGTCACCAACAACTACTAGTTCCTGAGAGACCAGTGCATTCTGCCTTGGGGGGGTTGCCGCTGTGTTGCGTGATGACCAAGTGCAAGCTCTGGCGTTGATGTGGGCAGCTAAGAGTCTGATGGGCCCCTCAATTTAGATCTTTTGAGGGCATCCACCCTGTCCTTCAAACTCTCATATAGGCCCATAACAACGCTGAGTTGTCGCCTGATTTCCTTACACTCCTTACATCGCGCATACACAAAGACATCCCCCATGGCAATATCATGTTCCGTTCCCGATAGTTCGGCAAACATTCCGTTTGCCGAACTGCCGAACTATTTCACAAGTTGCACTTTTTTTTTTTTAGACTGTGATGCGTTGGAGAATCACCCCCCTCAGTTCTCCCCCGAGTCACAGCACTCCTGCCACTTTGTGCCCGTTGCTTTGCTGCTCTAGTTTGGGGCATGATACTTTAAATTAATAAAATCAATAAATTACATTAATTAAATGTCAATACTACGCTATCTAATAGAAACAGTGAAGCGTATTACTGTTTCTATAATTATTCATTAGAGCTACCTAGCTACCTCAATTAAAAATTTGAATTCCCTATCACTATATACAAAAACAATGCCTGCAATATTCAAACGAAATAACGGGTTTATAAAGTATTACGTTATATCTACAAAAACTGTTTATATAAATTAAAATAAAAATAACCAGCGTAATTAAAACTATAAGACTACGTATTAAGTACAATATAAAGTAACAATTATGTAAATAAAAAGCAAACACTTATCGTTTTTTTCGGAGCCTGTAACTCGCAGCTGTATTTTCTAAAGAGAGTCAGCACCCTCTTTTAATGTTTGCCTCTTTGTGGTGAGGGTACATTCCAATGATGCAGCGCGCCTCCGTAGCCAGGTGGGAAGGAGCAGCAGTGCGTAGCACACGCTTCTTGATTAGACCGGGGTTCGAGCCCGTCACCACCAAATACGGAGGATGCGGAAAGGTCAAGGAATGACCACCGCATATCCCGGAGCAATATGGCCTTAGTTGCTAATGCTCCTAAAACCAAATAACAAACAAACAAACCAATGATGCAAGTCCTCTAGATTAGCATCAGCTTAGCCTCGCAGCCTAGGTTACAAGCTATTACCACTATAGGAATGTGGCTTGTTTGCTGTATGCTGCTACCCATGAAACTTATAAAAGGAGATCCTGGTAGTCAAGGGGGCTCACCTTCAACACACCACTTTGGATCCTGTTTGGGCAAGACGGATAGTTCTGAAATGGCTTGTGCTGGATCCGATAGCTAGTGGGTTTGCCTGAAAGGCTTATCCACATCATTGCCATGCCCCTACCCTCCCAGTCTGAGTGAAGGAATAATGGCTGGTGGCAGCAAGATTATGGTATATGGGTAGTGGGTGTGCCATTTGTGCTTTATATTGGGTGTGACACCTGGGTACTGAACCAAAATAAATAGCTTATTAATCTCCTGTTAATCTAAGATTTTCTTCTGGGATCCCACAACGGACCCAGCCAGGTAACAATGACATTGACATTAATGCTACCACCGTGTCAAAAAACAGAACAGAGGAGTATCAGGACCTAGACCAGATTTCCTGATAATCTACGTCACAATCAAAAAGTCCATAGCATAGATGTCATCCACTTCTTTATGCTGAAGTGGTTAGATGGTTTGGCTGGCTTGCCTAAATTGGTAGAAATAGCCATGTTCTGATGAACTTTTAATTTAATTAAAAAATGATTACCATTCGCAACAGCTTCTTCTAATCACCCCTGTCGGGAATACTGATTATAGTTACCCATCTGAAAACACTAAATGCATCTTGTGGGATCTTATAAAGTATCAGAGGAAGAAATCTGTTCTTAGCTTAAATCACAAGGAGTGACATCTGTAAAGAGAATATTAGTGTGTAGGAATGAGAATCTAGTACCCACTAGAAACCTCATTCTTACTTTCAACTTGCCAATATCACCTAATTCCATTATAGCTGGGTTCGTACACTGCCCATTTAGGGCATGCCTGCAAAATTCCTGAAAATTCTTCTAATGTCAAAAATATGTACATTCGCAATTGCCATCTTATAGTGTGCACTCAGTGTGGTATGATTAATCACAAAATTGTGGGAAGTTCAGTTACAAAACCTGTATACAACTGCCAAGGAGAATAACCTACGTACACAAGAGCATGCCAGCTTTGGAAGAAGGAAATGAGATACAAAGGCTCACGGCAGAGCTTAATATATCCTATAAGTTGGCAAGGAAAGCCATGAAGCCAATAAATAGCAAAAAGCCAACATGCTAAGGAAGTTGCAGGAAAGCATCCCATCATAAGACTAAATGATTGATTATTCCACCAAGAGAGTTCACTCCTATTGCATGCTCTTTATTGAGCTCACAAAACCCACCCAAAACACATTCAGGTAGCATTGCTGTAACCTTACTTTCTAGTCTCATTATAGATAGAGTGGTAAAGAAACACCAAAAAAAAAAAAAACCAGAAGAGCCACCTTCACTAGAAGAAATAATAGATGTGGAGGTAACATATATTATCGGTGGTACCCGATGACTCAGTCATGGAACTCTTTGCAGGAGAAGAAGAAATAGATACAGGACAGCACCCTTACTTTCTAAGGAAAGATAAAACCAGAGCTGGGAAAACAGTCTTCAACCCTTTCGCAACCATAAGACAGATCCAACAAATCAAATTAATTGTATAGTCAAATTCTTGAAATGAATTGTTGATTCTGTTGAAATAAGGATGGCATTGAGCGCCTCCTGCATAAGCCAAATGAGGACCCTTGCTTGTGAACTGTGCAATTATTTGAAAGACAACTGGGGTGGACCTGCCCACAGAAGATTCACCATTTTTATGGGTAACCATACCTATTTTTAAGCTACACCACATACCCCCCAGGGGTGCCTCCGTAGCCAGGTGGGAAGGAGCAGCAGTGTGTAGCACACGCTTCTTGATTAAACCGGGGTTCGAGCCCGTCACCACCAAATACGGAGGATGCGGAAAGGTCAGGGAATGACCACCGCATATCCCGGAGCAATATGGCCTTAGTTGCTAATGCGCGTAAAAACCAAATAACAATAACATAGCCCCCAACTTAGACACCATGGCAGTTCATCTGACAGTACAATTTTTCTTATCTGTTTGCGCCATTCATTTGCCACTTTGGAATGACATTCCTCAGGCAGTTCTTGATGATCTCATTAAGCAATTGCTGTCCACTTTCTATTACTAGACGATTTCAATGAACATAGTACTCTGTGGGCTTTGGGTAGTGCTTAATTTAAGGGGTCTTACTATCGAGTGTATGCTTGAAAACAATGATGCAGCCCTATTTAATGTGGGTTCTAACACCTTTTGCATTCCGGCCTGTATATTTACTGTGAATGATCTCTCTCTCTGTATGCTCCCATTCTCTCCTCTTTGTTTGTATATAGTCGGTTGAACTTTCAATAGCCAGCAGTGTTAATTACCACCACAGTTGTTGGTGACTCTATTGTCAGAGGAAACGGGGAACATGCTTTGTAAAAAGGATAAGTGGAACAGAACCAGGGTATGTCTGCCAGGGGCAAAGGTTGATGATGTTGTAGAGCGGATATCATCTTTTAAGGGCACAAAAGGTGATATAGTTGTACATGTTGGCACTAATGATATCAACAGTAGGAGACCGGCAGAATTACTTAACAAGTACAGGTCACTGTTGAAAAAAAGCCGTGAATTAGGGTTGAATTTGAAAGTGTCTGCAATTCTGCCCAGACACGATAGGAGGGAGTATATGATGAGAGCCTTGTCGATCAGTTCGGCCCTGAAAAGATCCTGCAAGGCTCAAGGGGTAGAATTTTTTTCATCCTGGACTGTACTTGTTAACAGGAGAGACTGCTTCTACAGGGATGGGATACACTTATATAGAAAGGGTGGAAGAATATATTTGCTGATGCTATCGAAGCAGTGTTAGGTGTGTCGGAAAACTGCTAGCTTGAGGGGAGACAAAGACTAATAGATTAACAGTAGCCACTGGCAGAGGTGAAAGAGGTTCTTGCACTGCTTCTATTGGAATGAGCAGAAGCCTGAAAAACATGATATCGGATATTTCAGAGACTGCTGGGAGTCATTGCGGTATAAGTAAACACATGGGTTGTGTAAGGGTAGCTAAGAATAGAAACAGGTGCATGTATACTTGCATGTACACCAGTGCTAGGAGTTTAGTAAATGAATTTGAGGTATTGCTCAAAACATCAAAGGCAGATATCGTTGGGATATCAGAGACGTGGCGTCACACAGATATAAGGAATGCAGAACTGGAATTTGGGGAGTACAACGTCTACAGAAAGGATAGGAAGGGAGGAGGGATTATGCTATTAGTTAAGAAACACATAAAATCCAAGGAAGTGAAGCCAGTCGACATCGCTGGACAGTGTCAAGTCAGTTTGGTGTGACATAAGCATTGGGAGATCAAAATTGAGAGTAGGAGTGTGCTATAGGCCTAATGACTCTAATGAGTATAATAAGAAACTGTACAGGGAAATAGAGTGGATCAGTAAATCAGAGAGTCTTATAATGGGGGATTTTAATTTCCCAGATATTGACTGGAATTTGGGGGCTGGTCACTCACACACGAGCAAAGCTTTTGTGGATTTATTGGATGATTAATTCCTACATCAGCATGTTTGGGAGGCAACTAGAGGAAGTAATACTCTTGATTTGATTATCAGTAGTGATTCTTCATGCATTAAGAATCTGCGTTTAAATGAACCACTAGGTGGCACTGATCACAGTGTGTTGAAGTGGGATTTACTCAAAGAGGTAACTACCATTAGGAGTAAAGGGAAGGGTTTTTGCTTTCGTAAAGGCGACTACGATGGACTGAGACAGTATTCAAATTCTATACAGTGGGACCAACTGATGATGTTACCAATAGCAAATTCAAAATGGGAAGCATTCAAAGAACTTATCTTGGAAGCTACTAGGCTTTACATACCAACTAAGAAATATTGTTCAAGGCCTAAATGAATGCCAGATGAACTAATGAGACATATGGCAGAGAAGAAAAATGCATGGGATACATACAAATTAACACGTGACAGAGAAGACTATGATAGATGCAAGTTGATCTGTAACCAAGTTACAAAGGAGGTTAGGCAAGCGAAGGCAGATTATGAGAAATCTTTGGCAAGGGATGCAAAAAAAAACAGCAAAGAGTTCTTTACTTATGTAAACTCTAGAAAGAAGGGGATGAATCAGATTGGTCCACTTGATATCGATGGGTCAACTGTTGATGGTCTTGCTCAGGTAGCTAACAAACTAAATGAATATTTTGCATCAACATTCACAGATGAGGAGTTATTCAGCGATGGGAATGCCAGAGGTGTATTCAACTCTGGCAGTAAGCTAGAGAATCTTGTAATAACTTAGAATAAAGTGGAGGAGAAATTGTTGAGAATAAACATAAAAAAGGCACCTGGGGTGGATGGGATCTATCCAGTTTTATTAAAGGAGGCAGCAAAGGAAGTAAGTAAACCCTTAGTCATAATTATGAGAGCTTCTTTGGACTCAGGGGAGGTACCCACAGACCGGAGATGTGAAAATGTTACCCCAATTCACAAAGGAGGATCAAAGGCTGACACAAGTAATTATTGATCTGTGAGTTTAACTTCTGTTCCAGAAAAATTAATGGAGGCACTGGTTAAAGAAGCACTGCAGGATCATCTAGACAAGACTTCAGTTATAGCTCGGACACAGCATGGTTTTGTTAAGGGGAAGTCTTGCCTGACCAATTTGATTGGATAGTATGATGCAATCACAAAAGAACTGGATGCAGGTAATAACTTTGATATTAAATACTTGGATCTTAGGAAGGCTTTTGATACTGTTGTACGTGGAAGACTGCTGCAGAAATTGGAGCAGTGTGGCATTGGAGGCAAATTGCTGCTATGGATAAAGGGGTGGTTGAGGGGGAGAAGACAGAGAGTGGTAATCAATGGACACTGCTCATCGTGGACTAATGTTATTAGTCGAGTCCCTCAGGGTTCAGTGTTGAGTCCATTATTGTTTTCTGTATTTATAAATGATATTGATGATGGTATATCAAGCTTAAAGTCCAAGTTTGCAGATGATACAAAGATTGGCAGGGTTGTCAAAGACACTACTAACACTATCTGCTGCAACAGGATCTGGAAAGGTTGAGCAGATGGGCTGAGAGGTCAAATGAAGTTTAACATTGACAAATGTAAAGTACTGCATATGGGAAACAGCAACCCCAGAGCAACGTATCAACTCTGTGGTACTACACTGACAGTAGTAGAGAATGAAAGGGACCTGGGTTTGGTTGTGCAGGCAGATATGAAGTTTCCTGAGCAGTGCAGATGGGCTGCAAGAGTAGCTCATGGTGTATTGTCAATGATATATAGGAATTTTTCTAGCAGGGATAAGGAGGTGATTATTCCCTTGTATAAGGCAATGGTCAGGCCACACCTAGAGTCCTGTATAGAGGTCTGGAGGCCTCATTTCAAGAAGGATGTAGAGCTGCTGGAACGAGTACAGAGAAGGGCAACAAGATTAGTGAATGAAACAAATCGGTGCTCATACGAAGAAAGGCTTACGTTTTGCAAATTACAGCGTCTGGAGACTAGGCACCAGCGATGTGATCTGATAGAGGTGTATAAAGCCTTGAATGGTTTGAGCATGCTCAATGCTGATGGGATTCTTCCTCTTGCTCAGAATAATCACCTGAGAGGGCATAAATTCAAATTGAGTAAAGACAGATGTAGGATAGACATGCGGAAATTTGCCTTTAGCCAGCGGGTAGTTGGTAGGTGGAACAGACTTCCATCCCTTGTCGTGGAAGTTGATAGCCTAAATAAGTTTAAGGCTCAGCTGGACAGGTATTTCGAACAAACAGAGGGGGTGAAGTGGAAGTGGGTTTTTTTTTTTTTTGGCTGATGCTGCTTAAGCTTGCTTTCTTGCATCAAATGCCTCTGCTAATGCTAATTGGCCAGGTGCCAATTAATGGAGCAGTTAATTACATCACAGAAAGTATTGATCAAGTAGCAACAATTGCAATTAGAAAAACATCAACTTTGTTCCCACCATTTCCAAAGCCATGGTGGAATGCAGAATGCACAGTATAGTGTTATTTGTAATGCGGCTCCGCTGTTTTCCCCCAACCCCTTGTTTAACTCTGTGATGAATACAAGACACTGTAAAGGCCAGGTTTATGTAGGATCTTGTAGAGATAGTGAGGATTATGTTGTTTCTGTAGTTCATGCAGCCTCTTAGCCTAGGGGCTTGTGTTTGGACCGGGAACTCTGTAGTTTACCATCCTGTGCCATGAGGAGGTGGGCCAGGCATTAGAGAGTGTAAGCCCTGGCTGAGGTAGCCAAGGCTACAGGGCCCAAAAAAAAAAAAAAATGAAATTCACAAGGAAATGTAATGGGGACAGGAAGGGGGGATAAAGTGGTAGAAGGATAGAGGGGGCAGTAGTGCAGGCACCCACCTTGTAGAAAAGGGACAGGAGGGGGAATCTCTAACACAGGATGCCCATCCTGATCCAGGGGCGGGAAATGAAAGTTGACAGTGGGTGAAGAGAGCACCCACTGTGCTCATCCATGGTCGTATGATCTTGGAAGTTTTAATGATAAAAGTCAAGCAGTAATTCTCTTTCAGGGATTGTCTTTTAAATTCAAAAAAATTATGATGTTCAGGTTCCTTCCTGTAGGCTTTTCAGGTTCCAGCGATGTGATCGATTGTATCTACTCCATGTCGTTTTTGATGCCACTTCTATAAGGACTCTATTATTCCTAATATTTCTAAGGGTATTTACTTTGATTTCTTTTAGGTGTGGTTTTAGCTTTTTCACCACAGTATCCTTTATTGCTTTTTAGTGAACAGTCATTATTATATTTCATTTAATATAATTATATTAGTCTCCTTCGGAGCTACACTTTGTTTTGCTTTTGTATTATTTTGTCTTCTTTGTGTAGTCTGTCCTTTGTTATTTGCTCCTGTTGCCTTGCCATAGGTTATTGTGTTCATTGTTGTGTAGTTATCTTTTTCCTGTGTTATAATCTCTAGTTTAGATCTCAATACTTTATCATCTGTGTTCAAATCCATTAACATTTCTTCTAGAATTGCCCTGTAGTTCATAATTTGTAACATTATGGCTGCAGTTATTCTGTTATTCTGCTTAAACATATACTCTGGTAGGCACAGTTTGGGTTTTTGGCTTGCTTAATAATATCTGCAATTTTTGCCAGTCATCGCAATTGATTTTCTTCTTCTGGCTTTTGGGTCTCTGGTTGTATATGTTGTGGTTGAATTTGACTAACCTACAACATCGATCCTCAGTCTTCCGTTTACAATCAAGAGGCTCCCGCTCCCCTCTCTTCTTAGAATGCACAGTGTAGTGTCTAGTCTAGTGTTATTTGCAATGTGACTCTGGGGGGTTTCCCCAACTCCATGTTTAACTCTGTGATGAATACAAATACTGTAAAGACCAGATAGTGTAGATTAGTGTGTGTTCGTTTAGTGATGATGAGCGATAGTAGTGATATTCCTTTGTTCATCCAGCCTCTTAGCCTAAGGGATTGCGTTTGGGCACAAAAAACTCTAGGTTACTATTCAGTGCCGCAAGGAGGCAGGCCGGGGAGTGGGCTCTGGCAGGACAAACCCTTGGGTAGCCAAAGCATACAGCAGGAAATAGGAAAGTTTGAAACGGAGTACTGGGGAGATAGAAAGAGAGTGGGATAAAAGAGGTAGAGGAACATGGGTCAATTGTAGTAGAAGCACGTGCCTGGTAGAAGGGGGAGGGATATTAAGGAGACCCTCCCAGTATAGGATGCCAATCCTCTTCCGAGGGTAGGAATTAAAAGGTGGCAGTGGGAGTGAAACACTAGGCAAAAGGGGGTATGGTCACCCAGGCTAAAGGAAGAAAACCACCACTTGATGTGGTAGGACTGAAATAACATAAGGAAAGGGTTCCCTATATTGGAGTGACTGTTTGGCACTCTGTCCCACACTGTCCAGGGATTTACTCCTTGTGGCCAGTGCCTTCCATCCACACCATGCCAGCTGAGAAAAGCTACATATATCAGCTTGGATGACCATGAGTCCATTACTGGTCTACAGGGCTAACAGTCTATTCCAAGAGGAGGCTTTTTTTTTTTTTTTTTTATGAAAACCCCAAACACGAAAAGTATCAAAGCCTATAGTACTTAGTACCGTGCATGGGTTGAAGGAGAAGTATGGGGGGGGGATGCTGGAAACTTTGCTAAAGAGACTAAACATAGGTTTCACCACTTCAAGCCTCCAATAAGCAAAGTGGTGGTATTTCACCGGTTGATGAAAAGTCATCTACCACCTACAGCTGGAAGAGAGATGCAAATTATTATCTCTCATTAACTGTACATTCACACACGTTTTTTAATTTTTTCTTACATGTTCTATTTTATGAATTTTTTTTAGATATATGTACATTTTAAAAACTTTTTTTTTTTCCCCTTCTTTTTCTCCGGTCATCCAGCTTCTCTCGCACACTGGGGAATGCAATGGGTGTATGTAATAGACACTAAGGGCTGCTTAACCTAAGAAATGGCATGTATGTCTTATATGGAAATATATCTAAGTAAATTTAACTAAGGGTGTAAACATTTGCACCATCCTGTCAGACAATCACATTCACTGTGACACTCAGTTCCTCACATTTACCACAGTGTTCTGTAATTCCTGTTCACTATAAGTGTTCATCACATAGCCACTCTCTTTCACCACAATTTAAGTTTCTCGCAGGGTTTACACCTCTCACACTCAATAAACATCAGACCAGACAGATTGCAATCATCCTTCCACTAACACAATCACTCAATCTCTAATTGTGAATCAGTCTTTCAACGTTGCGCTTCCATTACTTTCAGCTTACTACTGTTTTTCAGCTGTACATGTAGCCTTGGCTGCATGTACAGCCCCCCCCCCAAGTCTTTTTAGTTTGGCCTCACCCTCTCCTCCGGGTCCCCCATCAAGGTCCCCCATGGGGGATGTCCAGTTACCAGGTCTGGTAACATCAGTTTTGGGTATTCTAATATCATATTGGAGTCCTGTATCCTGTCTGGTTTAGTTATCATCTTCTGGGCGTGGTGGGAGACATGGGCAATGTTGGCTATTGTCTGGTTGTGGTAGGGCCCATATTTGCAGGTTTCTTCAGATTTCAAATACATTTCGTGTGTAATTGATGAAAGCCTTATGTAAGCTTTCTTTCAAAGGAAGGGGGCCAGTTTCTCTCATAAATTCTGCCCTTTCTCTTCATCATTTGCACAGTCATGTAGAATATGCACCCAATTTTCACTCTTTACACTTTACTCTTTTCACTCTCTTTACAACTCAGTATTCCAAGTGCGATCTAACAATAGCCTTATATAATGGGGTTGCCTTTACACTTTGGGTAATCAGTAAGACCCAAGGCATGCAGCTTTGCATTAAGGGAGCTGTGTCCTGTCAATGTAGGTGGTGAACAGTCTTGGAGCATACAACTTTGGTAGTTTTGGGCTTCCCATAGCCACCTGTCAGAGATATGTCTGCTTTCGTGCTCCCAATTGTTTTAGTAGTATTAGTAATGGCCATATGGAGCAAGGACACCTGAGGCATGTGCTGCACCAGCCAAAAAAAAAAAGAGTAAAATAGTGTGTAAAATAAATAATCAATAAATCGTAAAAGAAAAGGAAATAAACAACCTATCCATTTCCCTCCTCCTGCAGGTAACTATCCAGCTTACGTTTGAATGTCCCCAAACTGTCAGCCTCAACCACCCATGCAGGTAACTTATTCCAGCAATTTATAACTTGCTGGCTAAATTGAAGCTTCCTACAATCCAATCTAAACTTCTCCCCCATAACTTCAATTTATGGTCCCTATTCTAGAATCATTTATAACTGTAAAATTTCCATCCTAATTCATTTTACTTTTGCTGCTTAGTGCCTTAAACATCTCAATCAAGTCTCCTCTAACGTGTCTAGTATCCAAGCTGTGAAACTCACATATTTGAAGTCTTTTCTCTCCTCATATGGATGCCCTTTTGCCAATTTTACCAAGTGAGTTACCCATCTTTGGACTCTTTCAAGAAGCTGGATGCCTTTTTTTTAATTGCAGTCTCCACACTTGAACTCAGTATTCCAAGTGTGATCTAACAATAGTCTTATATAATGGGGTTATCTTTACTAGCAAATGTTCGATAAATCATCGATAAAACACCATTAGCCTTCCTTGCAACCTGTCTACAATGCTTAGAGAACTTCATGTCTGACCATATTGTAACTCCCAAGTCCCTTTCTTCCACTACAGACTTTAGTTCAATTCCACCAAGTGTATAAGTTATTTGGGGGTTACTGTTCCCTAGGTGTTAAGACCTTGAATTTTGCTGAATTAAAGCATAGCTGCCATTTCTCTGACCATCCCTGAATTTCAGTCCTCTGCTTGGTGGTGATCATGACCTATTCTATGCTTTTTTAAGTTTTAATAAAGGCCTTTACCGACTATTTCTAAGTACAGTGGGAGAATCGCTGCCAACACCTGCAATACTAGTGTGCTCATTGTTTTTTGTCCAGCAAACAGGCAAATCGACTGGAGAACACACACAGTTTACAGACAAAATACATATATGGGCATATATTAGAAATAATGGGTGGCCATAATATAATAGTTTAGTTTGGGTTTGTGCTCATTTTTGTTGACAATGCTGTGGTCATTGTCAGCAGTGTATTTCTCTGTATTGTAAACCAGGCACTGGCTCCACACGAGATGACAGGAATGAAAACTGCATGGTAGATGATTGCTAGGATCGTTCTTTCCACCCAGTCTGTTTAACTGCTCCTGTCATTCATGCCTGCATAATATTCCTTACTTTTTTTCCAAATAGGTTAGGTGTGGGTAGAATGTTAATTTTGAATTGAAAACAATACTCAGATTCTTCAATTCTGGTATCATTTAATTGATTTCCTGCCAATTTTTATTATGGCAGTCTCCTTATATTCAAATTCCTTTAAGTAAGATTGCTTTAGTCTTCTGTGGTGATATCCTAAACATTTACATTTGTCCCAACAACTGCAGTTGCTGAAGTGCATCATTGGATCTCTCTTTTACAACCAGTCTAGTGTTTCTCTTCACCAGGAGGATTATTTCATCCACAAAGGCCAGTCTGTCCACAGGATGCAGATCCAAGGTCAGAAATTCATCTAAGACAATTGTCCAGAAGAACAGGCCAAGTATTGAGACCTTTGGACATCCTTTAGTCACAGGGTGTGTCAGTTCCTGATATGTTGTGCTTACTGAGAAACTTCGGTCAGTCAAATAGTCGTTTATTGCTTGATAAAAATTTTGTCACACATTTATCTTGCAGAGTCTCCTGAGGATACTATGCCACCAGAGTGAGTCAAATGCTACATGAAAATTTCTAGAAATGGCCAACGTATTTGTCTGCTATTGTGTGAACTGCTGTTAGAAGGTGGTGCATGGCATACTGCATAGCACTGCTTGAAGCCAAACTGTCTATCTGATTGGTTGCCTGCATCTTTACAAGATACGTTTAATCTGTTGTAAATTAATCAATAAGGAGAACTATTGGCCTATATGATTTAGGCTCAGTGGGTGGTTTCTAGATTTCTGTAGTCAAGAAAGATTTGTAGTTTGTTTTTTTTTTTTTTTTTTTTTGATTTGGTAGTTGTTGGCGCATCGGCTTCTGTGGCCATATTGCACCTCCCAAGGTTTTTGCAGTGCTTTGATCCAAGCCCGAGGTGGGAATCGAACCCACGACCTTTGGGTTGCCGGGTAGGTACTTTACCCACTCGGCTAGCCCGGTCGGCAAGATTTATAGTAGCCAACACTTGGTTTCTGGTGCCACTACGACATAGGTATAGGTGGAGAAACCCTGGAGATTCTCATTGATATCAGTTAGATAACATTCTGATGAAACAAAGATACCGCAATCGGGGAAAAAAAGCCGTGTATTTTCCAGGAGCAGATGTGGACAGTGACCATTCAATGGTGAAAATGATAACAGAACTAAAGCTAAAGAAAATTAATGGAAAGAAAACAAATAATAAATGGAACCTAGAAAAACTAAAGAATGAAGAAATAAGAATACTGTTCCAGAATACTACAAACAGCTATAATGAGGTAAATAAGGAAAGTGTGATAAATAATATTGACCAGATGTGGAATAACATTAAAGAAAATAGAAACAAAGCAGCTCATAAATTTCCGGGAAATGGAAACAAGGCGAAAAGAAAACCATGGATAACAGAAGACATCCTTCAAATGATGGATCAAAGAAGAATCTTCAAAAATATGAAAACAAAAGATGGAAAAAATAATTACTCTGCTCTCAAGAATGAAATTAATAGAGAATTCAGAAAAGCAAAAGATAAATGGTGGACAGAACAATGCCAAGAAACTTAAACCTTAATGCAGTATGGACAAACAGATAGGGCCTACATGAAAATTAAAGAAATAACAAGAAAATGTAATGGAATTAGATCCAGAGCAATCAGGAATGAAAAAGATAATGCCATTCTCGATGCAAAAGAACAACAAGAGACATGGAGAAAGTATATAGAGGATTTATACCTGGAACCATGTAGTTACACTTGGAGATATGATGAGAAAGGAGAACAACAATACTTAAAACAAGATCAAATATTAAAGGAAGAATTTGAGCTAGCTTTAAAGTATCTTCCTAACAACAAAACTCCTGGTATTGATAATATTACAGCAGAATTAATAAAGAATAGTGGAGATCAAGTCAAGTAGTCACTATTTGAATTGATTTTGAAAGTATATAGTGAAGGAAAATGGCCAGAAGAACATTGTACAACCGTCATAGTACCAATACCAAAAAAATCTGCACCAACCAAATGGAAAGACTACAGAATCATCAGCCTCATATCACATGCATCAAAAATTCTCTTAAAAATCATAAAAATACGAATAGAATCTTACATAGAACACTTTTTAGAGGATACACAATGTGGGTTCAGAAAGAACTTATCTACAAGAGAAGCAATAATCCTGGAGATTCTCATAGATATATAGATTAACAGGAGAGACTGCTTCTACAGGGATGGGATACACTTAAATAGAAAGGGTGCAAGAATGTTTGCTGATGCTATCGAGGCAGTGTTAGGTGGGTCGGAAAACTGCTAGATTGGGGGTATACAAGGACTAATAGATTAACAGTAGCCACTGGCAGAGCAGAAAGTGATTCTTGCACTACTTCTATTGGAATGAGCAGCAGCCTGGAAAACAAGATGCCGGATATTTCAGAGACTGCTGGGAATCATGGGGGTACAAGTGAACACATGGGTTGTGTTAGGGTGGCTAAGAGGAAGAGCAGGTGCATGTATACTTGCATGTACACCAATGCTAGGAGTTTAGTAAATAAATTTGATGAATTTGAGGTATTGCTCAAAACATCAAAGGCAGATATTGTTGGGATTTCAGAGACGTGGTGTCACACAGATATAAGGAATGCAGAACTGGAATTTGGGGAGTACAATGTCTACAGAGAGGATAGACAGGATAGGAAGAGAGGAGGAGTTATGCTATTAGTTAAAAAACACATAAAATCCAAGGAAGTGAAGCCAGTCGACATCGCTGGACAGTGCAGTGTTGAGTCAGTTTGGTGTGACATAAGCATTGGGAGATCAAAATTGAGAGTAGGAGTGTGCTATAGGCCTAATGACTCTGATGAGTATAATAAGAAACTGTACGGAGAAATAGAGTGGGCCAGTAAATCAGAGAGTCTTATAATGGGGGATTTTAATTTCCCAGATATTGACTGGAATTTGGGGGCGGTCACTCACACACTAGCAAGGCTTTTGTGGATTTATTGGATGATTGTTTTCTACATCAGCATGTTCGGGAGGCAACTAGACGGAGTAATACTCTAGATTTGATTATCAGTAGTGATTCTTCATGCATTACGAATCTGCTGATAAACGAACCACTAGGTGGCAGTGATCACAGTGGTCTGAAGTGGGAGTTACTCTAAGAGGTAACTACCATTAGGGGTAAAGGGAAGGGAAGGGGTATTGCTTTCGTAAAGGCGACTGAGATGGACTGAGAGTATTTAAATTCTATACAGTGGGATCAACTGATGATATTACCAATAGCAAATTCAAAATGGGAAGCATTCAAAGAACTTATCTTGGAAGCTACTAGGCTTTACATACCAACTAAGAAATAGTGTTCAAGGTTTAGGCCTGAATGGATGTCAGATGAACTAATGAGGCATATGGCAGAGAAGAAAAATGCATGGGATACATACAAATTAACACGTGACACAGAAGCCTATGATAGATACAAGTTGATCTGTAACCAAGTTACAAAGGAGGTTAGGCAGGCGAAGGCAGATTACGAGAGATCGTTGGCAAGGGATGCGAAGAAAAACAGCAAAGAGTTCTTCACTTATGTAAACTCTAGAAGGAAGGGGATGAATCAGATTGGTCCACTTGATATCGATGGGTTAGCTACCTGAGCAGGGATGACCCTGCTCAGGTAGCTAACAAACTAAATGAATATTTTGCATCGACATTCACACATGAGGAGTTATTCAGCGAGGGGAATGCCAGAGGTGTATTCAACTCTGGCAGTAAGCTAGAGAATCTTGTAATAACTGAGAGTAAAGTGGAGGAGAAATTGTTGAAGATAAACACAAGAAAGGCACCTGGGGTGGATGGGATCTATCCAGTTATATTAAAGGAGGCACAAAATTAAGTAAGCAAACCCTTAGCCATAATTATGAGAGTTTCCTTGGACTCAGGGGAGGTACGCATGGACTGGAGATGTGCAAATGTGACCCCAATTCACAAAGGAGGATCAAAGGCTGACACAAGTAATTATAGACCTGTGACTTTAACTTCTGTTCCCGGAAAATTAATGGAGGCACTGGTTAAAGAAGCACTGCAGGATCATCTAGACAAGACTTCAGTTATAGCTCGGACACAGCATGGTTTTGTTAAGGGGATGTCTTTCCTGACCGATTTGATTGGATACTATGATGCAGTCACAAAAGAACTGGATGCAGGGAATAACTTTGTTATTATATACTTGGATCTTAGAAAGGCTTTTGATAGTGTTGCACATGGAAGACTGCTGCACAAATTGGAGCAGCAGTGTGGCATTGGAGGCAAATTGCTGCTATGGATAAAGGGGTGGATGAGGGGGAGAAGACAGAGAGTGATAATCAATGGACATTGCTCATCGTGGACTAATGTTATTAGTCCACGATGAGCAGTGTTCATTATCAGGGTTCATTATTGGGTCCTTTATTGTTTTCTGTATTTATAAATGATATTGATGATGGTATATCAAGCTTAGTGTCAAAGTTTGCAGACGATACGAAGGTTGGCCGGGTTGTCAAGGACACTACTGACACTATGCTGCTGTAACAGGATTTGGAAAGGTTGAGCAGATGGGCTTCGAGGTGGCAAATGAAGTTTAACATTGACAAATGTAAAGTACTACATATGGGAAACAGCAACCCCAGAGCAACGTATCAACTCTGTGGTACTACACTGACAGTGGTAGAGAATGAAAGGGACCTGGGGTTGGTTGTGCAGGCAGATATGAAGTTCTCTGAGCAGTGCAGACGGGCTGCAAAAGTAGCTCATGGTGTATTGTCAATGATATATAGGAATTTTTCTAGCAGGGATAAGGAGGTGATTATTCCCTTGTATAAGGCAATGGTCAGGCCACACCTAGAGTACTGTATACAGGCCTGGAGGCCTCATTTCAAGAAGGATGTAGAGCTGCTGGAACGAGTACAGAGAAGGGCAACAAGATTAGTGAATGGAACAAAGGGGTGCTCTTACGAAGAAAGGCTTAAATTTTGCGAATTGCAGTGTCTGGAAACTAGGCACCAGCGAGGTGATCTGATAGAGGTGTACAAAGCCTTGAATGGTTTGAGCATGCTCAATGCTGATGGGATTCTTCCTCTTGCTCAGAATAATCACCTGAGAGGGCATAAATTCAAATTGAGGAAAGACAGATGTAGGATAGATTTGCGGAAATTTGCCTTTAGCCAGCGGGTGGTTGGTAGGTGGAACAGACTTCCATCCCTTGTCGTGGAAGTTGATAGCCTAAATAAGTTTAAGGCTCTGCTGGACAGGTATTTCGAACGAACAGAGGGGTGAAGTGGAAGTGGTTATTTTTTATTTATTTATTTTACTTTATTTTTTATTTTATTTTTTTTTTTTTGGCTGGTGCTGCATAAGCTTGCTTTCTTGCATCAAATGCCTCTCCTAATGCTAATGCTAATGCAATAGGAACTTGAAGATTCTTAGGCGAAAGAATGATAAACAATGGCAGGAATCTGTGTGTGTGCTTTATTGACTATGCAAAACCATTTGACATGGTAATTTGGTATGAGCTTTTTCCTCTGCTATAAAACATGAGATGTCCACAAAGATTAATTAGGTTAATATTTGACTTGGATAAAAGACAAAAGGCCATCATCAGGTTAAATGGAGAATTGACAGAAACAGCAAAAATAGGGAGAGGAGTAAGGCAAGGATGCCTGCTTTCCCCAGATTTATTTAATATATTTGCAGAATTAATAGTCAAAGAACACTTAGCACAATCAAGTTTGCAGATGATCAGGTAATCCTTGCAAGTAGCCCAAGAATGTTATCCAATATGCTAAAACATTTAACTAAGAAAGTGAAGAAATATGGAATGAAGATCAACACTAATAAAACAAAGATTATGATGAT
Organism: Mastigoproctus giganteus; assembly: GCF_048544385.1. Taxonomy (NCBI): domain Eukaryota; kingdom Metazoa; phylum Arthropoda; class Arachnida; order Uropygi; family Thelyphonidae; genus Mastigoproctus; species Mastigoproctus giganteus. The sequence goes on along the minus strand of NC_143585.1, from coordinate 160,314,963 downwards.
AAGTAAAAAGCCAAAACAATTTCACATTGAAACTGATGGAGAAAAAATAAACCAGGTAACAAAATTCAAATATCTGGGACAGATTATAACAGAAGATTCATCTTGCCACAGTGAAATCAGTTCAAGATTTTACCTCTAAACGCAAAACAAGCATTTAGAGATAAAATCATACATTTAGAGGTACTAAGCCAAAGAAATATGTCACTAGACCTAAGAAAAAGAATTATAAAAACATACATTCGGTCAATTGCTCTGTATTCAGCAAAGACATGGACATTAAACAAAACCAACTTGATAAAACTAGAGGCTTTTGAGAAGTGTGTGCTGGCAAAGAATGGAAAAGATTAGCTGGACAGAAAAAATGAGTAATAACATGGTTTTACAACATGTAGGAGAAGAAAGAGAATTGCTAAGAAGAATCAGAAGACAACGACTACAATGGATCGGACACACCATGAGGCATAGAGGGATGTTACTGGAAGGCAATATACTGGGAAAAAGAAAAGGAAGACCAAGAAACACCATCATAAACACAATTCTGAAGGAAACTGGGCTTCGAAGTTATGCAGAAGTGAAACACCTAGCACAAGACCGGGAGAAATGGGGACAACTCATCAAAGGGGCAAACCAGTCGATAGACTGATACACTGAAGAAGAAAGAAGGGTGGTTTCTCTGGGTTCTTCAATATTAATCTTAGTATTACAACTTTCCATGTTTTGGAGAATTTTCCATTTTCTAAACAACTGTTATATAGTTAGGTGAGTTTGTCTGGTGTAATATCTGAGGACTTTTTGATGATCTCTGCTTCTAGAAAGTCATGCCCCGTAGTTCATCCACCTGTAAAAGGGGATTCCATATTTCCATTGGCAGAGTTATTATTATTATTCATTATTTCAATTTGAGTTGTGGAATATTTTCCAGAGTCAGTCTGGAAAATACTGTCAAGTATATTATTTACAGAATCTGCACAACACAGGGTTAGGGTGCCATCTGTTTTAGTTGTTTCCACCACTTTCTTCCACTGCAGCTTGTTTGTGAATTTTCTGTACACGACTCTCCAAAGGTCGGTGTTTCCATAAGTTCCCACAAGCAATATGGATATATTGCTTGTGGGAACTTATGGAAACAGCAGAAATAAGCAATTTTCCATATCCCTGGAGCAATTATGGCCTTAGTTGCTAATGCTCCTAAAAACCAAATAACAAACAACCGACTTATTCCCACTCACCATAACCCTCGAACACTCACTTTTACCACAATGCTCAAATGCACAGTAGTGAGAAGGCTAAAAACAAAGTGTGGGGGATAGTTTGTTGTCATCCCCCCTACAGATTATCTAATAGCCTTCAAACATGCATGTGCCAAAGCACATTACATTAGTTGTGAGAGTCAGATGGAATCTTGGATCCTGCTTCATTGTTCTCTTCATTGATCTTTGAACATTATGGATGTGCACTTGCAATCACTCACCTTTAACGGACTAAGATGTGTCTGCTGAAACATCTTACTCCCCTAAGTTTTTGTCCCTCAGTTGAAAACCAGCATTTTAAGATGTCTTAAAATAACTATGAGGCATACACCCAACTTTTCACAGAATGGGAAATGACGGTGGCCCTACCCCAGGTGAGTGCCATCGAGCTAGATGATATCCATCATGACATGACCAAACATCTTTTATTTGAATCTGTGAATTGGCTGCTCTGTACAATACAATAGAATCTATCTTGAAGACCAGTTTCTGGACTCTCAGCATAAGACAATCTTGCTCTTTTCTCCAAGCCAGAAAAAGATCCAAAACTTCTGAGCAACTAACACATAATTCCTCTTACAAGCTGCTTGTGCAAGAGCCTAGTAAGAATTGTCAGTTCCCACCTCATGTGGGCACTGACCATTCTTACTAGGTGTGCACCAACATTCAAAAGAATGACTTTTTTTCCAGAATACAGTGTTGCTACCAAAGGAATAGGTTAGCACCCGCCCATTTAATAAGAGTGGAAACATCTATTTGAGATGGAAATATCCATTTGAGATGGTTTTCTCAATCACAAGCACTTGGTGTTAATTTTATTTTATGTGCAAATAGCGTATGATAACACTTAGAATTGTGTAGTTTTATTAAGATTCTTAGCAAAGCTTATTATCTTAGTACTCACTTCTACATCTGTATTGGTTAGGATTAAATTTACATAAAGGAAAGTAAAGAGAGTAGAAGTAAAAGTTTCCAATTATATTAATAGATTAATTAATTTAAAAACATGTCTCTAGGAAGAGGAAGTGCACCACGTTTTCCTGGTTGTCATTTATAAAATTATATGAAAAAGATTAGCGTGTTAAAAAACCAAGAGCTGGACGAGAAGCTTTCGATGTCATCGTCATCGGATTACGATGACATCGGATGTTTTCACTCATACACAGCCGCATGTTTTCACTCACCATTTGACCATCAATCATTTCCGCTTGCACAAGAACCAGACAGTGCACCTGTGTATAAATACCACAACACCATACAATTGTTTATTTTTTCATTTTTTTTAATTTGAGAGAGCACACTTGCTTGGTTCTCATATAGCTTACACACATAACCAATTCATTCACTGTACGCATACACAACTTTGCCTGCATTTTAAATTTGGATTTTTATATATATATATATTCAATGATGCACATTTAAAACTGGGCATTCCTATTCATTCAACATCACTCTAAATATAGACTACAAATACTTTTTTTTTTTTTTTTTCTTCTTCTTCTTCTTCTTCTTCTCTTTTTTTTTAAGGCTAAAGATATGTAGAACAGCCATACTTCTGGTCTTCCCAGGGTGAGGGACTTCTTGGCCTAACAAGGCACAAACACGCACACGTACATACGTACATAACCTTCCCTGTCTTGGAAACAATTGGGGTACAAGGGAACGAGAGGTCACTGTGAGTAAGGGGGGCTTATTTTTGAATCTGGATTTAGGGTGGGGGTTTTTCTTTTTAAGTTTGGAAAGTTTACTAGTACCCACTCATCAAGAAGCCCCCTACTTCTGAGTTTTTCATGGGTTTGGGGCTTTACTCAGACATACTTAAATCACTGGAACCCCTAGTGGGTAGCCGTGAATTAACATGGGACCAGGGGAGCCCTCAGATACAGAAGAGAGGGTTAGCAATAATTTAGATAGCTCCTCCATGAAGAGGAGGTACGTCAGCTTAATACGACGAATATAGCACCAGTTCCCAAGAAACACACGTGGAGGGAAAAAAAATATGCTGACCCCACCAAGTGAAGACAATCGGTGGAACGAGCGATTTTTATGAACATAGGTTTTTGATGTTAACGTTTTTACTGGCGTTATTCCAAAAATTTTGTAATTAAAAACCATCATGCAAAAAGCATTACGAAAAATTTTCCGGTTTAATTTATCTTCTACTGAACCAAATTTAATGAAATTTTGCACGGAGCTTCCATCTTAGCTCATTACTAGAGGAAAAACTTTCAAACCTCTGAAAATTGCAGTGGTTGTCTGATTTGAATTCTTCTCACAGCCTTCTTTCACTGTTTGGGAAACCATGGAAACGGCCCATGCTTGATGCAGCTGTTCCATTGTGGAAGGGGATGCTAGGAATGTGCTATTAAAAGAACGGGTGATTGATTATGATGGAGAGAACACTGTCATCTGGTAGTGTATCACTCTAAAATAGCTCATCTCGAAAAATATTAAATGAAGTCATATTTTCTTTGCAACGTCATCAAAATCTTGCGCATCACATCTGATTTAAAATAAACTAGTTGATCTCACATGAAAGAAACTTTCTCGATTTGCCCTTTTTTCACCACTAAACTGCGCTTTTCTTCTTTTTTTTTTTTATACAATTAAACTCTGAGGCTGGAAAAGAGTTCTGCCGATTTATGAAAACATTCTTCAACTTGGACTTGTTATTAGATCTTTCGATAAATACTACATGTAATAGAACAACTATAGATGGAGTATTTAGTAGTGAACTAAAATCTCTTCAATGTAAAAATTATATATCCTACATTAGTTATCACAGGCCAATACTTTCGGTAATAAGATATGTAGTTATTATTAATAAAATAAAAACATTGTTATAATATTATCCATAAATTCATTAATATCTAAATTTTAAAATGTTTTTAACGCCTGCCAGTGACTCTTAAATGTTAAACACATTTAATATACTAGCAGTAGGACACATTATGTACCTGGTACAGAATTTTATTTTATTTTATTTTTTTAGGTTGCCTGGCGAATCAGGAAACGAATGAATTTCCTCATGACTAGTCATCCTAACAAGAAAATAATATTGACTTCTTTTAGGTGAAATACTCCTAATTTTCTCAGGGGGCGATATCCCCACCACCCAAGTCGGCTCTAGGCTTGGTATGAGAGGAAATTTTGGGCAAAATAGATAAGGGGCCGACAGGGGGAATAAAATGCCCCAGGACCTGGATAAAATTGCATTGGGTTGCATGAGATTCATGATACAATTTAATTTGTTGCCTTGCCAGTAATTATAATTCTTTTATGGGGGCTCAGGCAGCCACCCATGTAGACCTTTCTGTACTCTCAGCTTATACAACAGGGGGAATTTCTCCTACACATAGGAACATTCAGAACTTAAGCACACAAGAGGCATTTGTGCTCACTCACACATTTATCCACTTGTACATTCAATTGTGGGTACACACTTATGTTCATCCCACATACATTATACTTCCATTCTGCACTCTTGTTGTTCCTCATGTAACCCAGTCACACACATGCATACGACACATAGGTATATTCATCTCTCACACATGAACAGCTTCTCATCGCACTCACCTACTTGCTGAATACTTACCCGCAGCCAAGCATTCAGCCACTGTCAATCCTCCTTGGACATACAAGTTTAGCGAAGTCATGTCGGGGAAATGGATCAGCCTAGGGCAGTGAGAAACCTGTACAGTATAGCATAAATATTATTAGCAGTTCAAAGTGGCTGAGAGGTGTGAACAATGTTTTGCCTGTTATTGTTCTTCCTTCTGATTTCAAATATGGATTGTGTATACTATGTGGGAGCTTTGTAATTTTCCTTCTCGGTAATAAAGAGGTGCTCTCGTTCATCATAGATTGCACATTCATATCATAAGTGTCTCCAATCTGATGAGTGCACCGCAGGCACAGTTTGTGTCGTCAGTCAGTCAGACCAAGGCAACTTGGCCTTGAAAGACATGTCCAGTTAACAGGAAGGTCATATGCAGTCCAAAGGCAAACTAGCCAGGTAGCTAATTCTTTGGACACCATAGCTACATTGTTATGAACTTCCTTGCCTAGTGTAGTGGCTAAGCATTTGCTTACCTCCTTTACTGCTTTTGATGGTCCAACATAAGGATGTTGCACCATCATAGTGTGTAAAAGGTACCAGCAAAATCAACAGAAATGGCTAAAATATGTTTTTCTTCAGTATTCTATGTTGTATTTATTAGTTGTTACTTCAGGATTATTGCCTGGCTTGAAGCCAAACTCTATGACTGTGGCGCTGCTCTCTGGTAGTTGAGTTAATAAAACCTTTCCAATGGCTTACCAAGCATGGGGAGCAGAGCTATAGGCTAGTAAATTCTTAGTTCGGTATGTGCTTTTTCTGAATTTTTTACATTTCCCAACCATTGCCTTGGGAAATGGTTGAATAAGTTTTTCAGAGTAGGCTGTAACAAATTTTTGATAACCCTCACGTCCAGGGCACTTCTCATCGTGGAAGCTTGTTAGTAACAGTACAGTATACAACTCTCTGAGGGTTAGTGCTGTTCTTTATAGTACCAACTGTTCCTTATGAGAGTTGTGTAGTGTTCCTGAGGGTTCTGTATATTTTCCGCAGGGTATTTCCTTCCTTTTCAGGAAGTTTGGAAGTTTTTGGAAATTTTTCCTCACCCATTAGGTAGACCTTTTTTGCAGGAGGGTTCCCAGCTATGCACATCTGCTCTTAACATTATCTCTGTAATTTTTTTTCAGAATGACCTTGGGTGGTGGGGGAGGTGATGGGATTCTCTGCATTTCTTGTGTTACTATTTCCTGGAATAAGGTCCAGTTTGCTTTTTTGATGTTATACTTCGTTATGTCAAAATAAGGAGGGGGGCCTCCAATGATATATAAATTTGAATGTAATATCTTTGTGAGCTGATGTTGCCCAAGCTTCTTGGATATGCCAATCTTGTTATTTTATGGGCTTTGGAGGCTGTGGAGCCAGCTTAACATCCACCATTATTTAATTCCCATATGCTAGAACTAAGGCGCCTCCGTAGCTAGGTGGGAAGGAGCAGCAGTGCATAGCACACGCTTCTTGATTAGACCGGGGTTCGAGCCCGTCACCACCAAATACAGAGGATGCGGGAAGGTCAGGGAATGACCACCGCATATCCCGGAGCAATATGGCCTTATTGCTAATGCTCCTAAAAACCAAATAACAAACAAACATATGCTAGAACTAAAGGTGAGAAAGTTTTGAGACCTGTTCAGAACTGCAAATTAGCATTAAATGATGTAGTTGGAAGAAGTCCTCCATTTCCTCGCTGTTGAGTGTTCCACCATGGTTCCTACTCCGGTTGTGCGAGAGTCTGGATCAGAAATTTGCTTCTGTTGCTGCCATTATTTTCTGAACTGACAATATTGTGAGAGCTGTTAGCAGTTACTGAATAGTGGAAGTGATATGTTTTCCTGGTCTGCAATATGACATTAAGAGAACCAGGATGATTGGTAATTTACACCCATGCTGGAGAGCTGTTGCGAAAGGAGTTTACTTTTGTCATAGTAAGAGTGGTATTTCTAATCACTACAGCTTCCCATTTTGCATTACCTCGGGATTGGTCCTTCGTCATGGTGGAAACCATTCCAAAGGAGTGATGCCAGCTTAACACCAACCTTGACGTTCTCGACACCAGACTTCCGACTTCCCTTTCCCCAATTCGGAATCTCGTGCGCATTAAAATACGTGTTCAGCAAAACATTTCGGATTCAGATACTTATTAAAGTTCACGCCGATTCTCTACCCTTCATTTTCTTAGTGCCAACTGAAGATGTTTTTAACCCAAGTCCACTGTTCACGACTATTGGTCTTATTCTCATTTAAACATAACTTTGCAGTTTTAAGTTTTAAAACTGACAACCAGAGGATGACACAGTGCACTGCTTCCCCCTCTGAGCTTAATTTTAATTTTTAACCCAAGATTTTTAAATTATCGTTTTGGTTTTTAATCTGAGACCTTCTCATACCCCCCCCCCCTTTTTTTTTTTATTTAATCTTTGACTAAAGTACATGTTTTCCGTTATAAATGTGACTTAAGCTATCCAGACAAAAATTAATTCCATAATTAACATTATATGCTCCTACTACATTGATCTTGATTGCATAGTACGTTCAAATTATTTTTGATCGAGATCAGTGATGTACCGTATGATGAGTACCATATGGTACCGTGAGAATTGCTTAAATGTTAGCAGTTGGTTAGTTAAATTCACTGCAGTGTGCCCATTTGAAACATTTGATAATTGAAACGTTTTACAACAGCATAACATTCTTTTATTTGATGAGATTTCCACATGGAATAATATATCTGTTCTGGGCATTGCAGCAACATCCATATCTGGTGAGAAACTTCAAATACACAATTTAGAGGAGCAGGTGATCTGGCATTTGTTGTGTGTCATATTATCATTCTTTTGCAAATTCTTTGATAATGCGGTGATCTTCAAAGTTCTTATAATAAATGTCTTCCATCAGGATTTCAAGGGAGCAGTACCTTTATCTTCATCACGAAGTATCATTAAGGGTCATTTAGATTGGGATCGACCCTTTACTTTCAGGCCAAGTTTAACAAGTTTTGGATGAATTTTATTGGCATTCACATCCTATGCTGAAGCAGTTTCAGTGAACATTCCTGTATTACTTGTCTTTCTTACAGACTTAATATTTATATTATCATCAGGAGTGGCAAATGATGCAAGGAAGCAAGCAGCAAAAAAAAAAAAAAAAAAAAAAAAGCAACACCTCCAATTTTATCTTCATTTTTTTAATATTTTGTCTAGTTCTTCCTTGAATTTATTTAAGCTATAAACTTCCAATAACTGATTGAAGTTTATTCCAGCATTCAACCAGCCGCTAGCTAACAGCAAACTCCGGCACATCCGGTCTGCAACCGTCCTTCCTCGGTTTGAATTTGTGCCATCTCATGTTTGTGGTCTGAGCAAGAGGAGGTGACCCATCAGCATTGAGCTTGCTCTGTCCATTCAAAGCCTTAATCACCTGAATCAGGTAACCTCACATGTGCCTAGTCTACAGATGCTGCAGTTTGCTGAACTGAAGCCTTCCTTGGTAAGAGCACCCCCTTTATTCCACTCACCAACCTGATTGCCCTTATCTGTACTCGATCCAGCAGCTGCACATTCTTCCTAATATAAGGGGTCCGGACCTGTATACGGTACTCAAGATGTGGCCTGACTGTTGCATTGTATGTAGTGTACAGTGTTAATTGTAATGTGGCTGGGGGGGGGGTTGTATTCATCATATTGCAGTGTGATGAATACAAACTGTAAAAGCCAGATGTATGTATTTTAGTGTAGTATTAGTGTGTAATGTGTGTGTGTGTGTGCAATGTACAGTAGGACAATCACTGCCTTATCCCCTCTAGAAAAATTCTTGTATATCTTTGACAAAACCCAACCCTATGAGCTGGAAGTCTGTCTTCATTGCTCAGACAAATTTAGATCTGACTGCACAGGTATCCCCAGGTCTTTATCAATTTCCACTTCCCTGAGTGTAGTACCACACAGTTAGTACATGAATCTGCAGTTACTATTATCCATATGCAGTACTTTGCTTTTATCAATGATAAACTTAAATTGCCATTTCTCAGCCCATCGACCCAAGTTACCTAGATCTTGTTGCAGCAGCTCACCCTGATGACTGTCATTAACCACCATGCCTGCCAACCATTGTCTCATCTGCAATAGACATTAAGCCAGCTTGATATACCTTCATCAATATCATTGATAAATATTGAAAACCAGTGCCCTGGGAGACTCCACTAATAACATTAGTCCACAAAGAGCAGTGTCCATTCATTATCACTCTATCTTCTCCCACTCAACAATCCTTTTATCCATTGTAGCAACTTACCCTTAATGCCATACTGCTCCAATTTGTACAGTTGTCTTCCATATGCAACAACATCAAAGGCTTTCCTGAAATCCAAGTATATTATATCAGAATTATTTTTTGCATCCAGTTCCTTTGTTACCATATAGAATCCATTCAAATTTGTCAAACAAGATTTCCTCTTAACAAAACCAGTCTGTGTCCAAAGTATAGTTGCTGCCTTGTCTAGATGATCCTGCATTCCTTCTTTTTTCTAATGACTCTGTTATTTTCCCTCAAACAGAAGTTAAACTAACAGGTCTGTAATTACTGATGTCACCCTTCAATTACTTCTTTGTGAAATGGGGATACATCTCTAGTCCATGGCGGCCTCATTCGAATCCAATGCTCTCATAATTATGGCTAAGGGTTTTCTTACTCTGTTTGTTTCCTCCCTTAATGCAATTGGATAGATTCCAGGCACCTTTCATATGTTTAGCTTCAATTTTTTTTTTTTTATGAAAACCCCAAACACAAGAGCTATTAGAACCTATAGTGCTTAGTGTGTGCTTGGGTTGGAGGTTGAGAAGATGAAAGAAGATATTTGTTGACATTGGACTTGAACTTCTGTAGACTAATTTTCAGGAAATATGTATGAAGGAAGGTTGTTCTAGAAAACGGCAGTTGAATGAATAAACGAAGAAGATGAAAAGTTGGTTCTGTGAGTTTGAAGTTGGACAGTAAATGGATGTTGGCTGGTGGCGGCACATGTTTGGACTGTTTTGAAAGAGAGACCCTGTAATTATAGAAGCCAATTCAGAAGAACAGTGCCCACGGAAGTATCTATAGAAGAGGCATGTAGCAGAAACAGTACATCTATGAGACAGCGAGTGGAGAGACTCTGTTAGGGATGAATCGTTAATTAACCTAACTGCCCTCTTCTGAACAGAATCAAGAAGACTGAGAGAGGTTTTGGGGACAGCACCCCAGTTGTGGGAACAGTATTCCATGGCAGGGCGGATTTGCGATTTATACAGAGTGAGCAGCTGTTTGGAAGAAAAGTAACGCCGAGAGCGAAAGAGAAAACCAAGTTTTTTAGATGCAGAGGAAGCAACATTTGTAATGTGCTTGTGCCAAGAGAGATTAGAAGTCAGGGTAATCCCCAAAAGAGATATATCATTTTGCCTAGAAATCGGAGTGTCACTAAAGATAAGCATAGGAGCAGAAGAATCCTTTTTGTGAGAAATAAGACAAGACTGAGTTTTAGAAGGGTTGAAATCAACTAAGTTGTCTTTGCCCCACTGGAGAATTACCTGAAGATCGGCATTTAAGGAATTGGTAGCAGATTTTGAGAAGTTGAAGCTGATTGAGCAGGACAAGGTTTCTCAAAATGGAAAGTTGAATGCAATGTGCTATCATCGGCAAAACTGTGGATAGGATTTCCAGTCAATGGAGGAAGGTCATTAATATACGAGAGTGGGGGAAAGAACTGAAGCTTGGGGGACACTGGCATTAGTGGAGAGGTTAGAAGACAGAGAGCCATCTACCATAACCCTCAGTGAGCGATCAGAGAGAAAACTGGATAACCAGTTACTAAAAACAGTTGGCAAACCATAGGATGGAAGCTTGTTTAGAAGACCTTTATGCCAAACATGATCAAAAGCCTTTGAGATGTCAAGAGCAACTGCTTGTGTTTCACCGAACTTTTCCATTGAATTAGTCCATAAATGGGTAACATAAGCCAGAATATCACCAGTGAATCGACACTGACGGAATCCATATTGGCGATTGTTGATCAGATGGAAGGTTTCTAGGTAGTTTAAGAGTTGGTGGTTAATTGATTTCTCCATTACTTTAGAAAGAGTAGAAGGAATTGCAATAGGACCATAATTGGATGGGAGGGATTTGTCAACATTTTTAGGAACTGGCTGGATATTAGCAAATTTCCAAGACGGAAAAACACCTTTGGAATAAGAAAGTGAAAAAAGACTAACACAAAACAGGAGTAAGTTCAGGAGCACAGGTTTTAAGAACAAGTGGAGAAATACCATCAGGACCAGGAGTTTTCTTAGCATCAAGATTCGTCAAAATCCTTCTGACATCCTTCAGACCCCAGGAGGCATTGAATGGAACGTGTTGGGAATGTTGGGAGGTGTTTTACCAAGATCATTAATACATGAGTTGGAAGAAAAATGGGATGCTAGCAGGTTAGCTTTATCCTTGGCTGAAGTGACAACAGAACCATGTGGTTTGGACAGAGGTGGGAGCAGAGATGGGCAAAAGTTGCGGCCAATAGCTTTGGCAAGAGACCAGAATGCTCTGCTACCATTATGGCAAGGAGAAAGTTTTCTACTATTAACCTGTTCAAACTCTCTACTTTGGACTGATTACTAGCTGCTTTACAATTGTTGTAAGCTTTGGTGTAGGCAGAAAATGAAATTGAACAATTAGAAACAAGCCAATTACGATATGCCACGTTCTTCTTTAACAGCCTTAGCACATTTATTGGAAAACCAAGGTTTAGATAAAGATTTAGATTCTGTTTAGATTCTGTTAGATAAAGGACGAGATTGGAGTGTGGGATAAAGGAGTCCATTCCTACAAGAATAATTTCACTGAGCCTATCTGAGCAAATAGTGAATTCAGAAATTTTGAATCAGTAATCAGACCAAAGAAAAGAAATCTTCCAGGTCTTCCCATTTAGCATTCTTGTAATGCCAAACAATACGAGGTTGGGAATAACCATGAGATAAAGGCTCCATTAGAGAAGAGACAATCACCAAGTTGTGATCTGAGGTGCCTAAAGGATCTCCTACTTCGACTGTGTACTTAGAAGTGTTGTTTGTGAGAAAAAGAGCAAGCATGTTGGCTGTATGGTTAGGATTGTCTGGTATTCTTGTAGGTAAATGAACAATCTGAGCAAGGTCATTAGTAATTGCAAAAGCCTCAGCATCTCGACCAGCTGGGTCGGTGTGACTAGAAAAGAGAAGCCAGCTGGAGTTGTGAACATTAGAATCACCAAGGAAAATTACCTCACTGTTAAGAAAGTTTGACTGGAGAAAGTCAAGTTGCAAACAGAGGAAGTCAAAGAGCTCTAAGTGATTAGTGGAGTTGGGAGAATGTAGAGACAACAAATGAATTTGACACAATGAGGTAAGAGATTTTAAGCCAGAGAAGATCAAAAAGAGGAGATTCCAAATTACCAAGTCTCTGACAGGGAATATCGGAACGGACATAAGCACAAGTAACACCTTTGAGGCAAAAGGAATCATACAGTGAATAATTTGGGCAACTGAGATGAGCAGTAGTTGATTCAACCGATAACTGAGATTCTGTTAGAAAAAGTACATGGGGGTTTGGCAGACTGCAAGGGGAAATGGACATCGTTGAGATTAGAATTGAGATCACGTATATTTGTGAAATGAATTAGGAAGAGTTTGGGAGGTTTAGATCTTTTCGCAGATAAGCTTACTCTATTAGTTTGACAATTCATGGTGTATTCAATAGTAAGAAAAAGTGGGTGGAACGTGAAATTTTTGGAAATGGCGTACACATGGTAAGAATATACCGAGGTCCTTGACATAACGTGGCCTTGACAGTGACCCCCACATCCACACTACTCGGACTCTCTCCAGTCACTATCTGGCAGAGTAGAGGTAGCAAGATTATACACTAGCTGATCCGGAAGCCTCCTATAGAGTTACCAATAGGGTCAATCCAGTATACTAACTGGCGGCTTGCCTGCGAACACCGTTTTAGATCTGTTCCCTCGAATTGTAAGGAAGATTGGCTCTAACCAATCGTCATAACCTCAAAATTTCTATCAGCATGTCCCACACTTGTAGGTAGAAGGAATTTGTTTTGTAGAGACGGGATACACTTAAACAAAGGTGGTGCAAAAGTTTTTGCCAGTATTATTGAGGATACCTTAAAGGTTCAGGGAAACTGCTAGTTAGGGGGGATGTGGGTAATACTGACACGCGTTTATCTGATAATATTGGTCAATGTAACTCTGGACATGTTATCTAGATGTTCTGGGGGCAAAGACTTTTCACGTGAGCGGGTAGCTAATATCAGAGAAGAGAGCCTAAAAAACTTCAAGGGTTGTGTTAGGGTTGTTAAATATACAAGAACAGTAAATCTTAATTGTTTATACAGTAACGTTAGAAGTGTCGTCAATAAAATGAGCGAATTCGAACTGCTGGTTAAAACAAGTAACGCGGATATAATAGGGCTTATAGAGACGTGGTGCCACCCGGAAATTGGGGATGATGAGTTTCAGTACGGCTTGTATAATGTATTTAGGAAGGATAGGTTAGATAGAAGGGGTGGTGGGGTAATGCTTCTTATCAGAAGCAGCCTGAGTACGACGATAGCTTTCCCGGTTTCAGAAATTTCACATGCTAGTATAGAGTCTGTATGGTGTGAGATAGTTGGAAACAAAGCTATAATGCAAGTAGGAGTAATCTACAGACCAGGTGATTGTGAAGATTATGACAAAAGCCTCTACATGCAAATGGAATGGGCAAGTAAGCGTCAATGCCTTATTATGGGTGATTTCAATTTGCCTCTGATTGATTGGAGTAAATGGGAAGGAAACTCGACATGGGGAACAAAATTTTTAAATCAACTAGATGACTGTTATTTGTATCAACATGTCAGGGAAAGTACTAGAGAAAAGAATATCCTAGACCTCATCATCACACATGAATCAGATGACATAACAGGGCTGACAGTAGAGGAACCAATAGCAGGAAGTGATCACGGAGTTCTACGGTGGATGATGACGAGAGAGGTATCCTGAAAGAGGCCTCTGAGGTCGGGAAAACTCATGTCTAAGAATATATAAATTCATACACCGACCATTGAATAAAATTTAAAATTTAATATGACTACAATGTTTACAAAAAAAAAAAAAAAAAAAAAAAATATTTACAATAAACTATTACGGAATGCTAAAAACTGTAATAAAAAAGATCATTTACAATAAAATTTGCTAAAATATAAAACATTAAAAGCGCTAAAAATCTCAAGCTTTCGGGAGCATCAGCTCCCTTCTTCAACAGTGATATAACTTCCTGCAACATCTCCTTAAGTAGCAGGCTCACGGTACCTCCACACGTGGTATTTCTCCACGTGGTTCAATCGGCACATGGTCAGAACTGGAAGCGGAAATGTCTCGGGAACGTGGCAAAGAAAAACGTTCATCCGACCTTAATATAATTGTTTCAAAGATAGGATTAATACGTATACCTCTATCTCTGTTTATTGTATTCCTACTGGATGAACTAATCCGTAAAACCTCGAGCCATTTACGCTCCCAGTATCCATGTGCACGATCCAAAATAATAGCGTCCTTCGGGGAGATTTGATGCTGCTTCTCCCAAAAATGTTCGGCCACAGCAGACTTGTTGTATTCAGCGGTTCTTATGGCATTTAAAGGTAGCAGAGAGAGGTAGCAGAGGTAAAAGGCAAAGGAATGGGTTTTAATTTCAGAAAAGGAAATTACGATGCCTTAAGGTACTGCATGGCCTCTATTAACTGGGTAGATATCGCGCAGAGAATGAATACAATTCAACTGTGGTACGCTTTTAAAACATTAATCACAGATGACTTGAATGCGTATATACCATTAAAAAAATACTCCACGAGAAGGGTTCCAAGTTGGATGAATAGTGAAGTTGCCGCATTACTTGAGCAGAAAAAGGTGGCATGGAAAGATTACAGAGCAACAAAAAGTACTGAAGCCTATAACAGCTACAAGGTGATGTGTAATAGAGCCACAGAAAAGGTTTGACAGGCAAAGGCAGTTTATGAGAAATCACTAGCAAACAGAGCAAAGAGGGGGGATAAAGAATTCTTCACATATATAAATGCCAAGAAGAACAGGACCTTTACATAAGGGAAAGGGGATAGTAATAAATACACCAGCTGCCATTGCAGATGAACTCAACAGTTATTTTGCATCGATATTTACAAATGAAAAGCCTTTTGTGGCAATGGGAAATTGTGGGAGCGAAGTTAAAAAATATGTAATTAATGATATTGAAATTTCGCAAGATTATTTAATGAAAAAACTTTCGAGCCTACAGACCAGTAAGGCTCCCGGAGTTGATGGAATATATACGCTATAATCTTAAGAGAGGCGGCAAGCGAGTGCATTGAACCATTGGGGCTAATTATGTGAGCATCACTAGACTCTGCGGAGATTCCCTTGGATTGGAAAAGTGCAAATGTATCTCCCATACATAAGGGTGGCTCTAAAAGTGAAGTTGGAAATTATCGACCTGTCAGTCTGACTTCAGTAGTAGGGAAAATCATGGAGGCAATGATCAAGGGTGGAATTCAGGATCATTTGGATCGAATTGAAATTCTCAAGGATACTCAGCATGGTTTTGTAAAGGGAAAATCATGTTTAACAAATCTGGTTCGCTATTTCGAAAGGGTCACTCACGAGCTGGATTTAGGGAATAATTTCGACATTGTTTATTTAGATTTCAGCAAAGCTTTTGACTCAGTCCCACATGAGCGGTTGCTTTATAAGCCAGAACAGGTTGGAATCACTGGGAAAATCCTTACATGGATAGAAGGATGGCTTCAGGGCAGGAGGCAGAGGGTTGTGATAAATGGCTATTCCTCAGATTGGGTTGATGTAAGAAGTGGGGTTCCCCAAGGATCAGTATCAGGACCACTGTTGTTTTTAATTTTCATAAACGACATTGATGAAGGGATAGAGGGCGTGATATCTAAATTTGCAGATGATGTTAAAATTGGTACAGTAGTTAATGATCACTGTCAAGCTGAGCTTCTTCAGAGAGACCTAGATAGACTTCAGGAATGGTCAGAAAAATGGCAGCTGTGCTTTAATCCAACAAAGTGTAAGGTATTACACCTGGGAAACAGTAATCCCAAAAAAACTTATTCACTTGGTGGAGTTCAACTAAACCCAGTACTGGAGGAAAGGGACTTGGGTGTTACGATATGGTCAGACATGAAATTCTCTGAGCATTGTAAACAGGTTGCAAGGAAGTCCCATGGTGTCCTATCGATGATCTATTGAACTTTTGGAAGTAGAGATAGGGACGTGATAATCCCATTATATAAGGCTTATGTTAGACCACACTTGGAATACTGTGTTCAAGTATGGAGACCGCACCTAAAGAAAGACATCAAGCTTCTTGAAAGGGTGCAAAGAAGGGTAACTCGCCTGGTGAGATCGGCAAAAGGGCATCCTTATGAAGAAAGACTTCGAATATGTGGGTTGCAGAGTTTGGAAACTAGACACCTTAGAGGAGATTTGATTGAGGTGTTTAAGGCTCTGAGAGGCATCAGTAAAATGAATGAGGAAGAAATTTTCAAGATTACAAATGATGCTAGAACTAGGGGACATAATTTCATGTTACAGGGGGAAATGTTTAGATTGGACTGCAGGAAGTTTTATTTTAGCCAGCGAGTTATAAATTACTGGAATAAGTTGCCTTCATGGGTGGTAGAGGCCGACAGTTTGGGGAAATTCACAGGTCATCTGGATAGTACTTTCGGGTAAGGGAAGCGCATAGGATGATAGGTTTAATTTCCTTTTTATTTATTTTTTATTTATTAATTATTATTATTTAGTTATTTATTTTATTTTATTTATTTATCTATTTTTTGTTTTTATTATTGTTTTGTTCGGGTTTTTTTTTTTTTTTTTTTTTTTTTTTGGCTGGTGCAGCATAAGCCATAGGCTTTCTTGCACCATGCGGCCGTTACTAATACTAATTCACCAATCATACTGCATGTTAGAAGAGATGGGGAATGGTTGACCGGAACTTAGCTCTGGAAACTAAACATGGGTTCCATCCCTTCAAGCCTCCAATAAGCAAAGTGGTGGTATTGCACCGGGTGATGAGAGTCATCTACCACCTAGTACTGCCTGGTAGCATAGAGGGCGGCATTCGTCTATGTGCACCACACCTCAACTCCTGCTTACGTTGATTCACAACTGGGTGGTCACCCACCGTGTGCTTGTGCATGTAGGTTATACCCAGGATTAGTATCAGCCCTACCATTGTGAAGGTGCAAGCAGATGATTTGGCTGTCACAGACCGTCTGCACTTCGCCAAAATGGGTTCCACTTGACTTGAGTGTTACCTGAATGTCAGTTCCATCAGAGTTTTAGACTCCCAGGTAGCAAGTACAGCTTGTCTGGCATATCTGAGGGAAGTCCATGACAACTTCAAGAACAAATTTCTCTTGCTGTTTTCTCTCAGTTATTACAAAATCATTTAACTCCATGTTACAGTTTAATAAACTTCTGGAAACCCCTTCACCAAAGAATTCCTCTTGTGTGAATGTAGATGCAAAATACTTATTTAGTTTTCCAGCAAACTGAGCATGATCAAGAGTCTACCGTTAATATCGACAGGACCAATTTGATAATTTGTTTCCTTTGCCAAATATTTCTCGCAGTCTGCCCTCACTTACTTTGTGTTGCATGATTACATACTTCTTTATATCTACCCTAGGCTTCATTGTCACATGATAATTTGTGTGCATCCCATGCACTTTTCTTGTCTGCCACCATGAGTTTCATCTGACATCAATTTAAGCATATATACCTTGATGAGTAGATTTTACTGACGAGGGTGGTTCAATAAAGAAACGCCCTGACCTAGCTGCAGAGGTGCTATCCTGTTGATTCTTGGCACAGGTTTTAGTCCTCTGCATAGCCACCATGCAGATTTACACATTTTTCCCATTTCATGAGGCTATGGATATCATTTTTGTAGAAGTCATGAGGTTGGTCTTTGAACCATGACTCTGTTGCAGAAATGAGTGTCTCATTGTCAGGGGAGTGAGTCCCCCGAAGAAATGATTTGAGGGAAGGAAACAAGAAGTCTAATATTGCAAGATCGTGTGAGGCTGGTTGGGGCAGTATTTCATATCCAAAGTGGGCTCTTGTGTTGTTGCAGTTTCAGAAGTGTGAACTGGGGCATTGTCTTGAAGCATTCCCGCACCTTTGTTCAGCATGCCACGCCTACATATTTCGATTTTATCTCCTAATTTTGTGAGTAAGTTGGCATAATAGGCACCTGTATTTGTTCTACCTTTCAACATGTAATCAATCATTATTACGCCTTTTCTCATCCCAAAATGCTGTCAGCAAGACCTTTTCTGCTGATGCTTGGACCCTTGTCTTCTTGGAGTGTGGGGAACCATGATGTCGCCATTCCATGGACTGCTTTTTACTTTCAGGGTCGAAATGGTGTATCCAACTTTCATCCTGAGTGATTAGATGAGAGAAAAATATAATTTTTTTGGCACAGGGCTAACAACTCTTGTGATTTCTGTTGTCGATCAGCCTTCTGGAAACCAGTAAATAATCAGATAATCCATCTTGCACTCAATTTCTGTAAATAGAGTTGGTAATGGACTGTTTCAACAGAGCCCACACTAATCTCCACCTCCTGGGACAATTCACGCACAGATATCCGGCGATCTTCCGTGATTAACGATTCCACTTTTCTGATCATGCTGTCATCAATGGCTGAATGGGGACAACCTGGAATGGGCTCAGATTCTACCGATGTCTGACCACACCTAAACTGTGTATGCCAGAGCTTCCCAATGCCATAGGATGGGTCTTCATCCTTAAATACAGCAGTCATCTCCTCGTGGATTTCTTTAGATTTCCCCTTCAAGTACAGATACTGGATTACAGCTCTGGCTTCAACTTTGTCCATCATGCTACTCGTCACATGTTCTGCTCTGTAAGAGAAAAACAAATTAAGACACAGGGCTGAAATTTTACACCTTTAGTACAGAGATATGTATGATGATGCTACACACAAAATATCATTACTCTGCAATATGTGGAAATAGGTGAGAGCGATTCTTTATTGAACCACCCTCATATTTCTTAATTGATATGAAAAGCCTAATAGTTCAATGATTAATTCCTTGAATGCTTCCCATTTACAATTTGCTGATCGTAACATTATCAGTTGATTCCACTGTATAGAATCTAAAACTGTCTGAGACCACCATGATCTCCTTTACAAAAGCAAAAATTCTTCCGTTTACTCTTCGTTATAGTTACATTTTTAAATAAATCTGAAATCAGTACACCTGTGATCACTGCCACCTAGTGGTTCCTTTATCTGCCAATTCTTATTGCATGAAGAATCTGCTGATAATCAGATCAGGAGTATTACTCCCTCTGGTTGCCTCTAACATGCTGCTGTAGAAAACAGTCATTCAATAAATCCTCAAAAAAAAAAGTCTTGCTAGTGTGTATGAGTTACCAAACCACAAGTTCCAGTCTCTGTCTGGGAAGTTAAACTCCCCCATTATAAGACAATCTGATTTACTGGCCCTCTCTATTTCTCTGTACTTTGTTCGTTGTACTCATCAGAGTCATTAGGCCTATAACGCTTCTACTCTCAGTTTGGTTTTCCCGCTGCTGATGTCACACCTTTGGGATTATGCTGATCTGGCTGCAGCATCTGCAGCCAGATCAGCATAATCCCAAAGAAAGCACTGCCTGCTGGTCTCCTATGCACACTTTACAAGTAATAAGAGATGTATTACACTTCCAATATCAGAATAATGGCATACACAAGTCACAAACAAGTTGTATCAGATTAATCCCATAATCCAAACTTCACAGTGTAGTCTGCACAGAAACTGTAGAGAAGAAATTGTTCTCGTTCACCTTTGCATAGAATATAGTTGCCTTATGTATTCCTTTCTGCTGAGGGCAGATGACTGTCTATGTGCAAGGACTGTGACACAGTTTTCACCATTACAGATGTTTTAATTGAATGGCCACATTTTAGACATGAACAATGTATATATTTTGCTGCTTTTAGCAATCTGACTGAGTCCTGTACACTCAGTCAGATACTATCTGACAATGACCACGTGTTCATTTTTTCTATCTAATTAAAATTAACTAACTTGTTTAGTTCTATTTAAAGTATAATTAAAAGTGTATATAATTGTTATATATAATATCGGTGTAGATGCACCATAGTTTACCCAAAAATTTAAACTACATATGTAGTGTAAAAGGCATTGTTTTAATTGTATCTCATATTGTGGCTGCCTTCACAACGAGATACCAGGTATTGCACTACTTTGAATAAGTAATGCTTCTCTAGAAGAGAAGACTACTGTTATTTATTCTTGGTGGATACCACCACTGAGACGGCACCATTTCAAAGCTAGTTGTATATGTGTGGGTTGATAACTACTATCTACTTGTCCCTATTAGACTTAGAAAAGCAAAAAAGTAGAGGGAAAGTTATAGTAAGAGAGGAATAAGAAAAGAAACGGTGTAGAAGAATAAAAGGGATTAACTCCTTCAACTCACATTACTCAAAAACTCAGACTCTTCGAATAGGCAGCATTGCCCCAGTGGGCATGACTGTTGTTACCTATTCTCAGAAACTCCTGGCCGCGTAAAGCAACCCCTAATGGTACACTGTTGCCATTATCAAAGCTGTTGGCCTATCATCGGTGGGTGGGCAGGTACCCTGGTAATACAACATGCCATCACAGTTGTGAAGTAATTCCACAATATGAGAATGCTAAATGGTGTACAGATAATGTGTTTAGAGATGAAATGCACAAGACATAATTATATGTGGGTTATAAGTAATCAATTAGATAGTATCGGTGTAGATATTATAGGTTACCCAAAAATTTGAACTGTGTGTGTAGTGTAAAAGGCATTGTTTTAATTATATCTCGTATTGTGACTGCCTTCACAACGAGACACCAGGTATTGCACTACTTTGAATAAGTAATACTTCTCTAGAAGAGAAGACTACTGTCATTTATTCTCAGCGGATACCACCACCCAGACAGCACCATTTCAAAGCTTTTGGCCTATCATCGGTGGGTGGGCAGGTACCCTGGTAATGCAATATGCCATCACAGTTGCGAAGTGATTCCACAATATGAGAGATGCCAAATGGGTGTACAGATAATGTATTTAAAGATGAAACTGTGATGGCGTGTTGCATTACCGGGGTACTTGTCCACCCACCAATGATAGGCCAACAGCTTTGAAACAGTGCCGTCTGGGTGGTGGTATCCACTGAGAACAAATAACAGTAGTCTTCTCTTCTAGAGAAGCGTTGCTTATTCAAAGTAGTGCAATACCTGGTGTCTCGTTGTAAAGGCAGCCACAATATGAGATACAATTAAAACAATGTCTTTTATACTATATACGTAGTTTAAATTGTTGGGTTAACTATGGTGTGTCTACACTGATATTATATAGTTAATTACTTATAACTCATATACTGTATAATTATGCCTTGCGCATTTCATCTTTAAATAAATGTTATATATATAGACTTTAATACTTTTTTATATATCATCTATATCTTTTTTGGTGATTTTCTATTCTTATATAACTTACAAGTCCTTTTGTGACATAGTGACCAATTTTCATTGATCACTGGAATCTCTTATTGCCTTTTTATCAGTTACCATTTTTATAACTTTTTATTAATTATTTACTGTTGATGCATTATAGCCGATGTTGCTAGTGCACCACTAAACTCCAAACCAAACATTGTGAACCATCATAAAAGAGTCTAATCTTTTTAAGCATTTTAATAAGGCAAATATTGTATTTGCTATTAAAAATCTTTTTAATTGAAGTCTTAAAATTTCAATTAAAGGAAATAATGCAGAAATTTTTAAGGCTAAGAACAATGAACTGTTCAGCTCTATGTGGAATGCAAGGTATTAAAGGCACACTAGCCTTAATGTATACATGAATCTCTTATTGCCTTTTTATCAGTTACCATTTTTATAACTTTTTATTAATTATTTACTGTTGATGCATTATAGCCTATGTTGCCTTATCTATATAGCCTTATCTTGGAAGCTACTAGGCTTTACATACCAACTAAGAAATATTGTTCAAGGTTTAGGCCAAAATGGATGTCAGATGAACTAATGAGGCATATGGCAGAGAAGAAAAATGCATGGGATACTTACAAATTAACACATGACACAGAAGCCTATGATAGATACAAGTTGATATGCAACCAAGTTACAAAGGAGGTTAGGCAGGCAAAGGCAGATTACGAGAAATCCTTGGCAAGGGATGCAAAGAAAAACAGCAAAGAGTTCTTTACTTATGTAAACTCTAGAAGGAAGGGGATGAATCAGATTGGTCCACTTGATATTGATGGGTCAACTGTTGATGATCCTGCTCAGGTAGCTAACAAACTAAATGAATATTTTGCATCGACATTCACACATGAGGAGTTATTCAGCAAGGGAAATGCCAGAGGTGTATTCAGCTCTAGCAGTAAGCTACAGAATCTTGAAATAACTGGGAGTAAAGTGGAGGAGAAACTGTTGAAGATAAACACAAGAAAGGCACCCGGGGTGGATGGGATCTATCCAGTTATATTAAAGGAGGCAGCAAAGGAAGTAAGCAAACCCTTAGCCATAATTATGAGAGCTTCCTTGGACTCAGGGGAGGTACCCATAGACTGGAAATGTGCAAATGTGACCCCAATTCACAAAGGAGGATCAAAGGCTGACACAAGTAATTATAGACCTGTGAGCTTAACGTCTGTTCCAGGAAGATTAATGGAGGCACTAGTTAAAGAAGCACTGCAGGATCATTTAGACAAGACTTCAGTTATAGCTCAGACACAGCATGGTTTTGTTAAGGGGAAGTCTTGCCTGACCAACTTGATTGGATATTATGATGCAGTCACAAAAGAACTGGATGCAATGAATAACTTTGATATTATATACTTGGATCTTAGAAAGGCTTTTGATACTGTTGCACATGGAAGACTGCTACACAAATTGGAGCAGTGTGACATTGGAGGCAAATTGCTGCTATGGATAAAAAGGGGTGGTTGAGGGGGAGAAGACAGAGAGTGGTAATCAATGGACACTGCTCATCGTGGACTAATGTTATTAGTGGAGTCCCTCAGGGCTCAGTGTTGGGTCCATTATTGTTTTCTGTATTTATAAATGATATTGATGATGGTATATCAAGCTTAATGTCCAAGTTTGCAGATGATACAAAGGTTGGCAGGGTTGTCAAGGACACTACTGACACTATACTGCTGCAACAGGATCTGGAAAGGTTGAGCAGATGGGCTGAGAGGTGGCAAATGAAGTTAATCATTGACAAATGTAAAGTACTACACATGGGAAACAGCAACCCCAGAGCAACGTATCAACTCTGTGGTACTACACTGACAGTGGTAGAGAATGAAAGGAACTTGGGGGTGGTTGTGCAGGCAGATATGAAGTTCTCTGAGCAGTGCAGACGGGCTGCAAGAGTAGCTAATGGAGTATTGTCAATGATATACAGGAATTTTTCCAGCAGGGATAAGGAGGTGATTATTCCATTGTATAAGGCAATGGTCAGGCCACACCTAGAGTACTGTATACAGGTCTGGAAGCCTCATTTCAAGAAGGATGTAGAGCTGCTGGAACGAGTACAGAGAAGGGCAACAAGATTAGTGAATGGAACAAAGGGGTGCTCTTACGAAGAAAGGCTTAAGTTTTGCAAATTACAGTGTCTGGAGACTAGGCACCAGCGAGGTGATCTGATAGAGGTGTATAAAGCCTTGAATGGTTTAAGCATGCTCAATGCTGATGGGATTCTTCCTCTAGCTCAGAAAAATCACCTGAGAGGGCATAAATTCAAATCGAGGAAAGACAGATGTAGGATAGACGTGAGGAAATTTGCCTTTAGCCAGCGGATGGTTGGTTGGTGGAACAGACTTCCATCCATTGTGGTGGAGGTTGATAGCCTAAATAAGTTTAAGGCTCAGCTGGACAGGTATTTGGAACGAACAGAGGGGTGAAGTGGAAGTGGGTTTTTTTTTTTTGGCTGATGCTGCATAAGCTTGCTTTCTTGCATCAAATGCCTCTACTAATGCTAATGCTAATGCTAAATGAAAGAAATATATAAGAGCAAAATAACACAACTTAAACATTTCATTATACTGTATAATATACTCCATGAGTAATACCAACCTTATATAAAACACGTGAAACACGATTAAACAATACTTGACATTAAGTAACATGCATATGATATTGGAGTTCTTTACTGGACTGGTTATGTTGTTTCCTATCTTGCTGATTGGGGTGCCTCCGTAGCCAGGTGGGAAGGAGCAGCAGTGCGCAGCACACGCTTCTTGATTAGACCGGGGTTCGAGCCCGTCACCACCAAATACAGAGGATGCGGAAAGGTCAAGGAATTACCACCGCATATCCCGGAGCAATATGGCCTTAGTTGCTAATGCTCCTAAAAAAAAAAAAAAAAAAAAATCTTGCTGATTGAATGAACCATGGTCCCTATTGGTGGAAGACTGAATTACACTGGAATCAGGATTATAAGGTTTAATATTGGAGGAAATGGTGATTGACTCTTCTATTCTGAATTTATCGGTGCACATGCTTTAGTTTCTTTTCAATTTTGAAACTAATGAGGCAGAGAGTTGCTGGAAGGAAAGAAGAAACAATGATGGAAAGGGAGGAGGAGAAGTCAGTTAGGAAGAATGGCATTGGAGAAGAATAAAAGTGGTAGGAAGAGAATGACATAGAGGGAAGAGGCAAGCCAAAGCAAAGCAGCAAGATTGATGCACTGACTGCATGGAGATTAGAAAAGACTTTGTATAAAACTCCTTGAGTCAGGGGTTGTTGTTGCTCTCTGAATACCTTTATTTTTGGAAAATCCAGTAGTGTGTGTGGCTGGATTAGAGGAGCTGATCCTGACAAAATGATTGCCCTCAATTTCTTCTGTTCAAGTGTAAATCTTTCTGCTGGTTGATAGCATATTAGCAGAATAACCTGAAATTATGATGTTAGAGTTAGGCATGACCATGTAGCTGGGACCCTGGGTGGCTGTGAAGGTCTTGAGAGGGATCTAGGCAGAATCTGTGATTCCTTGTATGAACTTATTGAGATTCATTTATTACAAAGATCTCTGGTGAACTTGAGTTCTTTCTGATGTAAGGTACCAGTATAGATGATGGCATCTTGGAGATTGAATGAATGGGTATTCTATTCTTGATGAGGATGGTTTAGTGCATATGGAAAGATTCTCCCTGTGTGATTGCTTGGGCCTGAGAATTTGTTTGCCAATTAGGAGCTAGAATGTTTCAATAAGCTTCTGTGTCACAGCTATGAATCCCAAGTAGGATATAATGTCTTGGATAAAGTTATCCTTAGTTTCATTGTCATGTGTCAGTGAGGACTTAATTGAATTAATTCTCTATAAAATTATGAAAGTTTTAGTAGTACTGTTGTACAAACTAAAGCGAAATAAAAATTTGGCGAAGGTAAAGAAAGCCAACACAAAAACCACAGGAAACTTCGAGAAACTTTTAGCGGTCAAATGTGTTTCCCGGTACTGCACCTTCTCCCTGCATTCTCAGTAAACATATAGTGCATGTTATCGGTAATGGCAGTAGAAGTTGATAACAATGTATTGATTATTTTTTTCCCTCATTATTAAAAGCAGATTGTGCTTTTAATAAATTTCAGACCTTCACGGCTGAAATTTACTTATGGGTACACCCCTCCAGACTGCCTCAGTCTTAGGGTGTTTATCCCCCTTCCTGCTGTTTTAATCCAATAGGAAAACTACTTCTATTGCAACTACCAATAACACACAGTCTGTAGATGTCGTTTTCGTATTGGGTTAAAACAGCGAGAGGGGGGGGTAAACACCCTGAGGCTGAGGCAGTCTGGAGGGTGTAACCATAAGTAAATTTCAGTCCACTCATGAACTCTGATAATCTGCTTTTAATGATAAGAAAAAAAAACTAATGAATACATCGTTATCGACTTCTACTGCCACTACACGCACCATCTGTTTACCGAGAATGCAGGGAGAAGCCTGCAGTACTGGGAAACGCTTCTGACCCGTAAAAGTTCCCTGAAATTTCCCATAGTTCTCGTGTTGACTTCCTTTACCTTAGCCAAAAAATTTTTTAAAAATCTTTTTTGCATTTCCTTTTATATATACATTTTTCCCCCTTGATATATCAGTGAAGATGACTCAGTAAGTACTGCACAAATAAATTATTTTGTTTTCTGCTGAAAGACAGATTATAATTTCAGAGTTCTACAGTTGATGAACTTGACAGACACAAGGTTACCTCAGGGAGGATGTGAGAAGCTAGAGTTTGCTATGTTGAGCTTCTTTGAACAGTTTAGAAAAATATATGTTGGAGATCAAGTTCAGAAAACTTCAAAAGTATATAGAAGACTGTCTGAGGTTCTTGGTCTTAGTGATGAATCTATGGTGCTAAGTGTTTTTATTAGGAAAATGTAAGTCTCTTTTTCTCATTTCAAATAATGCATGTTAAATTAGAACATTTTTTATTTTTAATTTTCCTTGAAATGTGTATAAAATTGTAAATACAGTTGAAATGGATGCTCTTGTTTCATTGAGAATATTATATTTATTTTTGTTTTTATAAGATATAATAGAATTTAAAAGGCAGTGTCATAATAAGAAAAGTTAACCAAAATCCCAAGGATTTAGATATCAGAGTAAAATAAACAACTCCCTGCCCTCCAAACATGAAAGTTACTTAAACCTATAATACTCCAGTATTATATTTTGGATGATGATACATAAGAAAAAGATGCTTGTTGACATTAACTTGATATCTGTAGATTGTAATTTTCTGGTAATACATAAAAATAGCCATGAAGAAGCTTAACATCATTTTTAAGGGAAAATCTGATAAACAATAATGAGTACACTCATGATTTGAATGCAGGAAATGTGTTTATATCTACCTTAGCAAAGAATTTAATTTGGTCTTATACATAGTGTAAGACCAAATACATAGTCTCACAATCAGAGATAAAAACACTAGCTACACAAAATAGGGTATAGTCATCCTTTGAAAGAGAATACATTAAAACACTACTTAGAAGTAGGGTCTCTAAGGGATGCGCCAGTGAGCGATTGAACTTCTCTTGTCTCTGGTTCTCTGAGACAGTCACCCACAGGCCATGGTGTCAAAATTTACATGTGATGTTAAGATTTGAAGAGTGATGAATGACAATGCCAAGTAGCATGCTCCTTCAGGATGACTTTGATATGCATCAGGGTTAGTCAGAAAAGGGATAACAATATTCTAGATGTTACTTCTTAAAAAAAAAAGCACCAAATAATTTGAATAGGAAGAATCGAGGAAAAACTATAGAAGCGGAAGGTAGAGATGCCAAAGCTACAATGTAGGGATATGAAGTTCTCTGTGCAGCACGTTACAAATAGGACCTATAGGTACCCTTTCAAACAATGGTTTATGAAACAGTTGCAAGTATAACAGGTTATAATTCTGCTTTCTGGTGCCACCACGAGACCATACTTGAAATACTCTGTCCGGGAATGTGGAGGTCACAACTGATAAAAAAAACATTAGCCTGATATGTGGATTACAAAGTTTGATGTTAATTACTAACATCAGAATTGATCTGATTGAGCTCTATTAGGGATCAATAAAATGAAGGTAAAATTTTCATGGTATTAAATTGACTCTATAACCATCTAACATTAGCATGGTATTAATGTTTATGGCTTTTATGATCATTGTAGTTGTACCAAAGTATACAGATACTTTTTTTTTATTTATTTTTATTATTTTTTTCTTTTTTTGCATGTGCAGCAAAGGAATCAGGCTTCCTTGTGCCATGTGATTAATATTAACATCACTGAGCTTGGTCCTTCCAAGACCTGGTTTCTCTAAAAACACAATTCTTCTGAAAAACATGTAGTTCAAGTTCACATTAACTACATGTTTTTTAGCATTGGTTCACTTGAAGTAAGACTACCATTTACATGTGTTAATTAGACTATCATCGATGTGTTTGAGGTTAAGGGACAAATAACTGGAAAGCAGTTGTCAACCATTATAAATATTATCTAGATATGTGCAAATTTCAATGCAGAAAGATAAACACTAGTTGAAATGAGAAAGACAGTGTGAGCATTTCTTGGCATCAACATTGTTCAACGGTCTTCTAACATCCTCATGTTATAAGCCCACAGGAGACCTCAAATAGATTGTGTTCCATAAGGCAGTTGAAAATTTATCATATAAGTGATAATGATAGACAAAAAGTAAGTTAGTAATTTAGTTAGCTCTCTCTTTAGATTAACAAGCAGTAAAACCACCATTGGGATGTGTTGTGTTTGCCATGCAATGCGACCTGTGGAAATTTTAAAAGGGAGATCCTGGTGATTGTGAGGCCCAGCTTCAACCACCACTTTTGTCCCTACTTCAACTAGATGGGTGGTCCTTGAAGGCTTGGCTAGGATCAATGAGCTAGGGGATTCTCCTTCAAGGGTCAGCTGTTCCAATGCATGACCCTACCCTCATGGTCCGAAGGACAGGGTTCAGGCTAGCCGTGGAGCGGTTATGGTGCCTAGGTAGCCATGACATCCCACTCCTGAGTGCATTTATTGCCTGCCGGGTGGGAAGCCCAGTTGCTGAACCAAATTAAAAATCGCTAACAATTCTGATGCTCTAAATCCTTCTTCTGGACCCCAACAAGGTCCCTACCAGAAAATTATAACATAGAATCAGAAAATGCTACCTCAAGAAAAGAAAATGAACCAAAACTGAAGACAAATCAGGTCCTACCCCTCGATAACTGATTGTTCTTTCCACAAGTGAAAAACCCATAGGAAAAATGTCACCCTTCTTCATCCAGAAGGGTTTGAAACGGCTGCATGATCACTGAAATCGCCCAAACAGCTTTGTTCTGGCAACATCCTGAGTGAAACGAAAACTAATAGGCACTCTGAAACATCTATTGGGGGAATACAAATTGTTGTAACCCCACACAAGACACTGAACTCATCCTGATGCATTATTTCGGAATGGGAATCTACTCGAAGTGTCTGAGGAAGAAATCTGTTCAGAACTAAAAAGCCAAGGAGTTATAGCAGCAAAGCAAACGATCTTATGTAGGGATGGGAATCTAGTTCTGACTAGGAACCTTATCCTTTTAATACACCAATGTCTTCCAGTGAGATTAAAGCTGGTTGTCTGAACTGCATAGTACGTCCATATGTTCCAAACTCTAAAGCTTCAAGTGGCAGAGATATGGACATTCACAAATAGCCTGACATGGTGCCCTTCCATGCTCAAAATGTGGGGCAAAGAACTGTGAGATTTTAACATGTAAAGCAGAAAAATCCACCTGCATTAACTGCCAAGTTAATGCAGGTTAATGCCATTAACTGCCACCCTGCCAATCCAGTATGTTCAAGAGTAGGAGCATGCTGGAGGTGGAAGGAAGAAAAGGAAATACGACTAAAGGCAGAGCTGGACATCTCATACCAGGATGCCAGAAAAGCAGTTAAACCAGTAAGTAACAATAAGGAAACATGCTGAAAAGGTTGCCAAGAAATGTTTGATTGTGACTCAAATGGAAATGACTGTTCCACCAAAAAGTTATTCTCGCACAGAAATCTGTTAGCTGCCACTCCTATATTGGTACCTCCAAGTACTCCAGCTGCAAAAATCAAGCATTAACAAAACATTACTGAAAACTCAACCTCTATTTTTTTGTTGTACCACTGAATGGCAGTACAGGAAAAAATTGATGTTGAAATGGAGGGACCTGATGACTCAGTTTTGGAACTCATTGTAGAGAAGGAGGAAATGGACAGTAGACAGTGTCCATACTTACCCAAAATGATCAATCCAAGGTTGAGAAAAATAAAGCCGCCAGCATCCAAATTCCTACAGTGAAATCCGTGGATTCTATAGAAATGCAGAAGACATCAAAGCCCTACTATGAAAGCATGAAGCAGCCTGCTTTTGCACATAGGAGACATATTTAAAGGCAAATGATGACTACTATGTGTAACATCACCATCATTTGTGAGGATAAAATTGTGGATGACCCTACTTATGAAGAAATCAAATCATCGTAGCCATTCAGACCCCCTTTCAACCTTTGTGATCAGTTCTATTTTTTTGCCACCTGGAACCAACCTCTTCCAGAAAGACCTTGATGATCTTGTTATGCAGGTCCCCCCCCACTTCTTACTTCTTTGATATTTTAGCGGACATAATACTTTGTCGGATAGTGCTCACTGACATTGACCTCTCCTTGTAAACTTGGGAACAAACTGCTCCTTCCACCTACTTACCTGTACTTTTTTGGCCATTGCTCTTTCTGTCTGCTCCCCTTTTCTCCTCCCTTCTCTCACTTTGGAGGTGTAGGAAGTGTATAGAATTGGTTACTGTCCTGTGAAAACCAACCTAATTAGTGCAAGACTGCATTTTACTTTTAGTTTATTGTGGTAGAAGAATAATCAGGCTGACTGGAATGTCTTTCAACATCTGGCAAATGTTGACATTGCCACAGTCAATCAGGCGCCCATCAATGAGGCATTCAAGTACATCATGAAAGTATTGTCCATGCAGCTGCGATTGCAATTCTGAAAACATCTACCCAATTTCCACTATTTCCCAAACTGTAGTGGAATTCAGAATGCACAGCAGCAGCAAAGAAAGGCACAAAAAGCCTGGGGGATATTCCGCCGATATCCCTCAAATGAAAACTTAATATTATTTAAACTTAAGAGCCAAAGGGAATTTTGGATCCATTTTACTTCATAACCCAGGCTGCAAGTTCATAAGTATCTTGGACAAAATCCCGAAAATGAAGGGAAAATATCCATCATGCCCTTCAGTGATCCTTGAACAAAATGGGTGTCCGATTGCAGATTGAACTACAGTTGCAAATACTCTAGGGGAAACATTTGCAAAAATATCACAATAACATCATTCCTCCAAGAGTACTTGGCCCGGAAAGAGAAAATGGAGAAACTTCCATTAAGCTTCTCTTCAAAAGGGCTTGAACTATATACAGTCACTCCCCGACTTACGTAAGGGTTGTGTTCTGTGGAAATCTACGTGTCGGAATTTCTCTAAATGCTTATGCAGCACTCGCAAATTTGATTGAAACAAAAAAAGAAATGTTGGACGAACCTGTAAATACAATTATTTATTCATATTTTTTTTATCTCATGCACAGGAAAAATCACAAAAAGAGAGAGGAGACAGCCATAACATCAGCAAGTTTTACCGTTCATGCATTGTTGCCAGAATTAACTCTCCAGCTGATAAACACGGCGCTACAGAAGTTGAGAGCTGTGGAGATTTTGAAGGGATTTTTTCCGACACATCACAAAATTTCTCTGTAGCTGCAGAATCTGCACTGGCAACTTCACTGCATACTTTAATGTTTTGGAAACCAGCGTGATGCTTGAACCTATTAAACCACTCATTGCTTGCCACAAACTTGGCTTGGGGTTTACCGTACTTATCCATAATATCTTCATAAATACTTCTTGCTTTTGCTTGAATGGCCATTGGACTCGGGCACTTGCTTCTGAATCTGATTTTCCATCCATATTATTAATAGCTTTTCCGTCTTCGATATAGCACCTGAACTGTTTTGTGATCAGTGTTGATCACAAATGTGTTGATCATTTAACATGTTCTTTTATACGTGCACTGTCCCTTAAAATAGTATTCACAGTTGAAGCAGCGAGCCCAAATTCTGTGCAATAGATAACAAACTTTGTCCTGCTTCATACTTCTTAATTAATCATCTTCGTTTCAAAATCAATTTTGTTTCGTTTCTTGCCAACACTTGCTCTTTCCGTTGGTCCCCTTTCCCTTCACCATTGTAATAAATAAATAGGGATGAAGAGAAGATTCTGAAATTTAATTATGTTTTTTATATGATTGAAGATTTCATTGAAGGGGAACTCATTTCACCATAATACCGAAACATAAAAACCCACAGAATTCCAGTTATCACTATTATCTCAAATGCAATAAGATCGAGTTTACTACCCATTTACAATAGATTGTGCTAATAGAAAAGCCCAATAAGCCGGAAGTGCAAATTGTTTTTATTGTTTTATGGTAGTGACCTCCAGAAATGTGTTTTAGAAAAATATCACAAAGGCGTTCAAAATTGATTCTTATATCGGAACACATTATAACGATGAAAGCGTAGTGCAATTTCCATTATAAAAATGAACTTTTAGAGAGATATACAGCTTAGTTTTATAGCAAAAAATTCAACTTCTGGAGTCTCGGAACAAATTATCAAAACAAAAATATGTTATTGGGTTCACATTACGATATTTACATGATACCTCCATTTATCCCCAAGGGATGCAAAATATGTTTCCACGGTTTTTTTAAGTTTGCACGGCCAACAAAAACTTACGTAAAGTCGAATTTCCATAAGTCAAGTATTAAATAAGCCGGGGAGTGGCTGTAATAAGCCCTTTACACAGTAAGAGTTAAGTGCAGCACTTTTTCTCACATGATCAAGTGCTGTGGGACCAGCACTTGATCATGAATTAGGAAATGATAAAACACCTCTCACCACAATCTAAGAATTACCTTTTAATTTTATTTAATAAAATCTTTCTTGAGAAAGAATTTCTGATTCCTGGCAAAAGCAATTGTCCTTGCCTTTCCAAAGCCAGGAAAAGATCTTTAAAATCCAAGTAACTCTCATTGCTTCACTCTGATAAGCTGTGTCCTGCTTTCCAGGACACAATACAGCTTCCAAAGAATCGGATTCAATATAAATCATTTTATCAGACTAGAAACGTGCATTCATGATCATTTTATTAAATCCGAGCATCGGTGGCAGTTTTCATATCAAAAAGCTTATGACATAGTCTGGCAATTTGGCTTATTGCAAAACCTCTATAACTTTGGTCCTAGAGGTAACCTTCCTCTCTTTATTAAAAATTCTTTTAATTCACCAATTTCAAGTTCATTTGGGATTCACACTCTCTTGAGTATTTTGCCAAGAGAAGGGAGTCCCACAAGAATTGGTTTTAAGTTTCATGCTTTTTGCAGTTAAAATCAACTCTGTCACAGAACAACTTCCACCAGCAGTAAACAATGCCCTCTACGTTGATGATTTATGATATTTTTCCATTCTTTCAATATGAGGGTCATTGAAAGGCAACTGCAAAAAGCCATTGATCACCTTACATCTTGGTCTTTGGCTAATGATTTCAGGTTTTCATCATAGAAGACTGTGTACACTTTTGTCACAAATGTAGCCTTCATCCTGACCCAGAATTAGGGCTTCATCAAAGCTCAAGCATTTGCATCAAACTCTATTCCCAGGTACAGGACTTTTGGCATGGATGACAGGTCACAAATAAACTATATCAAATTAAGCCTGTAACCAAGCAGTGGCATTCCAGTCTGTGTGTGGTTCGAATAGAGGAAGTTGCTCCTGTTCGGATCCACATAGGTCACGGTCATCTGACACATTCTTTCTTGCTGAGGGTGGAGGATCCACCTATGTCTGAGAACTTTAAAACTATTTTAACTGTTGTTCACATTTGTATTGAATGTCCCCGTTTTACCACTGCAGGCAGTTTATATTTTACAGATTTTATTAATCTGGCCGAACTCTTTACGCTCGGGCCAGATTTTAGATGACAGAGACAATATGTCTAATGTTTTTAACTTCTTTAAGTCCGTTAATTTATAAATGCTTATTTTAATTTATACTTTTATATTTTGATATACATTTACCTCTTGTGACATGGTAACCTGTTCAGGCTACCAAATATATCTTTAAGGTGTTATTGATATTTCGACTTGGCACATTATGGCCTTAGATATCAATGTGCCAGAAAACAACAAATGTCTAACTAATAGGATATAACTCAGGTGGAATTATGGATAAACTTTGATACCCAATTACTTCTTTGGCCTGGTGGTAGTCTGGCTGGTAACTCAAAAAAAAATAATGTTCCATCATCGACTCTTAATAATAATTTATTAAAAATCTGAATTTTTTTCTGACTGCCCTTTCTTCAAGATAATGAGGCTTTTACTTCACTGTTTTGTGAAGTATTTTTGTGTGATTTTCATACAGAAATTGTATGCAAGAACGCTGTACAAGAAACTCATCACCATCTTGGAGCTGCATGCGTACCCACTTAGCATTTGTAATTGGAGCATAGAAACAGCATGCTAAGTGAATTGCATTAAGTATGAGATATATTCCAATGGGATTTGAAAAGTTTGTGGCCTGAGTAATGGTATTGTGGCCTGAGTAAAGGAAAGAGCAATGGTACATTGTTAAAAATTTCTGTACTTAATGTATAACGCTTCAAATAGTAACCCACCAAGTTTCATTCAGTTTCAGTTATGCCTTATTTTAATTACACGCCCTGAAATAAACTGTCATGTAAATGAGGAAAGATAGACAAAATCAGTGACTATGCTGTCATCTGATATTGGGGGAGAAGGACTAATGTTAAAGGTAATTCAGAAGGATGTGATTACAACACTGAGGAGATGACCCACGCTGTGTAAGACCTGTATGTTCTTTCACAGCAGGCATTGTTTCCTGTGTACTTGATCTGGTGATGAATGATTAACAAGCAACAGTTTGGTACATTGTCAGTGTCTTTGGCACCTCATCAAAATTCACATACTGAATAATAACAGAGGTTCTCACTATGAAAAAGATATCAGCACAATGGGTCCCACATTTGTTGACTCAAATCAAAAATGCACAAGAGTTGTGAAGTCAAGTGAAAATTTACAGCTCTTCTCCTCTCCAAAGAAAACTACGTCGATTCCTTCTGCTGTTAAGGTGATGGCATTAGTTTTTTAGGGATGCTGCTACATGGAAAGGCCAGGCAGTAACGGGGGCATGTTATGCAGACCATGTGAGATGTTTAGATGAAAACATCAAAGTCAAAGACTCAACAAAGGAGTCTTGTTTCACCTGGATAACCCGCCTGCTCACAAAGCCTGTCATTGCCATGACTGCACTTCATGAATTCAGCTTTGAAATCGTGGACATTCCCTCATATGCACCAGTTGTAATAACATTAGACTTTCACCTATTTCCTAATTTTAGTATATACCTGGCTGGCATCAGTTTTTCCACTAACAGTGATGCATTGCTATAATAGATACATTCCTGGAGCCCTAAGAGAAAACCGTCTTTGCAGCTGTCATCAATTCATTTCAGTATCAGTGAAAAAAGTGTATTGTCTCCAAAGCACATTATGTTAAAAAGTATCATGTTCCAGACTCCACTGGCATACACTCTATAATGAGTAATATCCATGAAAGCAAGGTACATATGTGGCATAATAATGTGTATAATGATTGTTACACTTACAAAAATAGTAGACATGAAAAGAAAAAAATAAAATAACAGGCATTTGTTGACAGATGGTGCCAAAATTCTCCTAGGAAGTTTGTCACTATCGGATTGACTTTGTAGATGTTCAGCACTTCTATTAGCCAGCTATGAGGCACCGAGTCGAAGGCCTTGCAGTAGTCGATGTAGGCTGTGTACATTTTGGCACTTCTTGAAGGCTTGCTCAATAACCATGGCATCTACAGTTAATTGCTCCTTGCTTCCTTTGCTCAGCCCCTTGCACCCTTTCTGCTATTCGGCCATTATGTTCTGGCTCTCCAAGTGGTCTGATATCTTACTGGTTATGCAGCTGCTCCGGATCTTGTACATAGTTGGGAGGCATGTGATTGGCCTATATTTTGCCGGATTTCTTGTATCTTCATCTTTAGGTTTCAGATATGTGGTTCCTTGAGTGAGAAACTTCGGGATTGTCTCTGGGTGCCTTATCATTCGGGTGAACTCCTCTGTTAGGTGCTTGTGTGTTGAAGTGAGCTTCTTATACCATTAGTTGTGGACGTTATCTATTCCTGGAGTTCGCCAGTTGTGAGAGTTCTTGATCGCCTGTTTTACTTCTTTCCAAATCTCCCACTCTCTCATTTCTTGTACATCCTTGGTTTTCTTGTGTTCTAGTTCTATCCATAGGACTCAGCTGTTATGTCTTACTTTCCTGCTCTATATGTTTCCCCAGAACTCCTCAATCGTCTTCTGCTTGG
Organism: Mastigoproctus giganteus; assembly: GCF_048544385.1. NCBI lineage: Eukaryota > Metazoa > Arthropoda > Arachnida > Uropygi > Thelyphonidae > Mastigoproctus > Mastigoproctus giganteus. The sequence goes on along the minus strand of NC_143585.1, from coordinate 160,278,901 downwards.
GTGATCCATTCCTTTCTTTCTTTCCCCGTCTGCTCTGAGAATCCTGTAGCGGCCTCTTTGGTCCTCATCGAAGATTCGGTTGTTTATTTTCCTCTGGGAGCTCTCTTTGTATCAGTGTAGTCTCTTGCTGAGTGCAAGGAGGTTCTGCTTCAATGTGTCCAAGTACTCTCCTATTCTCTGATTTTTTGTCTCATGTTTGCTGTGGATGCTGTCTCTCTCTCTCTCTCTCTCTCTCTCTCTCTCTCTCTCTCTCTCTCTCTCTCTCTCTCTCTCTCTCTTGAAGATGCTCTTCACTTTTCCAATTAATTTCTTACTCCTATTGTCCCGTTGGTACTGGGTCAGTTGGCAGCACCGTTGTTAATTGTAGCACCAGGCTAAACATTATAGCCCAGTGGTCAGAGTTGGTCCCAGCATCTTGGATCCGCCATTGTGACATTGATGTCTTTCCCACAGGAGGGCTGCTAAAAGTAGGCAAATTTTGTGGATGGTTCAGATCCAGAAAAGGTGCGGTTGCTAAAAACCTTTCAGCTATTGGCCGCTATCTGTGCCTCTATGTTTGCTGAAATCCAGCAAACAACTTAAAGATAGAAAAGATAAGAATTTGGGAGGAACTTGTAAAGATGTAGTAAATACGTTGGGATGAAAGTGAGCACAAATTGGTTACTAGGAAATTTGTTCCTAAAGCTGATTTTGTTTCAAATATTCAAATTTTCCTGTGGTTTACACCTTCTATGACCACATCTTATTTAATTACAGGTCATGGTTCCCTCCGTTCTATGCTCTTCGAAAGAGGATTGGAACCTGATTCTTACTGCACCTGCTGTGGATTGGAGACATGGGATCATGTACTTTTCCATTGCCTATTAGGTCAGATGGGACCTGCAAACTGCAGTTCCAGATCTCACAGAGGCTAATGTAAACATACTTGTGGAAAATAAAACTAATTTCAAGGCATTACAGATTTTCTCCACCTTGGCTTTCTAGAAGAGAATTGAGCTGAGAGCTCAAACTGCTAGACAATTCACTTAATAGATCTTGAAAATCTAAAGTAATAGATGGAAATCGGCTTTGCGTAGTTGCCATATTGGGACAAGTCACCTAACCTAGAACCACAATAAAAAACAACGGGTGCAATATCCACATCTAGTGTGACTAGGACTCCATTCTCAGTGACTTCTTGGACGTGGGCTTCAGGCGAAATGCATTCGACGGCTCTGTATACTACCAACATTGCTGTTTTGGACAAAACTGGAGACAAAAGAACTTTCTGCTTTTTCTGTGTTGGATATTATCTATTGGATAAATCTGATCCTCTTTGGAGACTGAAGCAAGCGTGTACTAATTACAATTAAACTACAGCCATGATTTTGTGTAAATACATGACTCTGAGGTAAGGACTTGTAAAGAATCCTTCAGTTTGGGAGAAGACTTAAAACGTATGCTGTGTTGGTTGCCGTTGTGTTTGCCTGAGTTGGGCCTTGGCAACAACTAAATGTTTATATTGTAAATAGTGTAGGTAATGTAATGTTAAAGGCCATACTCGTTTTGGTGCTACTCCAGGCCTTGTTTGGACTTGGCACTGTTATCACTAAACTTAATTAATCTGTGATAAATTGCTATAATTTAAGCATTGAATGCCATGTGTACCTAAAAATAGGTAGTGATACTACTATGGGTAACTATGCCTTTTTACTTTTATTATTATTTATTATTTTTTTATTATTATTTTTTTTTTTTTTGCTGGCTTTCAGGTCTGTGCAACCTGGGTGTGGGATTGCTGGCACTCACCGGTATTGCACTACCCCGGTGGGTGCGGGAATTTGTGCACATAAGCGCATATAGGTCAGTAGACCCAGGCCGGTTTCATCTTGCCTGGGGACAGGCACCAGGCGGCAGCTGCCCAGGTGTTCGCTGCTCCCTGGTGGCAAAGTGACCTAGTGTTTCTACACCAACACAGAAATAAAGGTGGAGATGGGCTACTGCCTTGGAGCCACCATGACACACACACACACACACACACACACACACACACACACACACACACACACACACACACACACACACACACACACACACACACACACACACACAAGCCCTGGATGATGGAAATATATATATAATTGTATATAAATCTATGTACGTTTTGTATATATATATGAATAACTGTGTGTATTAATAAATGGAAAAAAATGGAATGTGCCTCAATTCTGCTGTGCTAGAACTATGCATCGGACATTAGTTTGTATAAGCTATGGAAGTTGACAGCTGTCATGGAAATTGTTTTCCTGAAAGTTTTGTTACTTGATGTTTTATGTTACCATTGTTACTTGATGCAACAGGCTGAACATTATAGCCCAGTGATCAGAGGTAGTCCAGGCCTCTTGAATCTACCAGTCGTGAATTTGTTAGCAGTTAATCATATGGCCAGTGTGACAGCAGTGTTTTCTCCACAGGATGCTGCTATGTTTGAGAAAATTATTTGGACAGTTTATCCCACAAAAGATGTTGTTGCTAAAATCCTAATTGCTGGCTGTTATCTCTACCTCCACAGTTCTGCTGTGCGAACTATGCACTGGACATTACTTTGTATAGACTATGGCCATTGACGGCTGTCAATAGGTACCCGTATTCACTACAAGACACAAGAAACTGAGAAACTGTCTTGCATGTCATCTCAGCGCTAACACTGACCACCAATGTGGAAATCTCTTGCCTGGTCTGATGAAACCCATTTTGAACCTTATCATGCCAGTGGGTGATGCACATTTGAATCAAGCAGCATAAGGCCATGGCACCTGGATGCACTGTTGGTGCTCGGCAAGCTGGAGGCCATGTTGTTATGATATGGTTTGGAGAGACTGTTTTTTGTAGTATGTCTTTGGTCCTCTGATCAGCATTAATCAATGACTTGATGGGTATATATCTACCCTTCATGATACGACTCTGGTGTCTACAACATGGTAACTTGCCATGCCACAAGTTCTGGCTTCCTGTAGCTACCCAACAATATGCAGGAATTTCTGGGCATGTTGTTCAACCAAGGACAGCATCTTATGAAGTCTATGCTAAGACATTTATGGGTAGAAGGTGGCCCCCAGGAGGTATTATTGATGTTGAAGTTTCATAGGTTTATTTAATAACAAACTTTCAACCCTACAGGCTAGTAAGGCTTCTGGGGTTGATGGTGTATACCCTTATAATCTTATGGGAGGCGGCAAGTGAGAGTATTGCGCCATTGAGGCTAATTATGAGTGCATGACCGGACTCGGGGGTGATTCTGTTGGTTTAGAAAAGTGCCAATGTATTTCCAATAATAAGGGCAGTTCTTGGAATGAAATGGAGTTGAAGGTTTGAATCATAGGGAAAATCATTAGATGGATAGCTGGATGGCTTCAGGAGGCAGAGGGTTGTGATAAATAGTTATTCCTCCATAAGTAAAATGAATGAGGATGAAATTTTCACGGTTATAAATGATTCTAGAACTAGGGGCCATAATTTCAAGTTGGGGGGGGGGAGATGTTTAGACTGGATTGCAGAAAATTTTATTTTAGTCTGCAAGTTATAAATTATTGGAATAAGTTACCTAAATGAGTGGTAGAGGCTGACAATCTGGGGAAATTCAAAGGTCAGTGGATAATTACCTATGGGAGAGGGAAATGCATAGGTTGTCTATTTCCTTTTCTCTTATTAATTATTATTATTTTATTAATTTTATTTTTATTTATTATTTTTCTGGCTGGTGCAACATAAGCCAGAGGCTTCCTTGTGCCATGTGGCCATTGCTAATACTATTAAGTAGGTCTTAGTAATTCAAAGCCTATATCTCATTATATTCATACACAACTATATGAAGATAATCTAAGAAAATGCAAAGAAACTTACATTATTTACAGTAACAACTTGTGTTCTTTTTAATTTTTCATATCACCCAGTATCACTAAATGTAGTATAACTCTGGTGCTCTCCATAATTTAGTCCTTTTAGTGTCCTTATTTAATTTCCAGTGACAAGTTTTTCCAATACCTTTTCCCATTCTTCATGTTATTAGTGCTGAGCATGAATGAGCCGACTCACTTAATCTTTTTCAGACCATTTTAAAAATTTTCAATCTCATGGACACAAAATGTCATAAAGAATATGTAAGCCAGAAGTAACTGCAAACCAAAACTAAATCAAAATAGAATTTTAAAGTGGTGTTACTGCCAGTGTGCAGCTAAAACCAACTACCCATCAGGAAACACTAAAAAAAAAGTTTTATAGACAGTTCTTTAGTAAACTTTGGTTAATTAAAACCCCATAGCGGGTGTGCCTTTTCCCATAATACCACCACGCTGTATAAAATGTATGATGTATAAAGAATACACTTTGTAATATGCAAGAAATTGTGCAATAACCAGTGTTTTGCAGCCGTGGATAGAGGAAACTTGTGCTATTTCAAATAGATGGTTGAAAATAACTAAAGAAAATTAACACAGAAATGTAAATTACTGTTGAACATGGAAAAAAATTTTTGAGGAAATAAACCGCTTTCAAAATTTTTCTTATAATTTAGTTGTTTTCTTGTTAATTACAGGTTTGGTTAAAAATGTTTAAATCAAAGAACACTCCTTTGTAGGCAGGTGCTGTGAATTACCGTTGCCTGAAAAAGGGAACTGAAGAGGATTATTATTATTTATTTATTTATTTATTTATTATTATTATTTTTATTTTTTTTTTTTTGACAGGTCCTCTCAGGCACCTGAACATCTACTAATATATGTAACTCCTCCCAAGAAATACCAGACGTGTGTGCGCGCGCGCGCGCGTGTTTTTAAAGTTTCAGGTGACTTGTTTTTCTTCCCACACTAGTTCAATAAATCTGCAGCCTTATCTTAGTTTTTGAAAAAATTATTATTGTTTTCACAGAGTAAAAAAGATGATAACACAAAATCCAGTATTCTCTCCAAGTGGCCATACACTGCAGGAAGCAAGATACATAGTTTCAATTGTTTTTTTTTTAATATTTTTAATAACATTTATATACATATTAAACAGAAATAATGTGAGCATGTATTTTTGAAATTCCACATACTCTTTGAAACTAGAAAATGGAAGGGAATAAATGTTGGAGTTTCTAATTTTTGTAGAATTGTGTTTCCATAGTTTCAGCATGTTTTTTTTTTTTTTTTTTTTTTTTTTTTTTTTGTCTCTGAAAATAAAATGTAATTCACATAGCATGTTAAAATGGTTTTATTTTTCTTTTTATAAAACTTAAAAAGTACTGCAATCCATTAAGAAAAGATAAAATATTGGTACAGTTTAACCTGAATTCAATAAAGCACAAAACATTTTTGTGGGGTGGGGAGTTAGGCGCTTGTCGGGTGACCTACCACTGTTTGCTTCATTTTTGGGTCTGCCACCATGAGGGTACAAAATATTACAACACAATTCTCAATAGCCATCTGGATTTGAAAACTTTTCTGTACTTTTCATGTTTAGAATTGAGATTTGATTTATTAATGTTTCAGCTGTTGCAATTCTTATTGGAAACCGAAAATTAATCTGGATATTTGGAAACAAGTTACATTGTAATGATTTGTGTTTAGGTAAATAATGACTATTTATGGTGGGATGGATGATCAGTAAAAGATATTTTCTATACAAGAATAATTTCAGTGAAATGTTCTAATTGATTATTAAGATCAGTAGACTTATAGTAAATGGGGTATAGAATCTTCGTTAGTGTCGTTCAATTCATTGATTGTACTATGGTAGAGGAAAATTTCATAAGTGTGTGGTTGTGAAAAGAGGTTGATCCTGTTCAGTATGATTTCCTTTACTGAAGTCTCTTGTAAATATTTCCCCCACCCCAAAGAATGTGTAATATTTTGAACAGGTTGCCTGATCCCGTTAATGGTTGCTAATTCTTTTGATTATATTTTGTTAGTAGAAGTTCTGTTGAGATTTATTAAGCCACTTTGTTAGCAGTGGCTTAGTGAATCTGAGGATCTCTTTCTGTTTGTTTTTAATTTTCTGTATCAAAAATCTTGTTTAAATAACCACTGTGGAGGCATTTCTGTTAATGGTAAGATATGGTAAAGGTAGTGTCTGTTTTTAACGTTCGGATTCTCAGTATTTTGAAGTGGTTGCAATTTGTTGTATTTATAATTTTACCTCCCCTTTTGGAATCCTTGTTTATTATATTTCATCCCCCCCCCAATCCATCACAAAATTTTAAGGCATTTTGTCATTGTTTGAATGGACTTTTTTTTTTTTTTTTATCATGAATAAAATTGTGCGCATGCATGTGATTGTATTGTTTGACTTAATGTCCATCCCAGGGGACTCACATCTGGTATGGGCTTGACACACCCAGGGTCCTGAGCTGGATATCATCATTCTTTTCTCTCTCTCTCTCTCTCTCTCTCACACACACACACACACACACACACACACACACACACACACACACACACACACACACACACACACACACACAGGGTAACTTGAAAATTTTTTTTTTTTTTTTTTTTTTTGGCTGGCATAGCATAAGGCTCACGTTTCCTTGTACTATATAGCTAATAATATTGAATTTCAGTAATGAAGATATATTGATCATCTTAAAGTTAAATAAATAGATAATTCATTTTAAAAAGCCCTTCTGAAGGTGATGAATTGCAAGGAACTTCCCTCAGAATTTTTTTGAACATATCCTTGGACTGTTTGTCTTAAATTCTGAGCATTTGTTTCCAACAATTCTGCTTTTTTTATGGCATGTGGTTATTATGCAACATGATTTTTGTGCTTTCAGTTGTCGGAACTTATTTTTTGGTTGAACATTAGCTCTCATTTACTGCAGAAACAGCCATGGCTAGAAAAATTTTTGTAAACTTATTGTAAACTTTGGTGGACTTCCTCTCTTTTTTTTTTTTTTTTTCCTCTCCTCCTTTGAGTTAAGAAACAAATATATCATAACTTTCAGAGTTCTTTATATGCTTTTTTTAGCATTAGCATTAGTAGAGGCATTTGATGCAAGAAAGCAAGCTTATGCAGCATCAGCCAAAAAAAAAAAAAAAAAAACCACTTCCACTTCACCCCTCTGTTAGTTCAAAATACCTGTCCAGCTGAGCCTTAAACTTATTTAGGCTATCAACTTCCACGACAAGGGATGGAAGTCTGTTCCACCTACCAACCACCCGCTGGCTAAAGGCAAATTTCTGCACATCTATCCTACATCTGTCTTTCCTCAATTTGAATTTATGCCCTGTCAGGTGATTATTCTGAGCAAGAGGAAGAATCCCATCAGCATTGAGCATGCTCAAACCATTCAAGGCTTTGTACACCTCTATCAGATCACCTCGCTGGTGCCTAGTCTCCAGACACTGTAATTCGCAAAACTTAAGCCTTTCTTCGTATGAGCACCCCTTTGTTCCATTCACTAATCTTGTTGCCCTTCTCTGTACTCGTTCCAGCAGCTCTACATCCTTCTTGAAATGAGGCCTGCAGGCCTGTATACAGTTCTCTAGGTGTGGCCTGACCATTGCCTTATACAAGGGAATAATCACCTTCTTATCCCTGCTAGAAAAATTCCTATATATCATTGATAATACACCATGAGCTACTCTTGCAGCCCGTCTGCACTGCTCAGAGAACTTCATATCTGCCTGCACAACCACTCCCAGGTCCCTTTCATTCTCTACCACTGTCAGTGTAGTACCACAGAGTTGATACGTTGCTCTGGGGTTGCTGTTTCCCATATGTAATACTTTACATTTGTCAATGTTAAACTTCATTTGCCACCTCTCAGCCCATCTGCTCAACCTTTCCAGATCCTGTTGCAGCAGCATAGTGTCAGTAGTGTCCTTGACAACCTGCCAACCTTCGTATCGTCTGCAAACTTGGACATCAAGCCTGATATACCATCATCAGTATCATTTATAAATACAGAAAACAATAAAGGACCCAATACTGAACCCTGAGGGACTCCACTAATAACATTAGTCCACGAGGAGCAGTGTCCATTGATTACCACTCTCTGTCTTCTCCCCCTCAACCACCCCTTTATCCATAGCAGCAATTTGCCTCCAATGCCACACTTTTAATGAGTATTCCTTTTGAAAGAGGTGGTTTATGCATGGGTATGGCACTTCCATCATTTCTACCACTCAGGTACTATGAATGCATCATGTATTCATATCTCATATTGTGAACATCTTCACAACGAGTTGCCTAGGTATTGCATTACTTTGAATAAGTAACACTTCTCTGGTAGAGAAGACTACTGTTACCTATTCTCAGATGGGCACCACCGTCCAGATAGCACCGTTTCGAAGCTAGTTGTATATGTGTGGGCTAATAACTCTGCTAATCCACTTATCAAACCAGCGTCTTTGCTAGCTAAAAAACTTATCCCACCAGTGCTATCACCAGTTTCGCTAAAGTGTTTTGCCTTTTCACGAATGATGAGTGAACTTAACGGAATTTTATTTTGAGTTCGGTCTTCTATCCACAGATTTAAAGGTTTTTCCATTTTTTTCTAATTTAACATCACGAGTTACAGAGCAAATTTTTGAAGCAATTAGCACGTTTTCACGGACACTACGGCGGATTTTTTCTTCCGATTTTTTGATTGATCGTACCGTTGACTCATTGATTTTATAATGTTTTGCCACTGAGGAGACACTTTCACCATTAGAAATTGTCTAATAACTCAATTTTATTCACTAATGTTATCACCTTCTTTGATCTTTTCACATTTCCCTTGTTATTCGTAGCCATATTTTTGTACGGGTTAGAAAGAACTTGTCCACAATAAAGTCACTTTCTTCCGTTAACAAACTTGAAAAAGTTTGTTAACGGAAGCAGTGTAAAAGTCTGTTTTACACTGCAAAGGGTAGATTTATCACCTTTGTAAGCATATCAATTTATAAATTGATATGCTTACAATTTATAAATTGATAAATTTATTCAATTTATAAGCATGCAAATTAAAAGCAAACGACGAAACCTTCATGACAAGCGCATAACACATACTGAACAAGGATTAGCGAGAAACATCCACACTCGCGATTTTATCACCCCTCTTCCCCCGCCCACTGTATGCTGTTTTGACCGGGAAAGATAATTTTAGCCATGCCCACATTTTTTTATGGCGGAAAATGTTCACGGCGCTTTAAAATTCAAATTTTTTTAGGTTTCATTTTATATTAAATCAGCGACCGCGAATAGCGGGGGTTTACTGTATATGATAATCAAAATTATTTTTTGCATCCAGTTCCATTGTCACCGCATCATAGTATCCAATGCAATCAAATTGGTCAGTTAAGATCTCCCCTTAACAAACCCCTACTGTGATTGGAGTATAACTTCACTCCTGTATTTATGGTCTTACATTAGTTCTTTAACCAATGATTCCATTCAACAGAAGAATTTAAGCTAACAGTTTTGTAATCACTCATGTCACCCTTTAGTTGAGAAAGGCTTTATATAGTAGTCAAAAGCTCCTAGTTTATTTCTTTTTATTTTTTATTATTGACATATTTTATTTATTTAATTAAATATATTTTAATTGAATTTATCCAATATATTTTTAACTTTTTAATCACAATCATCTTGTATATTTTTGTTATAAATTTTCTTTTGAATCAGTCAGTATCTTCAAGGATTCACTATAAAACATGGGGTTTATGGCATATATCACCATACTGCTGTCCTGCAGTTTAGTCCCATTATTTGATAATTGAATGCATCTGAATTAATAATGTGATACATACATTATCTAACTTGATTAGATGATGTCATCAAACTTTCCATCATAAGTAGTTGTGCAGGTATCCATATTTTGGCATTCAAGTCATAGGTGTTGCTTTCCTCAGGTATGCTATCTTCTTAGATAAATTTAGTATTCATGCAGAATATAGAATATACAGGATCAGAAAAAAAAAAACAGTTACCTATTTTAAAAAGAGGCAGTGGGGACCTTGGAGTTTAGTACACTTAAGTTAAAATGGAGTGTTGGTCAAATAAACATCATACATTCACTATAGAAACATTTTTTAAATCAGAATACTTCTCTTGTAACTGTTTAACATGAATTTAGTTACCACTTGAACATCAGAAAATATGGTAGTGTTTTGAATTGAAAGACTACAACACACTGGATTTGCAAATTTAGAACAGCATCTGGAACAGATTAGGAACTTCTGCATCAGATGCATATGGTGCATACTCCAAAAGACATCGGGGAAAAAAAAAAAAAAAAAACAGAATGAAGTGTACGCCATATATTACATATCGATGTAAAGTTCCACACTTATAAAATGCAAACGATTCAATAATTACTTGTTTGTAGTTTGGTTAAATGTTTGAATTTCTGCACTCTATTCCCATAGTAGGTAAACAATGATCCAGACTTAATCATTTGTTTAATCATGAGTGATGAGGACAACTTCTATTTGAATGGTTATATAAATTTTAAAAAAATGTCAGATATTGGGTAACCAAAAATCCTCATTACCTTCATGAACAGCCACTTAACAGCCAGAAAAGTTACCGTTTGGTATGGAGTCTGCTTTCAGCATCATTGGCCCATTCGTTTATGAAATTGGTAATGGATCAGTTGGCACAGTAACTTGAATACTATATGTAAACATATTGCAAGAATTTTTAACAGAGGATCATCACCAAAAAAAGGAGTCAACTTTCAAATGTCTAGTTTCAATTGAACATTGCTATATCACACTGCAGGACTTTCCATTGACACTTTAAAGGAAATGTTTCCAAATGACATTGTCTCATTTTGGTAAAATCAAATGGCCACTATTATCACAATTTTTGTCTGTTTGCTATTTCTTTTTATGGGATTTCAGGAAAAGAAATGCTCTAAAATGAAAGGTGTATTTAAACCGTCCAAAGATACTTTAGCAATGGAATGATGCGAGAATATGAGCAATTATTACCAATGCTGGTAACAATTTTAGTTTTCAAAAACTGAAAAGTGTAGCTTAAATACTTTGATGGATATTAGTAAACTATATTAACAATAAAGGTCTTTTCAATTTGCACAGTATTCATTTCATTTTTAAATTGGGTAGTTTTTTTGTTTCCTGACCCTGTATAATTAAGTATAGTGTATATTGTATATACTGTATTCAGAGAACAAAAATTCTTGTTTTGTTATTTTTTGTATTTGTAAAAAAAAAAAAAAAAAACCTTTATTTGAAATGCATAGTAAGAAGTGATACTATCATCGTAAATTAAGAATTCAGTCTACAATTTTGTGTAATAAAAATAAACAAGCCAACCAGTGAAGACATGTAGTTTATATCTTCTGAATATCTTTATATGAATGTATTTATTACTTTTCAGAATAACAAATTTGAAATACTGGAGTAGCAGTGATCAGATTATTACGAAGACTCTTCAACTTTTAAATGATCTATCAATGGGTTACAGTAGTGTACGAAAATTGGTGAAACTTGAAGAAGTCCAATTTATGCTGAATAATCATACAGTTAGTATAGTTTATTTAATTGCATCATGTGTGACAACTATGAATATATTGATATCTGTTAGAACTTGGTTGTATTATATTATTTATCACTAGACATTGGATTATATGTGTTGTTGTTGCTGTTGGTTTTACGGTGCAACAACAGCTAAAGGCTGCTGTTGCACCGTAAAACCAACACCGCCAAACAATGGTAGGTATAATTAAGCACCAAAATGCTAATGTATGCATTTTACAATTTTTACATTTATTACTCATTTATTACAATTAATTGAACCACAGTTAATGTAATACAACCACTTATGAAAAGTTTTAACATCTTTTTTAAAAGTTTTCCTTTTCAAACTCAAACCTGGAATAATTTTTGTTACAATACACAATAATCTATTTTTCATTGGAATACCTTGTAAATTTGTGATGTTTATTAACATTACCATTAGTAGAGGGATAGAAAGCAAGCTTATGCAGCATCAGCCAAAAAAAAAAAAAAAAAAAAAAAAAACACTCCCATTTCACCCCTCCATTCATTTCAAATACCTGTTCAGCTCAGCCTTAAATTTATTTAGGATATCAACTTCCACAACAAAGGATGGAAGTCTCTTCCACCAACCAACTACCTGCTGGCTAAAGGCAAACTTCCGCACATGTCTGGGCAGAATTGCAGACCCTTTCAAATTCGACCCTAATTCACGTCTTTGTTTCAACAGTGACCTGTACTTGTTAAGTAATTCCACCGGTCTCCTACTCTTAATATCATTAGTGGCAACATGTACAACAATATCACCTTTTTTGCCCTTAAAAGATGATATCCACTCTACAACGTCATCAACCTTTTCCCCTTCCTGGTCTTGTTCTAAGATCACTTTATATGTGGACCGTGACCTTTCTACTTCTACAGAAGCGATCAGGCTGTATTTAAAAATGTGATCTTTTGAAGCCTCTATTTGATATAGAAGTTCATTTCCTTTTCCATTTATGAATTCATCTATTTTCCTTAAAGTGTGAAATCCTGAGTTCTTTTCAAAAAACATTATTATGTTTACTTCTTATTTCTACTCCTATGCATCCTGGCACAGTTGCAATTTGCAGTTCAGCTCTCCAATTGCTCTTCTCAAAGAAAGTCCCCACATTTCAAGTTCGATTATGTATAACTAGATAACCAGAATAAATTGGGTCTGGACGAACAATAAATGTTTTCTAGCCAAAGAATCAAAAAGCATTGCCTAAACACTACCAAGAGCCGCTGAATGCATACTATCCAAGGAATCAACAAATTCATTAATAGAATGTAAATTTTTAGTGTAAAACGATGATGCTTGTAATCATGTTCCCCATCTTGCAAGCACAGGATCGGGTGAGAAAGGAAGAGAAGGTTAGTTGCTATTCGCAAAGGTGCTTCTTACAGAATCTTTTTTATAATAGAAATAAGTTTGTTAATTTAACCGAAATTCTCCCAAATTGCCTCTGCTAACTATGTAAACCATGGGCTAAGCAAGTAACATGGATTGGATTTGGATATAAAACGTAATGCAGAAGCAGCATCACTAACAAAAGTGTAGACTCTTTCGTTATGGATCGATTCTGGCCATAAAAACTAAAAAATCAGTACAAAATCTTGCTGTTGTAATGTACTTCACTTTTTTGAGTGCTTTAAAAGCAAGTAAATATGGATGCGATGGTTCTACAATTAAATTTCTAAATATAAAATGTGCAATATAGTGGCCATAAATGTCAATCATTTCGTCAACAGACATCCAAATGTATTCTCTAACATCTTAACAAATTCACAAATAATGTTATCATAAATAGGGTTAAGGTAATTATTTCTCAAAATAGATTCTTCTGGAATATTTTTTCAAAAAGTGCTTGAAGACTCGAGTGTTTAACTTATTGAAAGGAATGTTACTGATTACCAGGGTGAGAAACAAATCCTTTGAAAATCAGTTTTCTCTTCTTTTGAAGTACACAGCTTGGTTAAAAGTGATTCTCTGGAAATTTTTCATCACTTTTCCCATTATTGCCTATAATGAGCGATGTTGTTTTCACACGTTGGTTGAAGTGGAATTTTTTCTTGCATGCAATGTCATTTTTTCAAACAACACAAAACACAGTAATGCCGTCCATAGTAAAATCTTTTCTGAGATTGGCAGTCCAAGATTCCATACAAAGTTTTGTAACAGGTTTAATTTTTGGCATGTTTAACGAAAATATTTCACCTGATGTAGTCAATATCATGAAATGAATATAAAAATAGCATTAAGACAGTGGGGTATTTACTTGTTTATTTTATTTTATTTTTTATTTCCTTTCATTTGCGAGCACTTTTTCTCAATTCCCTTTTCCTGCAGGATTGCCAGTTGTTTTCTGTCTTTGCCACTTGATGGGCAACATTCATCAGTGGGGCCTTTTTTATGTGTCATTTTTGATACACCCGCAACTCTAGAACCAAGATTCCCCACTGGGGGACTTCTCCATCTACCAGATTTTCACTCACTGATAGTATGGTAGGGGTTTTCGCATCTTTACGTTATGATCTGAAATTGCTTGGTCTCTTTTGCATCCTTTTCACTATTTTCATATACTGCCTACTATTTCCCTTGCTTGAAGGTCCTCAGGTGGTACCCTTTGGACTTATAATTCTCTTGTTTACTTCATACAGTAGGCTTTACTCTTAAAATTCTTATTTTCTTTCCCCTCTAATGCTGCCCCTCTTACCTACTCTCTACCAGCAGCCCTCACTCAACAAAACAGAAATAAACATATTTTCTTCCATTTTCTGGAATTACAAGGAATCAGCTGATTGCCTCTCCTTAACACAATCCTACTCTTCTACCATATTCTTCCTCTCTAAAACAATAATGATAAATAAAAATATACACATATAAACATAACCTCAACTTTATGTAAGATTTGGATCTTACAACGTTTCCCATACTCATTGAAATAATAAAATAGTACTCTGTGCTCTAATTTAATTGCAATGCAGTGACTTATGTATTTCCAAGATTAAGTTAAGGAATATGCAGTATTGCTTGTAATATTTAGGTCATACGTATTTATGTGCACTGACGACTACAATGGGCACAATATGCATTTGCATATAATCTGAAGTGTATTAATCAATCTTCAATAATATACATATATTTTACGGCACTTGTTTCCTCTATTTGGGCACAATTAAAATAAAACATTAGCAGGTATGTTGGTGGGCTTTGTCCACCCTTATTTTGCATGTCATAAAGGCATGAAAAAATTTAAAGGTTCACTTCTTGAAGCAACTTTATTTTCAACATATTATAAACCTAGCTGTGAAAAAATCCATTTTTTTCCAGTACTGATCAAAAATCAAACAATAATGAATGAAAACTGAAATTCACATTGATGTTACTTAGATAGCTATTTTTTTTCAAACCTGGTTGGCTTATTTTGCTGGATACCAACCAACACGCCTGCAGCAAGTTAAACATTTTGCTGGATACACCACCACTAATTTTTTTTCCAAATTAGAATTTCTTAAGGTAAGAGTGGCATAAATTTTAATGAATTCTGTGTGGTGGCAATATATCACTCCCTCACAGTCACCCCCCCCCCCAGTAATGTTTGCATGAAAACTGGGTGTTGTTTTTTTGTGTTTATTAATTATCAATACTTTCTATCCTCAAATTCTTCTGAATATTACTGGCCAGTGGCGTAACTATGCTAATGCAGAAGCATTGGGGCGCGAGCTTGAAAGGGGCACATGAAATTTGGAAGACAGATTCATTTCTCAAGACAATTAACGAAATTCATTAATAAATGTGTAAAAAAAAACAATATGTTTTTGGGTTTACATTACGATATTTTCACAATGCCTCCATTTATCCCTACAGATGCAAAATACTTTTCCACATTTTTTTCAGTTTGAACTGGCTGGCTAAAACTTATGTAAAGTCGAATTTGTGTAAGTTGGGGAGTTCCTGTATTTTTTGTTTTAATAAAAAAATTTATTAAAATTTACACCTTTTATTTTCGAAAAACAACAATAAAAAATTATAATTCTGCCTTTTAAAAAAAACATTTTTTTACATTAAACAGAAACATAATCCTTTGTGCTCTTCATTTTCCAAAGTAAATGACTGCTAAGTGCCCAAAATTTCAAACATGCATGCAGGGCCCAGTCCAAGGTATATTTTCACCCCAGGCGGGGGCATTCCTGTGCCCCCCTTCCAGATAGAAAAAATTTATGGTGTTTTTATTGAGTTAACATTTTTAATTTTGCTAGAGAAAAGTTAAAAAGACATGTAAAACACAAAAAAAGACAACCAGAATTTTTATATTTTAATTGTCATATTAAATATTCATAAAATTTTTACAAAAAAGTCAATTTTTTATTCGGACATTTATCAAAATATTAGCAGTGGGTTTCAGTTACGTTTGCCTTTAATTAATATAATAATAATAGTTTCTATAATTAAATTTCAGTTGCTCATGTGAAAGAAAAGCCATTCTTCTATATTTATACCAAATTTCAAATCGGCATCCCATCTGGAAGTGGAACGATTTGGAGACAGGCTGACACTTGACAATACTTAATAGTAGATGCTTATAGAATAAATATAGATTTTACATTACATTACAATGAGTTACAACAAAGCTATTTAAAAATACAAAACAAAAATTTAAGAAGAATTTTTTGTTATTAAACAAAATTCCAAAATTCCTTTAATGCATTCCTTTCCTCGATTTTATATCAGAAAATTTATTAATGCCATCAGTAAAGTACAAATTTGCTGCCACATCATTTTCAATTGATAGTATTACTAATGAATTTAATCTTGCCTGCAGCATTGCTGATCACAGATATGTTTTAATTAGCTTTAATTTGCTGAAACTCTTTTCCTCACTTGCTACAATTAGTGGAATTGTCAGCATAGGTCTGACAAATTTGGCAACATTTCTTGTAATTTATTATTATTTATACTTTTCAGAATACTAGTCTAGTCTTTATCAGGTGTCAATATTGATTCTTAGCAGTGAAAGAATATGATGTTTTCACTGCAGACTCCTAAACACAAACCAAAAAAGGGCACTTACTGACAACCAACACACTTATAGTTAGAAACTTCTTGAATGAATGCACGGAAAGAAGTTTTTTTTTTTTTTTTTTATGTGAACCCCAAACACGAGAGGTATTAGAACCTATAGTACTTAGTACCGTGCTTGGGTTGGAGGTTGAGAAGACGAAAGAAGATATTTGTTGACATTGGACTCGAACTTCTGTAGATTGTAATTTTCAGGAAATACGTATGAAGGAAGGTTGTTCCTGAAAACGGCAGTTGACTGAATAAATGAGGAAGATGAAAAGTTGGTTCTGTGGGTTTGAAGTTGGACAGTAAATGGATGTTGGCTGGTGGCGGCACGTGTTCGGACTGTTTTGAAAGAGAGAATGGGAATTATAGAAGCCAATTCAGAAGATAAGTGCCCATGGAAGTATCTGTAGAAGAGGCATGCCGCAGAAACAGTATGTCTATGAGAAAGCGAGTGGAGAGACTCTGTTAGAAATGAATAATTAATTAACCTAACTGCTCTCTTCTGAATGGAATCAAGAAGCCGGAGAGAGGTTTTGGGGGCAGCACCCCAGATGTGGGAACAATATTCCATGGCAGGGCAGATTTGCGATTTATACAGAGTGAGCAGCTGTTTGGAAGAAAAGTAACACCGAGAGCGAAAGAGAAAACCAAGTTTTTTAGATGCAGAGGAAGCAATATTTGTAATGTGCTTGTGCCAAGAGAGATTGGAAGTCAGGGTAATCCCCAAAAGGGATATATCATTTTGCCTAGAAATCGGAGTGTCACTAAAGATAAGCATAGGAGCAGAAGAAACCTTTTTGCGAGATATAAGACAAGACTGAGTTTTAGAAGGGTTGAAACCAACTAAGTTGTCTTTGACCCACTGGAGAATTACCTGAAGATCGGCATTTAAGGAATTGTTAACAGATTTTCTAGAAGTTGAAGCTGATTGAGCAGGACAAGATTTCTCAAAATGGAAAGTGCAATGCAATGTGCTATCATCGGCAAACATATGGATAGGATTTCCAGTCAATGGAAGAAGGTCATTAATATACAAGAGGAAAAGAGTGGGGGAAAGAACTGAACCTTGGGGGACACCGGCATTAGTGGAGAATTCAGAAGACAGAGAGCCATCTACCATCACCCTCAGTGAGCGATCAGAGAGAAAACTGGATAACCAATTACTAAAAACAGTTGGCAAACCATAAAATGCAAGCTTGTATAGCCTTTATGCCAAACACGATCAAAAGCCTTTGAGATCTCAAGAGCAACTTGACATCTTGTCAAGAGCAACGAATGAATGCACGGAAAGAAGTGATCACTATTTCAGCAAAAATGTAAACAGAAATACAGGAAGGAACCAAATGGGAACAATAAACTCTATTCTACAGTAAGGATACTTGAAAAATAAAATCCTCAAGGCTACAAATAGGTTGAGATAGAAATGGAAGGGTGGATATGTTTTTCTCAAGACATATATTTATCAGGCTCTACCCTGACACCACTTTCAGGGTAGAGGAAGAAGGCAATAAAAGCACACCTTTCAAGGTAGCTGCCATTGTTCGCAAAATCAGTCCATCTCTGATGGGTGTGAGATAAAATTTTCAGTTAGTCTGGTATTCCTGGGTTGTCTGTCCATATTTGTTAAAATCTTTGAAAGGCGGAGGGCCTTTGCATCAGATGCATGCCACCTGGCTGATGCATTTTCGTCTGTTTACTGCACCACTGGAGAATTACCTGAGGGACAGAAAAAGGGCCTCCACATTTTCCCCCAAATCTTTTGTTTTCTCGCCTTCCACAAAGCATATGTGCCCTCGACATTCCAATGTCACATGCCCCGGGCGGTCGCTCAGGCAGGCCCTGCATGCATGTGCAAATATATTTCTGCTTGTGTGTGTGTATATATAATTGATACTGTTAGTTAACTTTCAAATTTCGTGCATGTCACAGTGCATAAAATTTCACTGCTTATCTTGCTTCCTGCAGTATGTCAGCCCTCTGGAGAAAATGTCAGGGTTTGGTATTATTGTCTTTACCCTGTGACAACTATATCTTTCAAAAACAACTAGGATATGAATACAGATGCTCATCTGAACTCCTGGGAGAAGAAAAACAAGTAACCTGAAACTTTAAACAAGCAGCATCTTTGCTTGTCTGGTATCATGATCCTCTTCAAGGTTAAAGCAAAGTTGCAAAGACAGTGGCAGGTAACCTCACAGTTTCTCTTGTGCAGTTTCTTTGTGAACACCTTATTGTTTTCATACAGAAAAATCATGTCAGAAGCTACTGTAGTAAACGTTTTATGATATTTAGGAAGTTTTTAGAAAAAATTTCAGATTTTCGATCATTGATTAACAGTTAATGCGGGAAGGTTATTTTGACGGTCACCTCTCAGATTACCCACAACTACTACTGGGTTAATAAAAGAAAACGCAATGAAGTATGCATATTTTCTGGTGCAGAACAAATTCAAAATAAGTTCTGGTTGGGTTGACAAATTTAATAAGTACCATGGCTTACTCAAAGAGATTATTTCTCTGAGTAACAGAAGTAATCAAAAAGGTTATTTCCCTGAGTAATGGAAGTGAGAAATAATTGAAGATTGTACCCATTGGAAAGAAGCAGTTTTTTTAAAAAAAAAATGAAATAACATATATATATATATATATATATATATATATATAGTACTGTGAGACCAAAGGCATAATCAGTGTTGATTAGACAAGTCTATTTTTTAATTTTTTCCGGACAGGACACTGACGTTTAAAGGTGATAAATGTTTAAATAAGAAGAGAATTAGTCTTAGTTGGCATGAATATTGCTGGCAGTGAAAAACTGAAGCTTTTAGTTATAGGCTTAAGCAACAACCTGGATGCTTCAGAGGACTAAAGTCAGAATTGCCCACCATAATTACAACAGAAATTCTTGGATGGCAGGTGAAGTTTTCAAACAATGAATTTTGATAGTTAGATAGAAAGATTACGATAGAATATAGAAAATTCAAATTGATTGTTGAGATCCACCCCTGCCCACCCCCACCTCAGTTGTCTTCTCTCTGAATGTTCTGTCTAAACTGGTGTCAGGAGACCAAGGTATTATCCAGAATTTTTAAATGCACTATTGAAGGTTGGTCGGTCAGCATCTATGGCCATTGTGTGCCAGCATATTGAAGAAAATTATACTGCAAATAGAAACCAATCAACCTACAAATTGTTTATGGATTTGTGGATGTGGCTATCAGAATCACCAAAAGTTTGAGTGAAGGAAGGTTATTTTTGACGATCACCTGTCAGATTACCCACTGAAGCTGTAATGGAAACAACAAATTTTTGATGTGTGATTTTATTTTTTTTTATCTTTGGCGGCACCTACTAAATTTTGAATGGTAGTAAAATACGTTTATCACAATTTTCTGATGTGGAAATGACGTCATTTGATGTCATTTCCGTTTCATAACAAAAAAAAATGGAACAGGAGGGGAGATTGAACAAACGATCATGGAAGGCTATCTTGGATATGCTCAGAGCTGGCAGAAAAGCGTTTATGATTTGGGGCATACCACTTAGGTGGCTTTGGGCTAATCATTGCCACCCATGGTAGAAACCTTTTGGTAACCAGAGAAATGGATATCTTGCAAAATTTAAAGTAAAATATTTAAAGCAAAGGATCTTGAGAGTTGATCTTGGATGTGCTCAGTGCTTTTTTTGGGATGGTACGCAATGGTACGGTGTACCAACAGTGACGTGTGACGTTTGAATGTAATACACTTCGAAATTTGTAATATTCCGTAAATTTTTTCACATGTTTACCTACTATTCAAATAAGCTTAAAATTATTTGACTAAATTTGCATTTTTTACTGTCTATTGTTAAGATATTTACTATATAAAACTG
Organism: Mastigoproctus giganteus; assembly: GCF_048544385.1. NCBI lineage: Eukaryota > Metazoa > Arthropoda > Arachnida > Uropygi > Thelyphonidae > Mastigoproctus > Mastigoproctus giganteus. Next base: position 160,258,472 of record NC_143585.1, on the reverse strand, counting down.
TATAACCATTTTTATAATTCTAAATTACTCAGTCGGGCCTCTGTTTAACAAAGTCCTTTTATAGCGAATTATTTTGAATTCTTCTTGGAAGTTAATTTAAAATAGTTTCTGTTGAGCGAAGAAAATTTTCATATAGCGAACGGATTAGGAGAGAATTAACTTAGTACGCACTGTTCGCATTTCTGGCCTTCAGGCAATTTAGGCAATTAGTGCTGCTGTACAAATTAAGAGAGCTAAAGAGATTACCATTCTACAACTTAGTGATACCTGGTAAAACCTATCCGACCACCTGTCCCACATGCGGAGAAGTCGTGCTGTTCAAAGTGTATTCCCAATGGGATCTGGCCCACCTACTGCAGTGGTGTCCAACCTTTTTCCGTACAGTGGCCATAAAAATTCAAAGTTAGATTTCTTTAGTGTGTTATATTTTCCATGTCTTGTTGCTTGTAAAAGTAAAATTGAAAATATTCGAAAATTTTATTAACAACAATACACAATTACATTTACTGAACAAAACATTTAATGAGAATTTTTGTGATAATTAACAGATTTTAAAATGCTGTTTTAGTGCACTTTCCGGGCAGGCCGTGGGTTGGACACCGCCGTGAATCAACTGTAAGCACCCACTCCAAGAATTAGGAGAGAGTGATTTTCTTTCACCCCGACAAATAATCAATCATCTGTTGTTTCAAGGAAGTGTGTTTTCCACATTTGTCCGTAAATTTTCCATCTCCCTGTTTACATGGTCACAGTACCTGAATATCTGAATGACACTGACATTTTGGACAGTTTCAAAAAAAAAGAAAAGAAAAAAAAAATTCAAATTTAAGAACTAGTGATAATACCGATGATGAGAGAAGGAAAATTGACGACAATGAAGGTATTAAACCTTCTAAACATTAATTGTTAGCATTTGGTGAAAATGAAGTTAGAAAATTGTCAATTAGGTTACAGTTAAATGAAAGAGATACAATTCGTGGATTTTGGGAATACCTAATTGAAAAGATGGTTTCGGAAGAATTGAAGCATTTGATGGACGCTCTGAGTACAATACCAATTTCATCGAATGAATGTGAAAGACGATTTTCCCAAATGAATCTGATTTCCAGCCCAACCAGAGCTTCGTTGACAGAAATAATTCCTTCACTACTGTTTTTAAGAAACAGTAGTAAAAAGAAACTGTTTTTGTCATCAACGAAGATCTGGTTGTGCTAGTGATCAGATTCATTTGTGAATATCCTTGTTCACATTCACTTGATGAAATTGTAGGCCCACCGCTGACCTTCGGAAATGTCATTCAGCAACCGACACACAACGAGGAAGAAAAGAAGTTGGCATAGGGTGTCCGATGAGAACTTATTGAAAATTTGGAATATTCTACAAAAAATTAATTATGAAATTATATTTAGGGCCCATAGTCTGACGAAGGATCCTTATAATGTCACTCGGTTGTCTGTCTGTCCATCCATCACTGCACTGTATCTCTGGAACTGCTCAAATATATTCCTTTCAATTCACTTGAAATATTGCATGGGTTTGAACATCATGTGGGCCAACATAATGCCATATTGATCGCTGTTGACAACATTTTTTTTGAGAAATGAGGGGGTAAAGTGGGGGTTGACAAAAATGTTGTCGACAACTCAAGAGTAGGTTTAATATAATATAATTTTTAAATATATTTAAAAATTAAAATTAATGGAGCTAAAAAATTTTTAGCTCCATTAATGGAGCTAAAAATTTTAAAATCACATTAGTTATGTGTTATTCAGTGCTTATCAAGGGAAAACTGTTCCGATTGAAATCTATAATTTACTTTTTGTGTTAAAATTTAAAAAAAAAACAATTTATTATTGCACTTTGACGGCACTCTTCTTTGTACTAACTCTCCTTTTGGTGACAAAAAGGTTGCTAAATAGTTGGTTAATAATTCTATAAAGGTCATTTATAAATTTTATGATGAGTAGTATTTTTTAACAATTTTCAAAGCTGGAGTTGTCCCGGCAAGGAGGTACTCAGAGAGCCAGTGTTGAGGCAGGGGTGGTGGGGAGCCTTACACAGCCCTTACCTGCCGGTTGCTTCTTCCCCAAAAAGTAGGAGTCACTTCTCCCACCCTTCTCATTCAAAACAACTGGAAAGACTTAAATAGACAACATTTTCGTTAGTTCCTCAGTTTTAGGCCAAGGTACTAGAAAGCCGGGGTACTAGAAACTTTTTTTCAGTTACCATAAAGCTCTCTATTTAAGATACCACATGAATGACCATTCGTCACTACGGACCCTTCAAATAAGCAAATAAATTTTTTTTTGCTTATTTGAATGCTGAGTGCTGGGCACTCCTGGGTGCCCAGCACTCAGTAGTTGACTTATTTATTTACTTAATTTACTCACATTGTATTTATTTTTTATATATATATACACTCTTCATTATATACAGAAGGCACATTGCTGTTTACAACTCCCTATACTTGAATAATAAATTTATGCTTAATAAACTGTGTTAATATACTAAATTTGTTGTTCTTATTCCAAAAACATTACTACGAAAGTAACAATATCAGGGAAAAAATTTTTTACGTAAACCACCTGGTTGCAGAAAAATGTTTATAATTCAGGGCATAACACTTAGGTGGCTTTGGGCTAACCATTGCCACCCATGACAGAAACCTTTTGAAATTGATATCTTGAAGGCAGTAATCTTGGATGTGCTCAGAGCTGGCATAAACCACCTCTGAGCACATCCAAGATCATTACATTATATGCACTTCCTTACCAGTTGAAGTGCATGTAATATAGGCATTATAGTAACCGTCCATATTACTGAAGTGGTTGTATATTCCTATCAAAAGGCAAATCAGAAAAGTTTTTTTTTTTGCAACCAGCTGGGCCGTCAAGAATATTTTGACTGGTTTGCGATTGGGATATAACAGAAAATAAAAATTAGAAAATAGAAAATGATGAGCAGAATCTTTTGCTTGTCATTGGTCATTCTCATTAAGTTTCAGAAGTTCTCGTTGGTCATCAAGTTTTCACGTTTGTTTGCAATTGCACTGAGTCAGTTGAATGTGCCGAACTTTAGATCCTCATTCATCTTGCTGTTTGGACGATAGTAAAACTTTTGAAAGGGATCTTCTTCCCGCAGTCGCGTAACAAGGCTATGCAGGTCATTACTGCATGAGGCACATTATAGCTCCAGAAGCTTATGCACCATTAAATCTCCCTAACACACATTACCGCATGCTGTCAGGGTCAACGTCGTTGTTGTCTTGACACATTGTCTTACATATTTCAATCATTTTGCTAATGTTCAAGTGCACTTCATGCAATTTACAATCTAGTATGAGCTGTTCATTTTCTTTGTATACCTTGACATCTGGTGAGTATGGGCTTTGGCACACCCAGGGTCCTGAGCTGGATATCATCATTCTTCTCTTTCTTAGTGATTCCTTTCTACTTCTGACTCTCTCTCTCTCTCTCTCTCTCTCTCTCTCTCTCTCTCAGGGTAACTCGGAAATTTTTTTTTTTTTTGCTGGTGCAGCATAAACTTCCATATGGTTTATGCAGCAATAGCCATATGGTGCAAGGCTTCCTTGCACCATATGGCTTATAATAATAATATTTCATCTCTGTTTCCTCATGCAAAATGGAATGTGCTGCATTACCGTCTCGCGCTTGTACTTGTTTAGATCCCGAGGCAAGTCATAGTTTTGATAGTATATTATGTGTGGATACTGTCGTTCCTTGCAGATCTTAGTGCTGCATGTGTAATTTGCAACAAAGCATGACAGAGTAACATGTTACTATGATAATACAAATACTTGTATTGTTGCAATCATACTATTCAACAAACAGCTACAATCAAATGGGTAATTAGGCTATTGGCCTAACCTCTTCCAAACATTGATTCGGTACAGGCATGAGCATAAATTACATTGTTCGTGATTTTGATTCTAGCTGTTCGAAATTTAGTAAGTGTTGTCAAAGATGCTAAAATGGCAAATGACAACAATGAGAGGGGTGAGTTCCAAGTGATGAGTTGACCCGTCGCAAAATTGTTCACGGCAAATTTTTAGTTGATAGTGGTGTCGCAATAGGAGAATATCTGAGTGACTCTGATATTTTCGACAGTATTTAATAAACTAGTGACAATGTTGATGACGAGGTGAGGAAAATGAGAGAAACAAAGATATTAAACATTTCACACATGATATATCGACGTTTGTAACCACGTTGAAGCCTTCATTGTGAAGAATATGTTCCTGAAAATATATTTTAATTTAAAGAAATGCAAACATTTTTATGATCCAATGTACAGCAAAAATAAAATCGCCAAGTATATTTATTACAAAATAATTTCAAGTGCCCTAATTTTGTGCACATCACATATTTATGGGAGGGGGAAAACATTTCTTAATGCGTATATATATATTCATAAATTAATTGTTCTAAAATCTTAGAAAATTTATTTATTCACACTTATTTCTGATTAAGAAGGCTGTTCTCTTGCAAATCTAGCTACACTTGTTGTGGCCTTTTTGCAGAGTTATCCAGAGTGGGACATGATATGACCAGGAGGATATCTTTGTGTGTTTTCATCATCGAGAGGGTGAGGATCTTGGGCTTGAAGTCAATGGTTATATGAGGCCTAAGTAATGAGGTGGAGTCTCTCAAAGATATTAAAAAGAGATGCTCAGCTGCCAAGCACAAAAAATGTCTGCTTTATTGCACTATCAAATTTTGTTATTTTTCTATGACTTGTGAGACCAGGGTGGGGCTTTCACTTTCACTTAGAGATTCAAATATATACAAAGGGTACTAGGAAAGTTTTGCAATATGACGCAACAATGAATCACAGGAAGCTGCTTGTTGCTGCATGTTGAGACATTTTAATACGTGCATAGTAGCCGCCGCGCCAAGTCGATGGGCTCAATTATTCATTAGTAGTGAGAGTGTAAAGTGCTTGCGATGGCATCGTGGTCACGAAATGAGATAAGGACAGTTTTGCAGTATAATTTCGTGCGTGGTTTAACCATAGACCAGTGCTTAGAAGAAATGACTCTTGCACTAGATGATGATTGTCCACATCGTACAACGATATTCAGGTGGTATAGAGAATTCCAAAGGGGAAATTTCACTCTGGAGGATTCGGAGAGGCCGGGAAGGCCACGAACATCAGTTATGGAGGAAAACGTTACTGCTGTGAGGAAAATGCTTGACGAAAACAGGCGAGTGACCTACCAACAGATAGAGGATACTTTGGGCCTAAATGCACCAGCAATTCGTTCGATTCTGCAAGATCATTTGCACGTGAAGAAACTTTGTTCTCTCTGGGTGCCGCATCAACTGACTGAAGAGCAGATGACACGACGTGTGACTTGGTGCCGGGAGATGTTAAAAAAGTTTGATAAGGGACAATCTCGGTATGTGAACAACATCGTGACAGGTGACGAGACTTGGCTGTACTATTACAATCTGCCGACCAAGGCTCAAAACAAAGTTTGGGTCTTTGATGATGACGACACACCCATAATTGTCAGAAAATCCCGATCTGTAAAGAAGAAAATGATAGCTGTATTTTTCAAATCGAGTGGAATTGTGGAACGTGTCGTTTTGGACACGCAGAAGACAGTCACAGCTAAGTGATATACTGAACAATGCCTGCCTAAAGTCATTGGATCTATGAAGAACCTGTGGCCAAAGTCAAGAATGGACACCTGGTACCTCCATCACGATACTGCTGCAGCTCACCGCGCCAAAGCCTGCACCGAATATTTGACAACGACAGGACTGAAACTTCTCGAGCACCCTCCCTACAGTCCAGACCTTGCTCCCTGCGACTTTGCACTATTCCCGCATGTGAAAATGAAGCTAAAAGGGAGGCGGTTTTCCAGTGATGAGGACCTTCTACGGGCTTGGGACAACGAGTGTGCTTTACTCCCTAGTGAAACTTGGCAGAACTGGTTTAAAGATTGGTTTCGGAGGACGGAGAGGTGTATTGAATGTAGAGGAAATTACTTTGAAAAATTTAAATAAACAAAGCTGTATTGCAAAACTTTCCTAGTACCCTTTGTGTATATATATATATATATATATATATATATATTTTTTTTTATGTTATTGGCATTTTGGTGGACTCAGACAAAATTTTTGAGGATGAATTGCACCTTCTGAAAGGTGGAAAATGTCTAGCAATGTAGAGGGAGATTATGAAGATAAATAGTAGTTATCTTCATAATCATAATAAGTTAAAATGTTATCTGTTTTTTCCCTTTCCATCTCTCATATTTAGTCTCAATTTTTCAGTCACTATTCAAAAGTTTCTTGAGAAAACATTTTGCTTCTCTAGGACAACACACACACACACACGCAGCTATAAAGTGTGTGGGGAAAAAAACAGTGCTATTATTTTGGAATACTTGGTTAATGTATCAGTGCTGCCTGGCCTGCCTCCTCGTGGCACTGGAAGGTAAACTAGAGATTTTTGTGTCCAAACACAAGCCCCTAGGATAAGAAGCTGGATGAACAACAGAAACAACACAATCCTCACTAACACTATGCTAACATACACTTACCTACATCAATCTGATCTTTACAGTGTTCTGTATTCATCACAGAGTTAAATGTTGAGTTGGGGGAACCTCAGGAGCCACATTACAAATAACACTATGCACTCTTAACATCGGTGCTGTTTAAGTGAGATATTTTATTTGTAATATTTAAGGAATAAATTTGTTACCAGTATTCAAATTATTGGAAAAAAACATTACATTATAATAATTTGTTACGTTTACTCACATAAAAATTATTATAATTAATCATTTGTTTTATGTTTATTCTTTTTAAATATAAAGTGAAATTTAATTTTAAAAGGAATTTTTGCACATCATCAATTTTATAATTTTAAAATATATGTATTATTTTCTTGTTCGCTATAACTGTAATATCTTTCCTGCAGAGTGAACATTTTCCATTTTTGGGAGGGACCATGCGTATACCTGACATGAGGTGCAGATCCACATTCTATACATCTTTGGGCCGTCTTCTTCTTGTCGAACTTGGTGAAGATGAGGAAAAATTTGAGCAGTTCATGATTCCACTTACAGGTTGGTCGGTTTTGATTGTTGTGGGAGTTTTATTTATATATATTTTATTTGTTTGCATGCGTATATATATATATGTTTGTGTACACACACAAATAAATGTATAAGTGTATTATGTGTAAATCTTTTATAAATAATGCTCATGGAGGTGTAGCCACATACTCATGGATTTGCAAGAACCTTGCAGATGCATTCCTTTACAAGCCTCCATTGAATCTGTTATGCACATATAGTAATTGGTATTTGAAAAGTGTCTCGATCTACCTGCTGCCCAGTTGTCCTACAATTCATGAACTTAAAAGTGTTTATGTGCTGTTACCAACCCCTTTCTCTTTATTGGGAGACTTCGGTGACACCATACATTGCAGGGTTCTCCCAGTACAGATGATGAATGAGGACCGCTCATTGAAATAGTGGTTCACCAACTTGCATCCATCTCTCTACAGGAACAGCCTCTATATTAAATCTGTCTGCTACCTCTTTCTTAGTATTGAGTGGATAGCTCCTCATGATCTGCTCAATAGTGACCACTATTAGCATTACAATTAGTAGGGGCATGCGGTGCAAGAAAGCAAGCTTATGCAGCATCAGTCAAAATAAAACGTTCCCATTTCACCCTTCCATTCGTTCCAAATGCCTGTCCAGTTCAGCCTTAAATTTATTTAGGCTATTAGCTTCCACAACAAAAGATGAAAGGCTGTTCCAACTACTCGCCGGCTAAAGGCAAATTTCCACACATCTATTCTACAACTATCTTTCCTCAATTTGAAACTGTGCAACCTCAGGTTCTTAGTCTGAGCAAGAGGAAGAATCCCATCAGCATTCAGTTTGCTCAACTCGTTCAAGGCCTTATACAGCTCAATCAGATCACCTCGCAGGTGCCTACTCTCCAGGTGCTGCAATTTGCAGAACTTATGCCTTTCTTGGGAAGAGAACCCCTTTATTCCCCTCACCAATCTTGTTGCCCTTTCTTTTAATCAGTTGACAGTGAGTAGATTTCTTTCCAAACTGAAGAATACTGGTTCTGCTGATAGAAAAAAAGGAACCGGACGCAAACGACTCTCTACACTAAAACAGGACCGCATTTTGAAGCGCTTATGCCTTAAAAACAGTAAAGCTTCTTTGTCTGAGCTGAAAAGAGAATGGGAAGAACATACAGGAGTGGTACCAAGCGCAGTAACAGTCAGAAGACACCTCTTCAAAAATGGACTTGTAGCCTGTCATCCTAAGAATACACCCCTCCTCACAAAAAATGAAAAAGGCCCGATTAATTTGGTGTAAGGAGCATGTAAAATTGGACCCCCAAGCAGTGGAAGTCAGTTATTTTCTTGATGAGAAGAAATTCAACCTGCATGGCTCTGATGAGAGACAAACGATTCGTCATAGATGTGGTGAAGAATACCATCCAGACTGTATGGTGTCTACAGGGGAATTTCCTACCAGCCAAATAATATGGGGGTGCATTTCATATCGCGGAGTAGGTCACCTGCAGTTTATAAAAATAAAATTTTATTTTGACCACAGAGGGCTCCCATAGTTCTTCTCTTCTGAGCAACTCCACCATCGTTGTCATAGTTTTCCCTCTGTTTGCATTCCATTCTTATTAATCATATTCGCGTAATTGTACCTTATTAATCATGATCGCATATTTTATTGTCATTTCTTAATTATATTTCACTCAACTTGTTTCTGCCAACTATCATAGGTATTTAATTTTCTTCCTTTTCATATTTTTTATTTTATTTTTTTTCGTAAAATATACAATACAAGCTAGCGGTATTAATTTCCACTTCTACTAACACTCTCGCAGCCAAGGCCCTCTCTATGAGGTTGGGTACTTACATCCCCAGCTTGCCTAGTATCCTTTAAACTCTTTTCCTTCGCTTTACTTCTTTCTACTTTCTACTCTTCGTCTTTCCGTCCGTTGAACTATTAGTGTAATACGAGGGTGATTCGGACATTCTCACTTTCCTCATTCTCACTATCTTCGCCTCTGTATTTTTAACTTCTTTTCCCTCCCCTACCTTGCATTGCTTCCTTTTTCTATACCGCTACCTTGTTATTTATTTATTTATTACATACTATCGACTCAATTTATTTCCATATACACTGCGTTACGTAATTTTTTAATTTTTTAATCTAAATACACTGCGTTTGCGTTACTTAATTTTCTTAATTTTTAATCTAAATACACTGCGGTTACACTACGTTACTTAATTTATTAATCTAAATACACTGCATTTGCGGTTACACTACGTTACTTAATTTATTAATCTAAATACACTGCGTTGGGGCTACCTCACTCATGTTTATGGAGATATATAAAAAATTTCTTATTTTTTATTTTTTTTCATTTCCTTTTCATTTCTTCAGCTTCTCCATCAGCATGAGTTTGCATAGAAACACAGTGTTTGGTACATGATCAGGTGTAGCCCCCTGATGAAATACCTGATCTATGTACCAGTTTTTAATTTTTAATTTTTATTTTATAATTTTTATCTCTATCACCCTCCCTCTTTTTCTTTCAGCTTTTGTACATATAATTGGCCTGTTAATTCGGCATTAATTCGGATTTAATTCTACTTAATAATTATTATTATTTTTTATTTTATTTTATTTTATTTATTTTTTTTTTTTTTTTTTTTTTTTTTTTTATAGGATCTTAACATTCTTTTTCTCTTTTTTTTCTTCAACTAGGTTCGGCATTTTGTGTTTAATAACTTCTCCATCTATTTTTATTTTATTTTTTTTTTTTTTTACATTTTATCTTATTTATATACATGTATCCTGTTTTGCTGCTTTGCGCATTCAGGTGCACGTACTGTTTTTTCCTTGTTTTTTCTTATTTTTCCTGTTTTTCCACATCTTTGTTTTCATATTCCATATATATATATATATATATATATAGTAGTGATATATAATAGTTGAAGCAAAATAAGCAGAAAAAAGGAAAATAACAAGAGTTATAGTATGTCTAATGCTTCAAAATGTGCAGTGCAGCAGTAGAGGAAGCAAAAGGATATAAGTAATGTGTGAATTGTAGAATAAATACAGTGTCTGTGAAAATGGAAGTGAAAAGTCTACAAGGTGCCAGAACATTTCACCAAAGCAATAGGTTTTTTATAACAAGCTTTTAAATAATAATATACCTCCCTTTTTCATCAAATACTGTTTCAGTATGGGTTCTTCTATAATTAAAAATAAATTCAATTTCAATTTACATGGCACCGTCTGTGTTAAAGGTATTGTACAGTTGTATATTATTTGGTGGGATTTCTACTACTTAGTTAGTAATCACTGTTCGTGACTTCCATTTAAGGTTCCTTTTCGGAATGAGATTACTGTTGATTTACTTTTACTAAGTTTTTTCACACGTTTAGTTTGAATTTGTCCTCTCTTCTTTTTGGAATCCTGAACATATGGCTTTTTTTCCTGGACTTATTAAATGTGTCTCTTCCCAGATTACGACCGTTAGGTTTGGCACTTTGCTTCCCTGGCACCGGTCTCCAATCTACTGTCTATATGTAGCCCTGCATCATTTAACCAGGCCTTTTATTTGATGAATAGATTTTATCATTGGACACGAAAATTCTTCTTCATCAAGGTTTTTAATTCTGTTTCCATCAAAAGTTTTTCACCTGTCGATTTTTTGTCATACTCTTCAATGGATTCACTAAACCTCTAATCAACTGCAGTTGCGCCTAACTGTGCTTTTCTCTTTCTACTGCAGTTTGTCATCTTGGAAGTTTGGAGCTATAATCTATTAACCCTGTTATCTGATCATCGAAATTTTACCAGATTTTATCTCCTGTACTTCGGAATTATTCTTGTTATATATTCTGTTTCGCATGTTCCTTCACATTTTGGTATGTCAGCAGCCTTCTGTCTCACGTTTCATGTTTTCAGGCCATCTTTCCCAAAAAATTTTTTCAATGATAGAGGTCATCCCTGTCTGTTTCTCCCTTTTGCTTCCTGGCTGTGTACATAACTACTCTGTTCTACTTAATGACTCCAGGTAACTTTTAGTTTTGGTTTTGATTTCCCTTCTTCTCTACAAGCCTAATGGTATTAACACCTATTTTTACTAATGCTTGCTTATACCAGAACCCTTTCTTTAAGGCTGGGCCTTACACACCCAGTAAGTTCAGTATTTTTAATGACTTTTTCTACACTTTTTTTCGTTGTCTTTTTCTAGTTTTTTCATGTTCGTAAAACTATTAGTGCAATATGAGGGTGATATGAACACTTTGTCTATCCTAAATCCTATTGCTATTTTCGCCTTCTTTTGAACATCTTTTCTCCCCTTCCCTTCCCCTAGAATTTATCACTCCCTATACCATTTGCTTGTGTATACTTTTTCATGCACTTCACATACATTTGTATTATATTCCACATTACGCTTTTGTAAATTTGTATTTATTTTAATTTACATTTTACACTGTGTAGGGACTACCTTATCAACTAATATTACGATAAAAGGCTGAATATTTGCCCCCCTTTTTCTAATACTACATACAAGTTTGGAAACACAGTACCTGATACATGGGGTCAGAAGTAGTCCCCTGATGAATGGCCTGGCTGTGTATCATATTTTCATCTACTATATTCAGATTATGCATATTTGCCATCCCCTGATTCGACCCCTTGCTGAGATTGCCCTCCCATTTCTGAATATAGTGTTATTTGTTTATTTACTTGTGTACATATATATATATATATTTTTTTTTTTTTTTTTTTCCCTCAGTCCCAGTTCATTTTTGACTAGGTTTTTCAAATTCTTTCACCTGTTTAACCATTACTTCACTTCTACTTTCTACTATCCCTTAAACTTCTCTTAGTTCTGGCACCTTGTGGACTTTCATTTCCATTTTCACAGACACTTTATTTATTCTACAAACCACACATTATATATATATATATATAAGAATAGATAAGTCTGATAAAATTTGCATAGAAGAAGGGGGGAAAATAAACCAAGTGCCAAGGACTAGAAGGGTAAAGATAATATTAAAAAGAAGTATTAGTAGGTTTGCAAAAGGCAAAAGAATGTTAATATCCTAAAAGTTATTTATGATGAATTAAGCAAATTATGGGCTGAATTGCAAAGCCAAATTAAACAAAATAAAGTAAAATAAAAGGTGGCAGAACTGTCATCAGATATGGGTGGGCAAATTTAGTTATAAGTCAAAAAACAGGGATAGCAAAAATGCAAAATCTGATGTCAGCTAAAGTGAATATTGATACATGGTCAGGTATTCCATTTTGGACCACAGGTTGTAATTCTTAACCTGGCTCCTCCAACTCAGGATATTATGTTATTCTTTACGTTTCCTGCTTTTTATGCTTACATATGTAATTACTTATTTCCTGGATTTAAATATTTTTTATATGTAAGCTGTACTCCTCTAATTGGTAAAATTTAGATTATTTAACTAATTTTGATCTGCATTTATTTTATTACTTTCTGTTTTCCTTAGTTTGTCACTGCTATGTTCAATACTTTTTATTATTCTATGAATTGTTTTTTTATGTTCATTTTTGTATATCCAATGACTTTATATCCATAAAGTCCTGTTATTCCAACCTCATTTCTACGTTATAGATATACTTTCTCTTTTCCAGTGCTACTCTTATGCTTATGTAGCATTGGAGGCAAACATAAGGTTTTCTGTTTTCTAACCGATCCAGTTAAATTATCATTTCTGACTGCTCTATGTGGCCTAAGTAGCTCTTGTGCAAGAAATAATAACAATAATGTAAACAAGATTTTCCACTTTAAACTATGGTGTGTTTTCTTTAGAATACCATTTAAGTTAAAATGCTCTTGTATTGCATTTTTAGTCACCACTTTAATGATTTCTCTAAACCTGAAGGTAAACTGACTGGGCTAGAGTTATTCACTTTCTCTTATAACACTATATGTATTGGTGATAATATATACTTTTGTCATCTCCCTCAAAATTACTTCGTATGTGCCATCACCCCCAAGGAGGCTTACTGCCCTGAGTAAACTTTTTACTCAACTTTACTGAACTTTTTTCTAAACTTTTCTAAAATTCAGAACTTTTTCTAATAAACATTTTATATGCAATTTCAGCCTTATTAATTACATATTCAGCTTGATTCATACAGTTTCTGGTACCTGTTTGATTTGCCTGCGAATAAGAAAAGTGCAAGTCTTATGATATCTGCTCTTGTTTTTTATTTGTATTGACATATATGAAAAAATTACTTGTTCTTTGCTACCTTATCCAGTATATTTTTATAATCAGGCTTTACCAGCTTGATCCTTTCTGTGATATTGTTACAATTAACCTCTAAATTTTTAAAATTTTAGTTTTGTGTGGTTATTTTCTCTAATATTTTGCGAATTTAATTGTTACATTTTGTAAAGCTAATTCTGCTGAATTACATTCTTTTCACTATCTTGTAAACTCAAATTCAGAATAGATAGTTTTAACAAACAACAAAATGTTAGTGAAAAGTATCATTTTAGATTGTAGTAAATCACCAAAGTAGGTGAGATAGCTTTATTTTTGTTACATCTCATATTGCCACCACCTTCACAACAAGTTGCCCTGATATTGCACTAGCTCAAATAAGCAAGGCTTCACCAGTAGAGAAGACTAATGTTACTGATTCTTGGTGGATACCACCGCCCACCTAAACCCCTTTTTAGTCTTTAAAGTAAATTTTTTATTGAAATTACTGTAATATGGTAGTCCCAAGATGTGCTCTGAATAATCTCTCCAAGGATATCATGACTCAGACAAGAATGGCCAGTCGTCTGTGCATTGGTTCTTAGTTTATTGCCCATTGAGCTAGATAACCCTATATAATAGATAACCCTCGCTCAATTTATAATTCCATTTTTTTGTTCTTATATTAAGGATGTCATATTGAAACTTGGTGTATTATTAGATTAAATTGAATAACTGAAAGACAGATGCTCTAGAGACAGATAAAACTGGGGACATATCAATGACTAAAGTATCTAGTGATCTGTCAGGTGCACTGCTGTTGATTCATTCCCAAACTTGTGAGTGCATACTTCACAATACTGTTCTGCGAATGAATTGTTACAACAGTAACAATCTGATGTTACCAACAGATTTTCAGATTTTAATGGATCAAAGAGAGTAGTATTCAAGGAAATTAAAAAGAGGGACCATTGAAGAACTCAGCTGCCAGCACAATTCTATAGCCTACACACATGCAACAAAAGGTACAACGAATTCTCCATGGCAGGAACTTGTTCCATGAGAATTAACAGTTGTCGGTAAATCTGATGTCAAGGAACTTTCATTTGTCACACTCTTACCTATTGTCCTCCTAAGCTGATGCCAATAGTTCCAGTGTTGTGATCCTCTCAACTTAACCTTTTCATGGTTATGTTTTATGACAATAAGAACATCGGTCAGTCTTGACTAATGACTAAATTAAATTTAGACAGAAAGACCTTTAGCCTCACATCGGGGATGGCATCTCCCCCCCCCACCACCACAAGTGTCCGTACCCACCATGAGGAGGCAGGTCACCCTATCTAGAAAACCTGCATCCGGCCAGCTTAACTGCATTTTTACCGGATTATCACACAAAGGACAACCATAGAGCACACGGGCCCAATCCTCATTGGCACCCCAGGGGCAGTGGAGGTCATCGGCTGTACCAAGGAAAAATAATTTAGCCTTGAAGGAATCATGACCTGTCAAGAAAGGTAGTGTACATGCCTGGAGAGAGAGAGAGAACCAGGTCACTGGTTTAGATCAAATAAGTTTCTCCTGTTAGTATTATAAGTTGTCCGATCTGTCTGCAGTAATTTAGTCACTATATATTTTCTTTTCTGTTTCACACTTACAAAGGTTTAGCAATACCCATCAACTCGGGGCTGGGTGTTACTCTATAAAGTTCAATTGATATTTGTTTCTTAAATCTGTAGTACAGGCTAGTTTTTATGATCTCCAGATTCAGCGGACAGGTGATGGCCAACGCCTGTAAAGACAGGAGTGCTCACGGTGCGACACGCTTTAGTTAACAATATGATCCTCTCTATGTTGTCAATTTTTATTTATTTCTGGCTATAGTGGCTCTGGAAAACCAGATACTGCTACCTTAAGTGATTACTGGAAGGATTATTGCTTTATATATCAGAAATAAGAGTTTTCTTTTTTACGCCCGGTCAGAGCAACTGATGTGGGCTTCTGTGGCTGCATAGTTTCTAATATTTTTTGTTAGGTATTTGAAGTGGTGAAAGAAAGCCAGTTTATTATCAAATATCTCCCTTAAGTACCTCATTTTTTCTGTGACTGCTTTTATTGAAGTTCCAGCTAATCTAATCGAGGGTGATATCTCTAGCGTACCCTTAAGCAGAATGCTTTTGAAATGTTCAAATGTTGAGCTTGTGAGCACCTGCCCACTGTTCTAGTTGTGGTAATGAAAGATTGGCCTTCACCTCCAGGCCCTTCTGTTGTATCTCTCACAATGAGAAAAAGGCTATCAGCAAAGGTGATCTTGTTTATCCAGTACCAGTCCTTGTGGACATCCTTTTGTCTTTATTCATCTGGTATGCACAATGACATGTCTATTCTTTAAGTATTCCTGTATGACCTTGAACAGGTTTAAGGCTGCCTCTGCATGGCTCAGCCTCCTAAGAATGCAGGCCCACCTAAGAGCACCAAATGAGCCTTCAAATCCACTGAGATAACCAGCAGGTATTTTTCCTCTATTGTTTTGGCTGCAGTTACTATGTAATTGATTACATCCATGTTTGGAATTATTCTGTTTAAAGCCATGTTTTCTGGTATGCAGATTAGCTTCTGTATAGTGGGTAGTCAAATGGGACAGGACTAATCTCTAAAATTATTCCTAGTAAGAGCTCGGTTGACCTGGTGGCTTTTTTGGATATTTGAGTATGATGTGTACAATGTATAAAAACTGTCTTGCTTCCACTTAGCAAGACAGTTGTTATACAGCTGTATTAGGCGGTCAGGGTAGGCTGAGACTAATTTCTTAATTGCTTCAAGCTCAGTGAGGTCATGGCCTGAACATATGTTCCCCTTTCTTTGTTCTAACACTGTTTTAAGTTCCTCCACTTTGAATGGGTTCCTCTTTGATCACTGTAATAATTGCTGTTCGTATCACACATCTCAATTTGCTCCGGTAGAGTTGTTAAAATTGGGAGGAAGAGACATGACACAAAAAGTATAGAATTTAAATACTGTCTCAAACCACCGTAGTCGCCTATACGAAAGCAAAAACCCTTCCCTTTACTCCTGATGGTAGTTACCTCTTTGAGTAAATCCCACTTCAGCATACTGTGATCACTGCCACCTAGTGGTTCTTTTATCTGCAGATTCTTAATGCATGAAGAATCACTACTGATAATCAGATCAAGAGTATTACTTCCTCTAGTTGCCTCCCAAACATGCTAATGTAGAAAACAATTGTCCAATAAATCCACAAAAGCCTTGCTAGTGTGTGAGTGACCAACTCACAAATTCCAGTCAATATCTTAACTAATCAACTCACAAATTCCAGTCAGTCTTAACTAATAGCATAACCCCTCCTCCCTTCCTATCCTGTCTATTCTTCCTGTACAGGGTCGCCGTAGCCTAGTGGTCAGGCGCGCGGGTGCATAATACACGTGCCTTGAGTGACCGGGGTTCAAACCCGTGACTGCTGAATACGGTGCTGTTTCTTGTATTCTGTCTGTCTTGTTAACTTCTCTGACTGTTTGATCGTCCCGGAGTATAAACAGAACTTCCTGTACACATTGTACTCCCCAAAATTCCAGTTCTGCATTCCTTATATCTGTGTGACACCACATCTCTGATATCCCAACAATATCTGTTCTTTGATGTTTTGAGCAATACCTCAAATTCATCAAATTTTTTTTTAATCTTCATAAACTTGTCACTCCACGCGAATCGTGTTAGTTGCAATTTCTGTGTGCCGTTAAAAAATGCTTAAGCATGCAATCGTGAAATTTATAATTAAAAGCGAAGATTATCTTGGAAACAAATGCCTCTTGAAGCATTTCTGAAGAAGACGACTCCTTGTGCAACAAACCAGTGAGTGCCGAGCCAATAACGAGTGATCAACGAGTTTGCATTTAGTCGATGATGATGAAGAATAAACATTCTTTAATATTTGTAAGTCGTAAATAATTTCTCTATTGTTATAATTTGCTCGATTTTACAGGCTACGTTTTCATTTCTTTCGATAAATCAATAATTGTTTAAACATAAACTAATTAGCTAACAAATTTCATTGTTGAGAACGTAACCCCCCTATTTTTAACCTTATGTCTATGGAAAATAAATTCCCCCACTTTACGAGCTCGTGCTTGGAACGAATTAACTCGTAAAGTCGAAAACTACCTGTATATTGCTGACACTGAGGACATGAGTTGGGCACATCCCAACGAGTGCACAGCTGGGGAATTTTGGTGAATTTGAGTTCTGTGTTTCTCACTAGTATTGCTACCCAGGATGTATCTTCCATGCTTTGTACAACTTTGTATCAAAGCAGATATCCTCTCACTTGCTGTTTGTGTGTGTGTATGGTTTGATGACCACAATAACATCCGTGTTGTCTTCTTCCACCTTTTGTCTCACCTTCTCCACCACTGTTCAGGCTATTTGGGCATTGAGTTGGTGTATTCTAAGTACTGTGGAGTTGAATCTTTTAATTAGAATCCCCATAGTTTATTCTTGCTTGATATAATCCTTTGGTTTTTAGGTAGATCAGACATTCTGGATCCCAGATGGGATGTATATGCTCTAGCTTCAAGCTCTTACAATTAGTGCATATGGGTTCACTGGCTTTGTTTGGACAGTTTCTATGCTCATTTCCCTTATCTTGAGGGGCTTTGAGGGGAACAGAAGATTTAGGAGAAGTTGGCCTGCCTCCCTAAAATCCACTCATGCACACCTTCTCGATGGTAAACCCTGTTACATCACTTAGGTAGCAACGAACGTGTAGAGTGGTTCTCTTCAAGATGTCTGGTCACCGTGAAGAGGAAAAGCCCAAACCCTCCAGCATATGACAGCATGACAAAACAAATGGCCTTCAGTCCCCAGCGGCTTTCACTCCCCCTCTTACGGCAGCGAGAGGATCAGAGTCAAAGCAGAGGGTGCTAAGAATCTCTGGGTATGACCAGGCTGCCATGCACGGAAACTGAACTTGGCCTGTTACAACGTAAGATCACTCATCGGTGAAGACAGGATATTAGGGTTGGGATGTGAATTGG
Source organism: Mastigoproctus giganteus (assembly GCF_048544385.1). Classification (NCBI taxonomy): domain Eukaryota; kingdom Metazoa; phylum Arthropoda; class Arachnida; order Uropygi; family Thelyphonidae; genus Mastigoproctus; species Mastigoproctus giganteus. Next base: position 160,240,122 of record NC_143585.1, on the reverse strand, counting down.
AATATCATCAGTTTGGCTGAAACAAGAAGAAATGAATCACTTATAAGTTTATCAAGTGGAAATCTGCTGTACACCAATGGAAACAGTGAAAGGAGTGAAGGTGGAGTTGGATTTCTGGTCCATAAAGATTTAAAAAACAACATTTTGGAATTCAAAAGTACATCACCAAGGGTGTCAAGACTAATACTCAAGATTTCTAAGAGGTACAAGCTAAAGGTTATAATGCACCAACATCGAGCCATGATGATGAAGAGGTTGAAGAAATGTACACTGAAATTGAGAGGCTTCTAGATGAGCAGAAAACGCACTACACTATTATTATGGGGGACTTCAATGCTAAGGTTAGAAAAAGACAAAACAGCGGAAAGGGGAACTATAAGAAATTTTGGAATTGGTGAAAGAAATGAAAGAGGTGAAAGACTTGTGGAATTTGCAGAATCTCAAGGACTGTCAGTAATGAACACTTTTTTCAAGAAAAGAGTGAATAGAAAGTGGACATAGAAGAGTCCAAATGGATTAACAACTAATGAAGTCGACTTCATCCTTACTAACAGAAGATGTAGCATATCTACATCTATATCAAGCTTACATCTTACCATTCACGGAATGGTAAGATGTACGCTTGATATAGATGTAGGAAAGGAAAGGAAAAAACTGACTCGAGTATATAATACAAAGGTCTTTGAGATAACAGAAGAGGAGAAAAAGCAGTATGTACTGGAACTTAAGAACAAGTTTCAGCTTCTGCAGACTGCTCAGGACCAAGATATCGACGAGGAATATTACAACTTTCTGAAAGTGATAAATCCCAAGAAACCTATAGGGAAAAAGAAATCCAAAGAAGAAAAAATTAGTCAAGAAACACTTATGTTGAATCGAAGGCAAAAAATGAAGAGCAAGATAAACACTGACAAGGAAAAAATTGAGTATACTGAGTTATGCAAAGCCATTAGAAAGAGAGGACATAAGATTTAACACAAGAAGAGTAGAACAAGCATTAAGAGAAAACAAAGGATTTAAATCAGCAGCCATGAGCAGTAATACAGAAAGACAAATCATACTGAAACTGAAGAATAGCGATGGTGTACTTATAAACAGCAGGGAAGGCATAATTCGAATAGCAGAAGACTACTATAGAGAATTATACAAGGAGCGAAGGAATGATGCCAGCTGTGGGGAAGATGGATTGCAAATTAGCAACACGTACGACATACCCGATATTCTTCCTGATGAAGTAGTAGTAGTAGTGGCATGTGATGCAAGAAAGCAAGTGTATGAGCTTATGCAGCATCAGCCGAAAAAAAAAAAAAACACACCATTCCCTCCAAATGCCTGTCTAGTTCTTCCTTAAATTTATTCAACCTATCAACTTCCACAACGACAGATGGAAGTGTGTTCCAGCAATCAACCACCCGCTGGCTGAAGGCAAATTTCCGCACATCTATTCTACATCTGTCTTTTCTTAATTTGAATTTATGCCCCCTTAGGTTCGTAATCTGCATGCTCAACCCATTCAAGGCCTTATACACCTCAATCAGATCACTGCGCAGGTGCCTAGTCTCCAGCCACTGCAATTTGCAGAACTTAAGCCTTCATTGCCCTCAGCAATCTTGTTGCCCTTCTCTGTACATGCTGAAGCAACTCGACATCCTTCCTAAAATGAGGCCTCCAGACCTGTAAGCAGTACTCAAGGCGTTGACTGACCATTGCCTTATACAGAGGGACAATTACCTCCTTTTCCCTGCTAGCAAAATTCCTATATATCATTGACAAAACCCCATGACCTGCCCTGGCAGCCTGTCTACATTGCACAGAAAACTCCATATCTGACTGCACAATTATTCCCAGGTCTTTTTCATTTTCTACCACCTTAAGTGTAGTACCACACAGTTTGTACTTTTCTCTCGGGTGACTTCTACCCATAGGCAGTACTACCCATTTGCATTTGTCAAGGTTAAACTTCACTTGCCACTTCTTAGCCCATCTGCCCAAATTATCTAGATCCTGTTGCAGTAGCACACTGCCATTACTGTCATTAACAACCCTGCCAACCTTCATATCATCTGCAAACTTCAACACTAAGTCTGATATACCTTCATCAATAACATTGATAAATATACAAAACAACAGTGGACTCAACACCTACCCATATGCAGTACTACTTCTTCTACCCATATTGTTATTATTATTATTAGCCATATGGTACAAGGAAGCTTGAGGCTTATGCTGCACCAGCCAAAAAAAAAAAAATCCCGAGTTACCCCCCCCCCCGTGTGTGTGTGTGTGTGTGTGAGAGAGAGAGAGAGAGAGAGAGAGAGAGAGAGAGAGAGAGAAGTAGAAAGGCATCACCAAGAAAGAGAAGAATGATGATATCCAGCTCAGGACCCTGGGTTTGCGTTTGCCAACGCCATACTCACCAGATGTGAGCCCCCGGGGTTAATATGCAGTACTACCCATTTGCATTTGTCAAGGTTAAACTTCAGTTGCCACTTCTTAGCCTATCTGCCCAAATTATCTAGATCCTGTTGCAGTAGCACACTGCCATTACTGTCATTAACAACCCTGCCAACCTTCGTATCATCTGCAAACTTCAACTGAGTCTGATATACCTTCATCAATAACATTGATAAATATACAAAACAACAGTGGACTCAACACCGAACCTTGTGAGACTCCACTAATAACATTAGTCCATGTAGAGCAGCACCCATTGATTACCATCCTCTGTCTCCTCCCACTTAACCATCCTTTTATCCATTGTAGCAACTTAGGTACTAGGCTTTTCATACCAAATAAGAAATACTGTTTAGGAATTAGGCCTAAATCAGTGCCAGATGAACTAATGAGACTTGTGGATGATAAGAAAAATGCACATAAATTATCAGGAGACACAGAAGCATATGGTAGATATAAACTAATCTCTAATGAAGTCTCTAAGAAGGGTTAGGTAGGTGAAGGCAAATTATGAAAAATCTTTGTAAAGGATGCAAAAAAAAAACGGCAAAGATACTTATGTAAATTCTAGAAGGATGGGGATGAATCATATTGCTCTACTTGATATCGATGATTCGATTGTCTTATGAGCTTATGCAGCATCAGCCAAAGAAAAAAAAAAAAAATCACACCATTCCCTCCAAATGCCTGTCCAGTTCCTCCTTAAATTTATTCAACCTATCAACTTCCACAACGACAGATGGAAGTTTGTTCCAGCAATCAACCACCCGCTGGCTAAGCTGACCATTGGCTAAGCTTTCATTTTCTACCACCTTAAGGAGGTAGAACATGCATTGAAGAAAATGAAGAATCAGAAACCCCCGGGGGAAAATGAAGTTACTGTAGAGTTGTTAAAATTGGGAGGAAGAGACATAAAAGGATGGGGATGAATCATATTGCTCTACTTGATATCGATGATTCGATTGTCTTATGAGCTTATGCAGCATCAGCCAAAGAAAAAAAAAAAAAAAATCACACCATTCCCTCCAAATGCCTGTCCAGTTCCTCCTTAAATTTATTCAACCTATCAACTTCCACAACGACAGATGGAAGTTTGTTCCAGCAATCAACCACCCGCTGGCTAAGCTGACCGGGTTAGCCAGGTGGCTAAAGCACCTGCCTAGCAACCCAAAGGTCGCGGGTTCGAATCCCGCCTCGGGCTTGGATCAAAGTACTGCAAAAAAACCTTGGGAGGTGCAATATGGCCACAGAAGCCGATGCGCCAACAACTACCAAATCAAAAAAAATAAAATAAAATAAAACCCGCTGGCTAAAGGCAAATTTCCGCATATCTATTCTATATCTGTCTTTTCTTAATTTGAATTTATGCCCCCTTAGGTTCGTAATCTGAACAAGTGGAAAGATCCCATCAGAATTCAGCGTGCTCAATCCATTCAAGGCCTTATATACCTCAATCAGATCACCACGCAGGTGCCTAGTCTCCAGCCACTGCAATTTGCAGAAGTTAAGCCTCTCTCTCTTGGTAAGAGGAACCCTTCATTCCCCTCACCAGTCTTGTTGCCCTTCTCTGTACACGCTCAAGTAAATCTACATCCTTCCTAAAATGAGGCCTCCAGACCTGTACGCAGTACTCAATGCGTGGCCTGACCATTGCCTTATACAGAGGGACAGTCACCTCCTTCTCCCTGCTAGCAAAATTCCTATATATCATTGACAAAACCCCATGACCTACCCTGGCAGCCTATCTGCATTGCTCAGAAAACTTCATATCCGACTGCACAATTACTCCCAGGTCTTTTTCATTTTCTACCACCTTAAGGAGGTAGAACATGCATTGAAGAAAATGAAGAATCAGAAACCCCCGGGGGAAAATGAAGTTACTGTAGAGTTGTTAAAATTGGGAGGAAGAGACATAACACAAAAACTGGCAAGGCTCTTCACAAAGTGCATTAGAAAAGGTGTGATGCCTAAGCAGTGAAATAATAGAATCATAGTTTTGCTCCATAAGAAAGGAGATAAATCAGAAATTGGAAATTATAGACCAATTAGCTTGTTATCCCACATCTACAAGTTGTTCACAACGGTCGTTACTAACAGATTAGAAAGAATACTTGATGAAATACTTGATGAGAATCAGCCGAAAGAGCAAGCTGGCTTTAGGACAGGATTCTGAACTATGGATCACCTTCACGTAATATCACAGCTAATGGAGAAAGCAAATGAATATAAAACACCATTATGCTTGGTATTTGTGGATTATGAAATGGCATTTGACCTCATACAGCACAAGGCAGTGTTTCGGGCACTGGAAAGACAAGGCATAGATACCCCACATATTATGATTTTGAAGAAAATATATGAGAATGCTACCTCCTTTATTAGACTAGACAAAGACAGTAGCAAATTTAAAATCGAGAAAGGAGTTCGACAAGGAGACACAATATCTCCGAAGCTGTTTACTGCTGCCCTTGAGGAAGCTTTCAGAAGATTAGACTGGTCGCAGAAAGGAGTCAATGTGAACGGAGAGTACCTAAACCATTTACGATTTGCAGATGACATTGTGGTCATAAGCCACGATCCCAAAGAATTAGAGGAAAATCTTAATCAGTTATGCACAGTTAGTAAGGATTTTGGACTAAAGATGAATATGGCTAAAACAAAAGTAATGATGAACATGTACGCCACAGAAAGGGAAATAATGATTTGAAGGAGCAGTAATTGAAAATTTGGAGTCATATACTTATCTGGGACAAGTTATTAGCTGTAATAATGATAAATAGCTGGAAGTCAAGAGAAGAATAAATTTTGGATGGATAGCATTCAGGAAATATAGTCACATACTGAAGAGCAATATCCCAGTTTGTCTGAAACGTAAAATAATGAACCAATGTATACTTCCCACCATGACTTATGGACGTGAAACTTGGGCACTCACCAAAAGAATGGAAGAGAAGCTGAGAACTACACAGCGAAGAATGGAACAAATTATATTGGGAATCAGACTGTTAGATAAGAAGAGAAACACATGGATTAGGCAGCAAACTCAAATAAAGGACATTCTTATCAAAAGTATAGAACTAAAATGGTCTTGGGCAGGACACATAGCTCGAAGACATGATGACAGATGGACTAAGAAAATAACAGAATGGTACCCAAGAGGAGCTAGAAGAAAACCCGGAAGACAAAGGCGGAGATGGATAGATGCAATTCATGAGTTTGTGGGTAGTAAATGGATGGCCAGTGTTCAAAACAGAAGGAACGGAAAAGTTGCTGGAGAGGCCTTCATCCTGCAGTGGATTGAATATGGCTGATGATGATGATGATCTGAGCAGTGGCCACATGTCGATTCCTTTTGGGGACAGGTGTGGCCATACTTGCAACAATTGAAGCATTTCGTTATGGCCACATGCTCCCTGAACCGTAGGCTACTCCACTCTACATAAAGTCTGCTCTGTGACTTAATATCTTACCACACGGATGGTGTTAACTCGACTGTCCAGTTGTCTTTTCCATTTTTTGCCTGTAGTGAGCCATCAAACAGCACTGCTCCTGCCTCCAGGTTGGGCCAGTAAACTGGGTGATAAAGATAAAATCCCAGGACCAAAAGAAGTCATCATTGGTACAAACAGTTATCCACATTTAGGGCATTGAAGAGAAGCACACTGTAATTGGTATACTAAATTTCCTGGTAATACATTCTTTACCCATCCAACCTGTTGGCAAATTATTCTCATTCTTGATTTAAAAATATTTGTACTCTATTGCTGGATCACCAAAAATGGTGAAAAAACTACAATCCAGATACCTGATTGAAACAGCAACCTCAAAACATTCTGAGCAACTGTTAAAGACAACAACATTTGGTGGCCAGACAGGTAGTCATTCATATGCAGGTTGCACCCAAAACTTTGTTTCTACTGTAAGTTCTGCCTAACAGCTCTCTAGTGGACTGGGTGAAGTCTACACTTTCAATCTCTAAAAAAAACATATTCCTCCAAAGAAAACTAGTGAAGCTAGAAATACCCCAATGAGCATCCATCGGTCTCATTTGAAAACGAACGATTAAAATCTAACACAAGTTCAAAAAATTGGAATCTCCCTCCAACAGACAGTATGGGTATAGATGAGCTTTTAGATAATCATGAGCCCATTTCAGAACTCCATGCAAATGACACTGTGGATTCTGGATGCCCCTTTATCCCAAAAAAAAAAACAAAAAAAAAAAAAAAGACATAAAACAAGACAGACAGAAATTAGCATTAGCATTAGTAGAGGCATTTGATGCAAGAAAGCAAGCTTATGCAGCATCAGCCAAAAAAAAATAAATAAATAAATAAAAAATAACCACTTCCACTTCACCCCTCTGTTCGTTCGAAATACCTGTTCAGCTGAGCCTTAAACTTATTTAGGCTATCAACTTCCACGACAAGGGATGGAAATCTGTTCCACCTACCAACCACCTGCTGGCTAAAGGCAAATTTCTGCACATCTATCCTACATCTGTCTTTCCTCAATTTGAATTTATGCCCTCTCAGGTGATTACTCTGAGCAAGACATTCAAATGCACCACATTCAAAAACAATTCAGGCCCATATTCCCCAACTAAACCTATATAATGTCTAATAGCATACATTGGTACTGTAGAGGGCTAAGCAGAAATTTTGATGACTTAAAAGACATTTACTAATACAGTTCAGTCCAATAGTGTGATTTTTTTTTGGCTGATGCTGCATAAGCTCATACACTTGCTTTCTTGCATCACATGCCACTACTACTACTACTAATGGGCGTATGTCTTCTGGAAACTGAACTGAAAACATACTCCTGCATCATCACAAGCTTCACCAAAATTTACAAATTACATGATGTATAGAAAAGACAGGAACTCGGAGTCTCCTGCCCTTGGAGGAGTAGCTATGCTTTTGAAATCAAATATACCCTCCAGGCACAATGAGTTACAAACTTGTCTAGAAGCTGTGGCAGCATGTATTTCAATCAGCATATCAATCATCCTAGCTTCTATACATATTATATCTTCTCAACTATTTTCCAATACAGAACTTGATAATCTTATTACACAACTTCCATCTACAGTCTGTCTTCTTTTGGTGACATCAGTGACAACCATCTGGTATGGGGGTCGCCTACGATGAACACAAGAAAGCAAATTGATCAAAACGTTCATGAATAATAGCAACCTAACTAAACTCAACTCTGGATCTCCCACCTAGGTTCACCAACCTACAGGTTCTACCTCTGCAATAGACTTATCAATCTGCTGAACTTCAATTTTTTCAATTATGACAAGATCAGTGATAAAGGATCCTCTAAACAGTGATCTCTTTCCAATCATTTGCTTGTTACAAACATGGATAACTTTTGCTCTTGAGCAATGATCCACCTGGAAGTTTAACGAGGCAAATGGGTTATTGTTGATGTTCAACAGTAACCCATTGATAGTGTATCTACTTACATTACCAATCAGATAGTAACTGCAGCTGAAGATTCCATTCCAAAATCATGACCTAACAAATGCTTTCACCAAAACAACTGGTGGAGTACAGATTGCTCTGAGGTCAAACATGAGAAAAACCTGCTTGGAAAAAATTACCTACCATAAGTAATCTAATTGAATATAAATGGCTTAAAACCAAAATAAGGCAGAGGCAGGTTAGGCCAAATGTGACTCCTGGATTGCAGTTGCCTGAATTCTCACTAAAAACACTGAACCACGGTTCATCTGGAGAAGAATATAAAATGAAAAATTCTTTCGCCCACCCTCTCCAATACTCTACTGGAATGGGAAAGATCTGCCTGCATCTACAGAAATTGCCAGTGCATTATCAAAATCATTCTGTACAAACTCTGCTTCTGCTTCCTACTGCATCCTCTCAGTGCATCAAGGCCGATGCCAAACACCACAAAATCAACTTCTCCACACACCTCTCACCTCCATACAACCAACCATTTAATTTAACAGCACGAATCTTTAAATAAATCTTCAATCTACTGGCCCAGATGACATTCATTACATTATGCTTAAACAATTTCTTGAAGAGGACTTGTGTATCAACCGGTAAAATACCACCACTTTGCGTATTGGGGGCGTGAAGTGGTGAAACCCATGTTTAGTCTCTAGAGCAGGGGTGGGCAACAGCCGGCCCGCGACGATGTTGAATCCGGCCCCCTCCGTAAATGCATAAATATAGAAAATCCATACCTGACTACACTCGCCGTAAACGTTCGGCTTAATTCGGTTCAATCAGGAATGGCGCCAGTGCAGCGTACAGCAGTAAGCAGTGCGCAGTTAACCAAGTGATTCTACGCAGCGTCAAAGAGTATTATTTCCTAATTATTATTGTAGCATCGATCGAACGAAGTTCCTTTGGGTTTGACTTATTGAAAAAATAATATTGGTGCAAGATATTTTATAAGTCAGTTTATGCCTTTTCTAATTATTACAATTTTTAATTTATTATAATTTATAGCCCATAAAATGAGCAAATTAAAAAAAAGAAAAATTGATGCCGAATGCCGCATTTTCAATGATAATTGGACATTCAAATATTTAATTGCAAATATAGACGATAAAGCTGTTTGTTTGGTCTGTAACGAAACGATTTCCGTTTTTAAAGAATATAATCTAAAAAGGCATTTTTCAACGAAACATTTCGTAAAATATAAGCTATTTTCACCAGAACAAATGAAAATTGAAGCAGAAAATTTAAAATGTGGTTTGCGTAAGCAACAAAATACTTTGAAAATTTTGTCAAATACAGATACAGCTCTGACAAAAGCTAGTTACATTGTTGCACATAAGGTTGCAAAAAAATGTAAATCATTTTCTGACGGGGAATTTGTGAAGGAATGTTTGATAGATATTGCTGAATTATTATGCCCAGATAAAAAACTAACGTTTGAAAAAATTTCTCTGTCACGAAAAACTCTTGTGAGACGAATTGATAATATTTCGAGTAATTTATGCAATAAATTAAAATTGGAAGATTGTACTTACCATGCACTGGCTTTAGATGAGTCATGTGACATTACCGATACGAGTCAACTTTTAATCTTTATTCGAGGTATAAATCATAGATTTGAAATTACGTAGGAATTACTTTCTGCATATCCTATGAAAGACACAACGACTGGCGAAGATTATTTTATAGCTCTTCAAGAAGCTTTGCAAAAACATATATAAAGTGGGACAAAATTGTCAACATCACAACCGATGGGTGTCCTAGTTTGACAGGAAAAAAACATTGGATTATTAAAAAGAATAAGCGACGAAATAAAGCGTATTCCAGGAAAAGAAATAATTTTCTTACATTGTATAATTCATCAAGAAACCCTTTGCAAAAGAGTTCTAAAACTGAAGCATGTTATATCGGTTGTAACGAAAGTAGTTAATTTTATTCGTGGAAGAGCTTTAAACCACTGGCAATTCATAACATTTTTGAAAGAAATTGAATGTGATTTTACTGATATTCCTTACCATACGGACATAATATGGCTTAGTCTTGCAAAAGTGTTAAAACGATTTCATGATTTGTTGGATGAAATTGTAAACTTCTTAAATGCTAAGGACAAGCTGAACGAATTTTGTGAATTAAAAGATGAACAATGGCTGAACGACTTTTTCTTCTCCGTTGATATGTTTTCGCATCAAAATGAATTAAATTTATTATTACAAGGGAAAGGACTACTTATTTTTGATATGTATACAAATGTCCCATCTTTTACGAGAAAACTCAAGTTATTTTCGCAACAATTCCAAAATAAACAGTTAACTCACTTTCCAATCTTACAAAAAAGAGAAAAAAAACTTGAAATGTGCTGATTTTAAGAAATATGAGGCTATAATAAGTGACTTATTTAATGAATTTACAAGAAGATTTGATGATTTTCAGAAAATTTCTAAAGATCTATCTTTAGTAAGCCTACCATTTAATTTTAATGTCAATGATGCGCCACCTTGTATCCAGTTGGAACTGATAAATTTACAATCAAATTTAATATTAAAGAATCAATTTGCTGAAAAAACAATAACGGACTTTTATGCCTCATTAAATCCAGAAATGTTTAAAAATATTCTGGATAATGCGCAGAAATATTTGGCATTCTTTGGATCGACATACCTATGCGAAACTACATTTTCTTTAATGAAAAATACAAAGAGCAAAATTAGATCAAGAATAACGGATGAAAATTTAGGAGCAGTTCTACGAATAGCCACCAGTGAATTGAATCCCAATTTTGATGAAATCATAAATCAGGAACATTCCAAATGTAATCCCTCACATTAAAGTTTTTGTATTCTGCATTTACTTTGTAATCATAACAATAAAAATGTTTATTCCGAATTGTAGTTCTTATCTGTACCTATCTATAATCGACTCCTATTTATATACTGTATTTATTTATTTTTTTTTAATGCATTAATAATTTGGTAATTCAAGTAATATAACATTTTTTAGGTTCTGATTTTTTTTTGTTAAATCGTTCAATCTATTCCGGCCCGTGTTATGATACGAAAATTTCATTCGGCCCACTGACGAAAAAAGTTGCCCACCCCTGCTCTAGAGCATAGTTTCCGGCATCCCCCTCCCCCCATACTTCTCCTTCAACCCCTCATCATCATCAGCCATTTTCGATCCACTGCAGGATGAAGGCCTCTCCAGCAACTTTCCAGTTCCTTCTGTTTTGAGCACTGGCCATCCATTTACTACTCAAAAACTCATGAATTTCATCTATCCATCTCTGCCTTTGTCTTCCAGGTTTTCTTCTAGCTCCTCTTGGGTACCATTCTGTTATTTTCTTAGTCCATCTGTCATCATGTCTTCGAGCTATGTGTCCTGCCCAAGACCATTTTAGTTCTTTAGTTTTGATAAGAATGTCCTTTACTTGAGTTTGCTGCCAAATCCATGTGTTTCTCTTCTTATCTAACAGTCTGATTCCCAATATAATTCGTTCCATTCTTCGCTGTGTAGTTCTTAGCTTCTCTTCCATTCTTTTGGTGAGTGCCCAAGTTTCACTTCCATAAGTCATGGTGGGGAGTATACATTGATTCATTATTTTACGTTTCAGACAAACTGGGATATTGCTCTTCAGTATGTGGCTATATTTCCTGAATGCTATCCATCCAAAATTTATTCTTCTCTTGACTTCCAGCCATTTATCATTATTACAGCTAATAACTTGTCCCAGATAAGTATATGACTCCACCTTTTCAATTACTGCTCCTTCAATCATTATTTCCCTTTCCGTGGCATACTTGTTCATCATTACTTTTGTTTTAGCCATATTCATCTTTAGTCCAAAATCCTTACTAACTGTGCATAACTGATTAAGATTTTCCTCTAATTCTTTGGGATCGTGGCTTATGACCACAATGTCATCTGCAAATCGTAAATGGTTTAGGTACTCTCCGTTCACATTGACTCCTTTCTGCGACCAGTCTAATCTTCTGAAAGCTTCCTCAAGGGCAGCAGTAAACAGCTTCGGAGATATTGTGTCTCCTTGTCGAACTCCTTTCTCGATTTTAAATTTGCTACTGTCTTTGTCTAGTCTAATAAAGGAGGTAGCACTCTCATATATTTTCTTCAAAATCATAATATATGGGGTATCTATGCCTTGTCTTTCTAGTGCCCGAAACATTGCCTTATGCTGTATGGAGTCCAATGCCTTTTCATAATCCACAAATGCCAGGCATAATGGTGTTTTATATTCATTTGCTTTCTCCATTAGCTGTGATATTACGTGAAGGCGATCCATAGTTGAGAATCCCGTCCTAAAGCCGGCTTGCTCTTTCGGTTGATTCTCATCAAGTATTCTTTCTAATCTGTTAGTAATGACTCTTGTGAACAACTTGTAGATATGGGATAACAAGCTAATTGGTCTATAATTTCCAATTTCTGATTTATCTCCTTTCTTATGCAGCAAAACTATGATTGCATTATTCCACTGCTTAGGCATCACACCTTTTCTAATGCACTTTGTGAAGAGCCTTGCCAGTTTTTGTGTTATGTCTCTTCCTCCCAATTTTAACAACTCTACAGTAACTTCATCTTCCTCCCGGGGCTTTCCGATTCTTCATTTTCTTCAATGCATGTTCTACCTCATCAGGAAGAATATCGGGTATGTCGTATGTGTTGCTACTTTGCAATCCATCTTCCCCACTGCTGGTATCATTCCCTCGCTCCTTGTATAATTCTCTATAGTAGTCTTCTGCTATTTGAATTATGCCTTCTCTGCTGTTTATAAGTACACCATCGCTATTCTTCAGTTTCAGTATCATTTGTCTTTCTGTATTACTGCTCATGGCTGCTGATTTAAATCCTTTGTTTTCCCTTAATGCTTGTTCTACTTTTCTTGTGTTAAATCTTCTTATGTCCTCTCTGAGTCTCTTTCTAATGGCTTTGCATAACTCAGTATACTCAATTTTCTCCCTGTCAGTGTTTTTCTTGCTCTTCATTTGTCGTCTTTGGTTCATCATGACAAGTGTTTCTTGACTAATTTTTTCTTCTTTGGATTTCTGTTTCCCTATAGGTTTCTTGGGCTTTATCACTTTCAGAAAGTTGTAATATTCCTCGTCGATGTCTTGGTCCTGAGCAGTCTGCAGAAGCTCAAACTTGTTCTTAAGTTCCAGTACATACTGCTTTTTCTCCTCCTCTGTTATTTCAAAGACCTTTGTATTATTTACTCGAGTCAGTTTTTTCCTTTCCTTTCCTACATCTATATCAAGTGTACATCTTACCATTCTGTGATCACTTCCAACATTTACCTTATTCAGGACGGTAACATCATTCACAATATATCTTCTGTTAGTGAGGATGAAGTCGATTTCATTAGTTGTTAATCCAATTGGACTCTTCCATGTCCACTTCCTGTTCACCCTTTTCTTGAAAAAAGTGTTCATTACTGACAGTCCTTGAAATTCTGCAAATTCCACAAGTCTTTCACCTCTTTTATTTCTTTCACCAATTCCAAAATTTCCTATAGTTCCTCTTTCTGCACTGTTTTGCCTTTTTCCAACCTTAGCATTGAAGTCCCCCATAATAATAGTGTAGTGGGTTTTCTGCTCATCTAGAAGACTCTCAATTTCAGTGTACATTTCTTCAACCTCTTCATCATCATGGCTCGATGTTGGTGCATAAATCATTATAATCTTTAGCTTGTACCTCTTAGAAATCTTGAGTATTAGTCTTGACACCCTTGGTGATGTACTTTTGAATTCCAAAATGTTGTTTTTTAAATCTTTATGGACCAGAAACCCAACTCCACCTTCACTCCTTTCACTGTTTCGATTGGTGTACAGCAGATTTCCACTTGATAGACTTATAAGTGACTCATTTCTTCTTCTTGTTTCAGCCAAACCGATGATATTCCAATTCACATTTTCTAATTCCTTTTCCAGCTCTAATATCCTGTCTTCACCAATGAGTGATCGTACGTTATAACAGGCCAAGTTCAATTTCCGTGCATGGCAGCCTGGTCGTACCCAGAGATTCTTAGCACCCTCTGCTTCCACTCTGATCCTCTCGCTGCCGTAAGAGGGAGAGTGAAAGCTGCTGGGGAGTGAGGGCCATTTGTATTGTTGTGCTCTCATTGCTGGAGGGTTTGGTCTTTTCCTCTTCACGCTGACCAGGCGTCTTGAAGAGAACCACTCTACACGTTCGTTGCCACCTAAGTGACATAACAGGGCTTACCATCGAGAAGGTATGCATGAGTGGATTTTAGGGAGGCAGGCCAACCGGACGTCTCCTAAATCTTCTGTAATAGAGAGATATTGGATCCATCAGTGTTTTAGGCTGAGTGTCTGATAACACACAGGATACCTGTTCCCCTCTAAGCCCCATGCAACCCATGCACGGTACTAAGTACTATAGGTTTTGATACCTTTTGTGTTGGGGTTTTCATAAAAAAAAAAAAAAATATCTCCTCCACTTTGCTTTCAGTTATTACAAAATCATTAGGTCTCTACTGATTTTCTATAATTGGATCTCCTCAGAAAATGTTTGTCCTCTTTCCTGGTGCCATTCTTTCATTCTTACCATACGAAAACCAGTCAAAGACCCTTCCATGGTTCAAAATTATAGACCAATATCTCTTATAAGTTTTATGGGAAAAACTTTTGAGAGAATGGTACATACGAAGTTTATGTGAATCAGAGAATATTATATTAGATCATCAGTATGGCTTTCGTAAGAACAGCTCTTCTCCGACATACTCATCAAAACTGAATCCAATATTGGCAATGCCTTTGTCATGAAACAATATCTAGTTGATCAACATAGATATTGAAGCAGCATTTGACACTATCTAGTGATATGGTATTATTATGGACTTTTACCATCTAGGGCTAAGGGGTCATCTCCCTCAGATAATTCAGAATTTTTTTCACCTATGCTCTTTTCAGGTCTACTATCAAAACATAGTGTCTATATCCCATATTCAGGAAGAAGGAGTACCATACGATCTATACTCAGTGCAAAGTTATTTGAAATTTGAGTCAACAACATTATTATTAGAATTAGTAGAGGCATGCAATGCAAGAAAGCAAGCTTATGCAGCATTAGCCAAAAAACCCTGCTCCCATTTCACCCCTCCATTCGTTCCAAATGCCTGTTTCAATCCGTTTCAGCCTTAAATTTATTTAGGCTATTAGCTGTCACAACAAAAGATGGAAGCCTGTTCCACCAATCAACTAACCACTGGCTAAAGGCAAATTTCTGCACCTCTGTTCTACAACTATCTTTCCTCAATTTGAAACTGTGCCTCCCCTCAGGTTCTTAGTCTGAGCAAGAGGAAGAATCCCATCAGCATTCAGCTTGCTCAACCCATTCAAGGCCTTATACACCTCAATCAGATCACCTACCAGGTGCCTACACTCAAGGCACTGCAATTTGCAGAACTTAAGCCTTTCTTGGTAAGAGCACCCCTTGTTCCCCTCATCAATCTTGTTGCCATTCTTTGTACTCATTCTAGCAACTCTACATCCTTCCTAAAATGAGGCGTCCAGACCTGTACACAGTACTCTATGTCTGGCCTGACCATTGTCTTGTATAACAGGATAATCACCTCCCTGTCCCTGCTAGCAAAATTCGTAAATATCATTGACAAGACTCCATGACCTGCCCTGGCAGCCCGTCTGCACTGCTCAGCAAACTTCATATTTGACTGCAAAGTTACCCCCAGGTCTTTTTCACTTTCCACTTCCCTGAGAGTAGTACCACACAGTTGGTACGTTTCTCATCAGTTATTGCTACCCATATGCAGTACTTTGTCAGTGTTAAACTTCAGTTGCCACTTCTCAGCCCATTTTCCCAACTTATGTAGAACCAGTTCGAGTAGCATACTGTCTTTACTGTCATTAACAACCATGCCAACCTTTGTATCATCTGCAAACTTGGACATTAAACCTGATATACCTTCATCAATATCATTGATAAATATACAAAACAACAATGGGCCCAACACCGAACCCTGGGGAACTCCACTAATAACATTTGTCCACGAAGAGCAGTGTCAATTGATTACCACTCTCTGTCATCTCCCACTCAACCTCTCCAATTTGTACAGCAGTCTTCCATGTGCAACAGTATCAAAAGCTTTCCTGAAATCCAAGTATATGATATCAAAATTATTTTTGCCATTCAGTTCCTTTGTGACCACATCATAGTATCCAATCAAATTGGTCAGAAAGACCTCCCTTTAACAAACCCATGCTGCGTGTTAACTATTACTGCACTTGTCTAGATGATCTTGCAATGCTTCTTTAACCAGTGATTCCATTATTTTCCCCGAAACACAAGTTAAACTCACAGGTCTGTAGTTACTTGTGTCACCTTTTGATGAACCCCCTTTGTGAATTGGTGATACATTTGCACAACTCCAGTCCATGGAGACCTCCACTGAGTCCAAGGTTTGGTTGGTTTTAGGAGCATTAGTAACTAAGGCCATATTGCCCCGGTCATTCCCTGACCTTTCTGCATTCCTCTGTATTTGGTGGTGACGGGCTCGAACCCCGGTCTAATCAAGAAGCGTGTGCTACGCACTGCTGCTCCTTCCCATCTGGCTACGGAGGCACCAGTGAGTTCAAGAAGCTCTCATAATTATGGCTAAGGGTTTGCTCACTTCCTTTGCTGCCTCCTTTAATATAACTAGATAGCGTTCACCCCAGATGCCTTCCTTATGTTTAATTTCAACATTTGAAATTAAACATATCTCCTCCACTTTGCTCTCAGTAATTACAAAATCACTTAGCTCCCTGTTAGCATTTGACATCTGATGCTTTATATGCATCCCGTACATTCTTCTTCTCTGCCATGAGCCTCATTAATTCATCTGACATCCATTTAGGCCTAAACCCTGAACAGTATTTCTTAGCTGGAATGAACAGCCTAGTAACCTCCAAAATTAAGTCCCTGAAGGCTTCCCATTTAGAATTCAACATTGATCCCACTCTACAGAATTTAAAAACTGTCTGAGACCCCTGTAGTCACCTTTAGCCTTGATGGCAGTTACATCTTTGAGTAATTCTCACATCAGTACATTATGATCACTGTCACCTAGTGGTTCCTTTATCTGAAAATTCTTAATGCATGAATAATCACTGCTGATAATCAGATCAAGACAATTACTCCCTCTGGTTGCCTTTCGAACATGCTGGTGTAGAAAACAGTTACAATAAATCCAAAAATGTCTTGCTAGTGTGCAAGTGACCAAACCACAAGTTGCAGTCAATATCTGGAAAGTTAAAATCCCCTATTATAAGACATTCTGATTTACTGGCCCATTCTATTTCTCTGCACAATTGCTCATTATACTCATCAGATTCATTAGGCCTATACCACACATCTACTCTCATTTTTCCTTTCCCAGTTCTTATGTCACACCAAACAGACTCAACACTGCTTTTTCCATCAACATTAGTTGGATGCACTTCCTTAGATTTTATGTGTTTCTTAACTAAAGCATAACCCCTCCTCCCTTACTGTCCTGTCTGTCATTCCTGTACACCTTGTACTCCCCAAATTCCAATTCTGCACTGCTTATATTTGTGTGAGACCCCGTCTCTGATATCCCAACAATATCTGCCTTTGCTGTCTTAACTAGCACTTCAACTCATCAATTTTATTAGCTATACTCCTAGCATTGGTGTACATGCAAGTATACATGCACCTGTTCCTACTCTTAGTTACCCTAACACAGCCCATGTATTACTCATTCCACTATGAATGCCAACAGTCCTGGAAATCTCCATTACCTAGGGATCCTGCCTGATGCAAGACATCCCTAAAACCATTGAGGCTTACGTGTATGGAGATGATGGCCTCACCATCTCCTGCCAGTCGTAAAGCATGAATATCATTGAACATCAACTCCAACTTGCCATAAGCAGAATTAAATCCTGCACCTCATAATGGATATTGCCTAGCAGAACAGAAATCTACCACCACCACTCTCTTTTGTAAGCAATGTGTTCTCCACCCTCATCTTGAACTACAGCTAAACAATAGTTCAATACCACCAGTAAACAGCATCAGATTTCTGGGTCTGATATTAGATAGTAAGCTAAGTTTTCAAGCACATATCATCTGCAAACTAGATGTTTAAAACCGTTGAACATACTTTGGTCGTCTCATCCATGAACCAGGGAGTTGATCGGTACTCCTTACTTGACCTCTATAAGCCTATAATCTGTTCACTCTCAGATTGTTTCCAGTATTCGACTCGGCTAGAAGTACATTAAAACAACTAAACATCATCCAGTACAGTGTTCTGAAGAAAGCCCTGGTAGCTTTCAGGACTTCTCTAGTCCAAAGCCTTTTACCAAATCCGATTAACCTTGATGCACTTGGTCTCCCATTACCCCTGCAAAGAAGAACATTGTTGTCTCGCTATGCTGCTAAGATCCAGAATTTCCCATCACATCCTGATTTTTAAGCCAAATGAAAACCGACCTGCGGCACTTAGACTAAGAGAAATTGTAAAAAAATTGGAATGTTGATTTTAAGAAAAGTTTTTCAGGGCACGATTCTCCCTGTTCCACCCTGGCTACATGCTCCAGATTTTCATGATGACTACTTTTGCCTATGGGCAAAGAATATTTTATCTTCCTCCAATATTAGACAAATGCACACAGATCATGCTACCCTGAACTCCAATGCCTGTACAATATACACAGATGGATTGAAAACTGACATGGTAGGTGCTATAGTAGTCTTTCATTTAATCACAATTACCAGCTGAATGCAGTATCTTTACTGCTGAACTGCATGTCATAAAATTAGCACTTGATCAGATTGTTGAAGTTTCCATTTCACCTTCTCTAATCTATACTGACTCTCTCTTTGTGGTCTTCGTCATAAAACAAAATTTCTCTTCTTCTCATCCCGCAGTGCTTTGCAGGATGACAGCCATACCATTAGCTGTCAGTTTCTCTCCTGCAGCGAATCCAATTAATCATTAATATTTTGTCGCATCCTGGGTCATTCTGGAATTACGGGAAATGACATTTCCAATCTTGACACTAAACCTATTCTCACAGGAACTTCAGTTTGCTTATATGGATTACAAGCCTATAATTCACAAGGCAGATCTGGCAAAGTAATATCACAAACATTACCAGATTAAACAAGATCGAAAGTTCTGGCTCTCCAGGTACAATTGGAACAGATGAGAAGTGATATTGGCAAGACTCATAATTCGTCACACTCATCTTACACAACTGTTTTTATTATTGTGAGAAAATCCACCCTAGTGCACATCTGTCACACTCAACTTGTGATCCATCACTTTCTGGTCGACTACTTTACTCATCCATCTGCTATAGCACCTTCCGTCATTCTGCAGATAGAATGAAGCTCAGATTTTATCCAAATCTCAGAAATCATTCCAACATAAAGAACTATTAATATACTTAAAACATATTTGCTTATACACATCAATATAATTAAATAGCTATAATATATTAAATAAACTATGATGGACGTAGCCCTTCATATCAACTACAACAATCTGCTGAGGTTGCTGACAAACTGAATGAATATTTTGCATCTACATTCAGACATGATGAATTCTTTAGGAAAGTGAAGACCAGAAGTTTATAACTCCAACAGGGAGCTAAATGATTTTTTAATAAGTGAGAGGAACGAGATTAGCTCGAGGAAAATGGAAGAGAAATTGTTGAAGTTTAACGTAAGAAAGGCACCTTGTGTGGATGGGATCTATCCAATTATATTAAGGGAAGCAGCAAAGAAATTAAGCAAACACTTTACCCTAATTATGAAAGCATCCTTGGATTCAGGGGATGTTCCTGCAGACTGGAGATATACGAATGTAACCCCAATTCACAAAGGAGGATCAAAGGGTGACATGAGTATTACAGAGCTGTTAATATAATTAAGAAATAATGCAGGATCATCTAGCATAAATGCACTTATATTGCCGTCACAGCATGGATTTGTTAAGAGGTAGCTTGTCTGACCATTCCGATTCAACATTATGATGCAGTAGCAATGGAATTGGATGGAAAAAATACTTCTGATATCATATACTTGTATTTCAGGAAAGCTTTTGATACAGTTGCACATAAAATACTGCTGTGCAAATTGGAACAGTGTTGCATAAACTTATCCTTAATACCACACTGTTCCAATTTGTCCAGCATTAACTTGCTCTTAATGGCACACTGTGCTCGAATTTGTTTAGCGCTCTGGCATTAAGGGCAAGTTACTGCTCTGTTTAAAGGAATTTTTGAGTAGAAGAAGAAAGATTACTTAATCTTATTAGTGGAGTCCATAGGGGTCTGTGCTTTCCTTGTTTTTTATATTTATTAATAATATTGCTGAAGCTGTATCAGGCTTAATGTCTAAGTTTGCAGATGCTACAAAGCTTAGCGGGCTGTTAATCAAGGTATGCTACTGCACCAAGGTATAGACAAATTAGGCAGATGGGCTGAGAAATTGCATTTGAAGTTTAATATTGACAAATCTAAGGTACTTTGTGTATGGAGTAGTAATCTGACATTACTACTCCATTTAAAAAAAAGAAAAGAAAACTCTTCCAATTTCACCCATCCATTCACACCAATTGTTTATTTAGTTCTACCTTGAATTTATTTAAGCTGTCAACTTCCATAACAACAGATGAAAGTTTGTTCCAGCAATCAACCACTCGCTGGCTAAAGGCAATTTTCCACCCATCAGTTCTGCAACTGTGTTTTCTCAATTTGAATTTATGATCCCTCAAGTAATTAATCTAGACAAGAGGAAGAATTCCATCAGCATTGAGCTTGCTCAAAAGATTCAGGGCCTTAAACACCTCGATCATATTACCTCACAGGTGCCTAGTCTCTAGATGCTGCAATTTGTAGAACTTTAAGCCTTTCTTCGTAAGAGCAACCCTATGTTCCCCACACCAATCTCTTTGTCCTTATCTGTACTCGTTTTAGCAGCTCTACATCCTTCCTAAAATGAGGCCTCCACACCTGTATATGTGTGACCTGACCATTGCCTTATACAAGGGGATAATCACCTTATCCCTACTAGAAAAATACCTGTATTTCATTGACAAGCCACCATAAGCTACTCTTGCAGACTGTCTGCACTGCTCAGGAAACTTGATATCTGACTGCTGCCAATTACGCCCAGCTATTTTTCATTCACCATGAGTATAGTTCAACACAGTTGATATGTTACTCTGGGGTTACTGCTACTCACATATGGCGCCTCCGTAGCCAGGTGGGAAGAGCAGCAGTGCATAGCACACGCTTCTTGATTTGACCGGGGTTCGAGCCCGTTACCACCAAATACAGAGGAATGCAGAGAGGTCAGGGAATGACCACCGCATATCCCGGAGCAATATGGCCTTAGTTGCTAATGCTCCTGAAAACCAAATAACAAACAGCTACTCACATACAGTACTTAACATTTGTTAATGTTACATTTCAGCTGCCACCTCTTAGCCTATCTGCTCAATTTTTCTAGATCCTGTTGCAGCAGTGGACTGACATTAGTGTCATTAAAACCCCTGCTAACCTTCATATCATCTTTAAACTTGGACATTAAGCCTGATATACCTTCATCAATATCATTACTAAATACAGAAAACAACAGTGAACGAAACACTGAACCTTGGGGGACTAATAACATTAGTCCATGAAGAGCAGGGTCCATCGATTACCACTCTCTGTCTTATTCCACTCCACTACCCCTTTATCCCGCAGTATACCC